>NC_135814.1:77755545-78055545 GCF_964213995.1 Mustelus asterias | reverse complement strand
GGCGGACAAACTGGGAACATTTAAGACTTATTTAGATAGCCACATGAACGGAGTGGGAATGGAGGGATACAAAAGATTGGTCTAGTTTGGACCAGGGAGCGGCGCGGGGTTGGAGGGCCGAAGGGCCTGTTCCTGTGCTGTATTGTTCTTTGTTCTTTGTTCAATCACTGAAACATTGTTAAGGGAAGGACAGGACTGGCAGATCAATGTTCCAGGGTACAGATGCTATAGGAAAGATAGAACAGGAGGTAAGAGAGAAAGAGGAGTTACACTTTTGATTAAGGAAAACATCACGGCAGTACCGAGGGGATATATCCCAGGGTTCGCCCACTGAGTCTATATGTATTCAACTGAGAAATAAGAAGGGGGAAATCACTTTGATAGGGTTGTACTATAGGCCTCCAAATAGTCGGTGGAAATTGAGGAGCAAATATGTAAGGAGATTACAGGTAGCTCCAAGAAAAATAGAGTGGTAACAGTGGGGGATTTTAACTTTCCCAACATTGACTGGGACAGCCATAGTATTAGAGGCTTGGATGGAGAGAAATTTGTTGAGTGTATTCAGGAGGAATTTCTCATTTAGTATGTGGATGGCCCAACTAGAGAGGGGGCAAAACTTGACCTCCTCTTGGGAAATAATGAAGGGCAGGTGACAGAAGAATTAGTGAGGGATCACTTTGGGACCAGTGACATTAGTTTTAAGATAGCTATGGAGAATGATAGGTCTGGCCCAAAAGCTAAAATTCTAAATTGAGGCAAGGCCAATTTTGATGGCATCAGGCAGGAACTTTCAACAGTTAATTGGGAGAGTCTGTGAGAAGCCAAGGGACATCTGGTAAGTGGGAAGCTTTCAAAAGTGTGTTAAGGGTACAGGGTAAGCACATACCTCTTAGAGTGAAGGGCAAGGCTGGTTGAAGAAGGGAACCCTGGATGATTTGGGATATTGAGGCCCTGGTCAAGAAGAAGAAGGAGCACATGACATGCATAGGCAGCTGGGATCAACTGGATCCCTTGAAGAGTATAGAGGGTGCAGGAGTAGAGTTAAGAGAGAAATCAGGAGGCAAAAAGGGGACACGAGATTGTTTTGGCAGATAAGGCAAAGGAGAATCCAAAGAGCTTCTCACATAAAGGGCAAAAGAGTAACTAGGGAGAGAATAGGACCTCTTAATGTGCAGATCCACAAAAGATGGGTGAGATCCTAAATGAATATTTCTCATCAGTATTTACTGTTGAGAAAAGCATAGATGTTAGGGAATTTGGGGAAATAAATAGTGATGTCTTGAGGAGTGTACATATTACAGAGAAGGAGGTGCTGGAAGTCTTAAAGCGAATCAAGGTAGATAAATCCCCGGGACCTGATGAAGTATATCCCAGGACACTGTGGAAGGCTAGGGAGGAAATTGCGGGTCCCCGAACAGAGATATTTGAATCATCGATAGTCACAGGTGAGGTGCCTTAAATTGGAGGGTGGCAAATGTTGTGCCTTTGTTTAGGAAGAGCTGCAGGGAAAAGCCTGGGAACTACAGGCCGGTGAGTCTCACATCTGTAGCGGGTAAGTTGTTTGAAGGTATTTTGAGAGACAGGATCTACAGGCATTTAGAGACGCAAGGACTGATAAGGGACAGTCAGCATGGCTTTGTGAGTGGAAAATCATGTCTCACAAATTTGATTGAGTTTTTTGAAGGGGTAACCAAGAAGGTAGATGAGGGCAGTGCAGTTGATGTTGTCTACATGGACTTTAGCAAGGTACCACATGGTAAGTTGTTGCATAAGGTTAAATCTCACGGGATCCAGGGTGAGGTAGCCAAGTGGATACAAAATTGGCTTGATGACAGAAGCCAGAGGATGGTTGTAGAGGGTTGTTTTTCAAACTGGAGGCTTGTGACCAGTGGTGTGCCTCAGGTATCGGTGCTGGGTCCACTGTTATTTGTCATTTATATTAATGATTTGGATGAGAATTTAGTTGGCATTTAGAATTTAGTCAGTAAGTTTGCAGATGACACCAAGATTGGTGGCATAGTGGACAGTGAAGAAGGTTATCTAGGATTGCAATGGGATCTTGATCAATTGGGCCAGTAGGCTGATGAATGGGAGATGGAGTTTAACTTAGATAAATGTGAGGTGATGCATTTTGGTCGATTGAACCAGGGCAGGACTTGCTCAGTTAATAGTAGAGTGTTGGGGAGAGTTATAGAATAAGAAGATCTAGGGGTACAAGTTCACAGCTTCTTGAGAGTGGAGTCACAGGTGGACAGAGTGGTGAAGAAGGCATTCGATATGCTTGGTTTCATTGGTTAGAACATTGAATACAGGAGTTGGGATGTCTTGTTGAAGTTGTACAAGACATTGATGAGGCCACACGGTGTACAGTTCTGGTCAGCTTATTATAGAAAGGATATTGTTAAACTAGAAAGAGTGCAGAAAAGATTTACTAGGATGTTACCGGGACTTGTTGGTTTGAGTTAAAAGGAGAGGCTGGATAGACTGGGACTTTTTTCTTTGGGGCGTAGGAGGCTTAGAGGTGATCTTATAGTGGTCTATAAAATAAGGAGGGGCATAGATCAGCTAGATAGTCAATATTTTTTCCCAAAGGTAGAGGAGTCTTAAACTAGAGGGCATAGATTTAAGGTGAGAGGGGAGAGATACAAAAGTGTCCAGAGGGGCAATTTTTTCACAGAGGGTGGTGAGTGTCTGGAACAAGCTGCCAGAGGTAGTAGTAGAGGCAGGTACAATTTTGTCTTTTAAAAAGTGTTTAGACAGTTACATGGGTAAGACGGATGTAGAAGGATATGGGCCAAACGCTGGCAATTGGGATAAGCTTAGGGGTTAAAAAAAGAGCGGCATGGACAAATTGGACCAAAGGGCATGTTCCCATGCTGTAAACCTCTAAGAGGCATGAGTTGGCCTTGATAGATTGGGGAGAGTTAATTAAAGGGATGACAGCGGCTAGGCAATGGCAACCATTCAAGGAGCACATGGAGAAACTGCAGCAATTGTCTATTTCTGTCAGGCACAAAAGCAAAATTGGTAAGAGGGCCAATCCATGGCTCACAAAGGAAATTAGAGAGAGTATCCGATCTAAGGAAGAAGCATACAGATTGGCCAAGAAAAATAATAGGTCTGAGGATTGGGAGCAGTTTAAAATTCAGCAAAGAAGGATCAAGCGATTGATTAAGAAGGGGTAAATACAGTACGAAAGTAAGCTTGCAGGGAACATAAAGACTGACACTAAGAGTTTCTATAGATATGTGACAAGAACGGGGTTGGTGAAGACAAATGTAGGTCCCCGACAGACAGAATCGGTGGACTGTATAATAGGGGACAAAGAAATGGCCGAGCAACTGAATACATGCTTTGGTTCTGTCTTCATAAAAGAGGACACAAATCAAATGCCAGAAATGTTGGAGAATGCAAGATTTAGTGAGAGGGACAAACTGAGGGAGATCAATATTAATAGAGAAATGGTACTGGGAAAATTGATGGGATCGAAGGCAGATAAACCCCAGGGTTAAGGAAGTGGCTGTCGAAGTAGTGGATACATTGGTGGTCATCTTCCAGGATTCTATAGATTCTGGAACAGTCCCTGCAGATTGGAGGGTAATGTCACTCCAATATTCAAAAAAGGAGGTAGAGAGAAAACAGGGTATTATAGACCAGTAAGCTTAATATCGGTAGTGGGAACAATTCTCGAATCCATTATCTAGGACTTTATAGCAGAGCATTTAGAAAGCAGTAGCCGGATCAGACAGAGTCAGCATGGATTTATGAAGGGGAAATCATGCTTGACAAATCTGTTGGAATTCTTTGAAGATGTCATTAGTAGAGTTCACAAGGGGGAACTAGTCGATGTGGTATATTTCAACTTTCAGAAAGCGCAAGAGATTATCGTACAAGATTAAAGCAAATGGGATTGGGGGAGTATATTGAGATGGATAGAAAACTGGTTGGCAGAGAGGAAACAGAGGGTCGGAATTAATGGGTGCTTTTCAAATTGGCAGGCAGTAACGAGTGGGGTGCCACAGGGATCGGTGCTGGGACCCCAGCTATTCACATAATGATTTGGATGAGGGAACAAAATGTAACGTTTCAAAGTTTGCAGATGATACCAAGTTGGGTGGGAGGATGAACTGTGACGAGGATGCAGTGACCCTTCAGAATGATCTGGACAGGTTGGGTGAGTGGGCTAATCAATGGCAGATGCAGTATAATTTAGGTAAGTGTGAGGTTATTCACTTTGGAAGCAAAAACAAGAAGCCTGAATGGCTGTAAATTGGGGGAGGGGAGTGTGCAGCGGGACCTGGGTGTCCTTGTGCACCAGTCACTGCAAGTAAGCATGCAGGTGCAGCAGGTGGCAAAGAAGGCAAATGGCATGTCGGCATTCATTGTGAGAGGTTTCGAGCACAGGAGCAAGGATGTGTTGTTGCAATTATACAGGGCCTTGGTGAGGACACACCGAGAGTATTCTGTGCAGTTTTGGTCTCCTTTTCTGAGGAACAATGTTCTTGCTCTCAAGGGAGTGCAGCAAAGCTTTACCAGGTTGATTCTAGGAATGGCAGGACTCATGTATGAGGAGAGATTGGCTTGGTTAGGATTGTTTTCACTGGAATTCAGACAAATGAGGGGGGAATCTCATAGAGATTTATAAAATTCTAACAGGACTAGACAGGGCAGATGCAGGGAGGATGTTCCCAATGGTGGGGGAGTCCAGAACCAGGGGTCACTGTCTGAGGATTCAGGGTAGTCCATTTAGGACAGAGGTGAGGAGACATTTCTTCACCCAAAGAGTGGAATTCATTACCACAGGGAGTAGTTGATGCCAAAACATTGAATGCATTCAAGAGGTAGCTGGATATAGCACTTGGGGCGAATGAGATCAAAGGTTATGGGGAAAAAGCAGGATTAGGCTATTGATGATCAGCCATGATCTTAATGAAAGGCAGAGCAGGCTCAAAGGGCCAAATGGCCTCCTCCTTCTCCTATCTTCTATATTTCTATGTTCCTATGTAAAACAGCAACTGATCCCTGCATAGTGAAGTCCCACAAGTAGCAATGAGATAGATGACATGGTAATCTGTTTTAATGATGCCATCAGCTGAGAGAGCAGATGGAACAGACCTCCAGTGCACCACTTCATCCATATGGAACTGATGTCTCAGGCTGCAATTCCCCCAAATGGGGACTAAGTGCCCAAGCCAGCGGGAAACCCTCAAGGTTTCCCATTGGCGTTAGCAGCGTTTATCAGGTGGATCCTCCCACCTGCAAGATGTTCATTTATTCACAGCAGACAACCTGCCAGCCAACCCCAATGTCCCAAAACCAGGCTGCCATTTTCAAATGGCAACACGATCTTTACACTTGGAAATAGGCCCCCATCCCACAAAAACAATCAATAGTGTTCCCCCCAAAACTGACTAGGGATGTATCACCAATACCCACCTCTCTTCCCCCACCCCCCCAAGACCACACCACACAGGCATGAGGATGACCTGACCTCCCCCACCACTCAGCCTCTCTCCCCCCTCAGATCCTCCACTCAGCCTCCTTCCCTCTCAGACCCCCCCACTCAGCTTCCTTCCCTCTCAGAACCCCCACTCAGGCCCCTTCAGGCCATGCAGCTTGGCTATGCCAACAGCGCACTGCCCCCAGGCACTGACACACTGGACTAGTGCCTTGGACCCCGAGGGGATTCAAAAAGGTAGGTACAATGGCCATTTTCCCCTCTGCTGCTGCCAGGCTGCAGAGGAAGGGTCCCTCAAGGATCTTGGGGGTTGGGTGGGCTCAGGCTGGGAGGCAAGTGGTTGAACATGTCTCTCTCTGCCGGGATGGGGGTGTCATGGTTGGACTGTCCCCTCTAGCCCTGGCAGACCTGATGGTTACCCCTGGTCTGGTGAATTCAGGAAGCACCATAATCAACATCTGCATTCCTACCTATCAGCTGTGAAAATTCTGAAGTGACCTGGTCAGTTTCATCTCCATGCCCCCTCGTCACCTGACAGGCTTTTAAATCATTACAGCACTCCATTCTGCAGCACAGAGCTCCCTTTCCCCCTACAGAAGCTGAGGATGAGAGCAGAACCCTTTGAAGTCTCTGACAGAGAAGAGATGCCCATTCCAATCTGCCCAGCTGTGCATTCAGCCCCAATTTATGCACACAGTTTGGAATTGAAGTTGCTGCGGCTTCCCAGCAAACTGAAATCATTGAAACCTTCTCCATTACACTTGAAGTCTTTCGATATGCAGTGCGTTGTAAAAGATTCAGTTGTCATCTTAATGGATTTCTATCATCTTCCAGCCACTTGTATTTATTTTTATTTCCCTTTACGGTTGAATGTACCGCAAGTACACCATTAATCCTGACTGCAATGTTGACAGAGTCTAATCATGGTTGACAGTCTGTGGTTTCTCGTCCTCTTTGAAGTGGTTTGAAGGGAGGCTGAGTGGGGGGGTCTGAGGGGGAAGGGGAGTTGACTGGGGGAGGAGTCAGATAAACCTCATGCCTGCGTGGTGTGGAGGGGGGTGGTGCCTCTCATTGCTGAGGAGTTGGTGGTGCTTCCTTTACCCTTGGGGTCCAATACAGCAGGCTCTCACTTGTGAGGAGCTGTACAAAAGCCCGCCCAGTGCAGATCCCACTACGGAGGTGGGCAAATAGAGAGAGCTATTTGAATCAGGCTGCAAGCCTGCTAATTATATTTAAAATAGTGAATATGAATATTCATCATATTGCACCCGCTATAGGCATGAGGTTTGGGGTGGCTTTTAAATTAAAAACCCGCTTTTTAGCCAATTCCCGATTCTCCAAGACATCACGATACTTGCCGGGAGCTCGTATACCCAGAGAATCCACCCCGCACCCTCCCCCCCAACAAATCTAGATTCCGTACATAAGTCTCTGGAGCGTAACTAAAACCCATAATATTCTGACAGAGGCATGTGTGCTTTCCACAGAGCCACAGCCAATATCTACTATGTTGTCACATTTCCTTCCTATGTAAAAGTTCTTTCTACATTTTCATTATTATAATTCATGTAATTTTAAGCAGACCATGAAGCTAAAATTCGACTTTGATGGGCTGCAAAGTGGCTAATAGAGAATTGAGTGTCAGTCATACAACTTTCATTTTGCATGCCATTGAAGTCGATAGGTGAGCTGTATTTAATCATAGAAAAATAGAAACTAGAAGCAGGAGTAGACCATTCAGCTCTTCGAGCCTGCTCCACCATTCATTACCATCATGGTTGATCATCAAATTCAATATCCTGATCCCGTTGCCCCACATATCCCTTGATCTCTTTAGCTCCAAGAACTATATCTAATTTCTTCTTGAAATCAGACAACGTTTTGGCCTCAACTACTTTCTGTGGTAGTGAATTCCACTATTCAAGGCTAACCAATCCAATACTGTCAATTTTGCAGAAGCTGAAAGTGGTGGCAGTAATCTCACATCCTTAAAATTAACATTTATCACAAGAAACCTTGGGTGGAATTTTACAAAAAAATTCTAAGTGCCAAATGAATGAAAGAACTGGAGAGTTTGAGACTTGTTTTTTGGGTAAGTTTGAAAATGCAGTCTTACAGCACTTAGTGCAAAAGAAATGCCAAGATGAAATTTCCACCTCAGGCTGCCAGTGAAGCAGGCTACTCAGCTCTAGGGGCGCTATTGTGCAGGCACCCTGATCTCCCAGTGTATTGAGAGAATTCCTGCCTCCACCACCACCTCCCCCACACACCCCATGGACATCAGAACCCCTCACCTACAGACATCAGGATTCCACCCCCCCTCCCCAATTACTGATCGCCACGCCCCCGCCCCCCCCCATCGACAGAGTTCCATCACTCCCTCCCTGATCGCCCCCGGCAGATATCCCTCCCTCCCCAATTGCCCCACCTGCTGAGTTCCCCTTCCCTCCCTCCCTGATCATCCCTCACAGAGTCCACCTCTGCCGATCACCCCCATGGCAGAGCTCCCCCCTTCCCTCCCACACCAGCAGAATTCCCTCCCTCCCCTGTGGAGCTTCCCACTTATCTCTCCCTCTGCCATGGCTCCACCCCCACGCTGGCTCCACCCCCCACTCTAACTCTGTCCCCTTGGCACTGCCTGTTGCAGTTATGGTACCTGGTGGGCAGTGCCAGGGTGTCAGACAAGCACTGCCAGGCTGTTACTTGCGGGCCCTGCCCCTGACTACCTACAGGGAGGCTTAAATTACCTCCAATCCCCCCTGCAAGACCATCACACATGGTCCCGTTGGTGGGGACCATGCATGATTCTCGTTGAGGAAAACCTCAGCTGATGAGGTCATACAGGAAAGTGAGCCCAGACGATAGCATACTGATCTCATTAATGACATTCAAATGATGTCATTAATATTTAAATCGGCTTTGCCGGCAAAACAGTGCCGGTACAATCGACGGAGGTGAAAAACCAGGCACGATCCTGATTTTTCACGTTCCATCCGATCTTACCACCTCGTCTTGTCAAAAATTGAGTCGGTCAAGGTCGTAAGATTGCACCCTTAGTATTTCATCTTTTTAACGTTAGTAAAGAGTTGGCATATAATAGGTGACTTGAAAATTTGGATGCCATTGATTGGAGCTCTGTATATTGTTTGCAGCATGTATGCAACTAGCTCCATGTTTCTACCTGGTCAGTGATGAAAGGTTAACAATATACATCAGGTCTAGCAATCCTGTTCTACAATCAGCAGGGACCTCAATTACTGAAGTAAATTGACTCCTTAAATCTATAAATGTTCAAGGTTATTTAATGGAATTCTATTGCATATTTCTTAGCTGTAAAATTATATATACTATTGTGACCTACAAAATAGATTATCCCTTGAACTCATTAAGAGATGCATAGGGCACATTTCGGATTAAAGCAAGGTTAACAGTACTTCCTGAAGTTTATAATAATTAACTGACTTTACGGTGTGTGAACCATCATGTGACTTCATATCTACCTCCAATCTATAACCTTGCATGAAGGACTTAATCTTTAAAAGAAACTTGTCCATCTTGCTTTGTTTTAATTCCATTTCGTATTTTTGCTGGAACGTCGCCCACAACACTTGATTGGCAATGAGTCTGATGCTGGTTACAATTTGCTTGGTTTTACTTTCACACTCTGTGTCTCGTGGTTGTGGTACTCACTCTCCTCTAAAGTTTATTTATTAGTCACAAGTAGGCTTACCTTCAAACTGCAATGAAGTTACTGTGAAAATCTATCTCTTTGGATTAGTAAATCAATCATACCTAGTCCATTGGCAGGGGCTTGTAGCTAATCTTTCCCATCCATCCTGAAGATATTGTCCAGTGCATAATGAAAATTAGCTTAAATTTTTACATTACTCCATTTCTGCTGGAAAGTGTTTTGTAATACTAACGTTTTAGAGTTGTACCACAATAGAAATTCACTCAATGAAATAAGGATATCACCATTGAGATGCCGGTGTCACACCTTAAAAAAAATAAATTTTCATGCCTCCAAATAGACACACTACAATTTTGATTTATTATTGTCACATATTAACATACAGTGAAAAGTATTGTTTCTTGCGCGCAATACAGACAAAACATACCGTTCATTGAGAAGGAAACGAGAGACTGCAGAATAAAGTATTACAGTCATAGCTAGGGTGTAGAGAAAGATCAACTTAATGCAAGGAATATCCATTCAAAAGTCTGACAGCAGCAGGGAGTTCTTGAGTCGGTTGGTACGTGACCTCAGACTTTTGTAAGTTTATCCCAAAGGAAGAAGGTGGAAGAGAGAATGTCCAGGGTTCATTGCATCCTTAATTATGCTGGCTGCTTTGCCAAGGTAGCGGGAAGTGTAGACAGAGTCAATGGATGGGAGACTGGTTTGCGTGATGGATTGGGCTACATTCATGACCTTTTGTAGTTCCTTGTGGTCTTGGGCAAAGCAAGAGTCATATCAAGCTGTGATACAACCAGAAAGAATGCTTTCTATAGTGCATCTGTAAAAGTTGGTAAGAGTCATAGCTGACATGCCAAATTTCCTTAGTCTTCCAAGAAAGTAGAGTCACTGGTGGGCTTTCTTAACTATAGCGTCGGCATGTAGGGGACCAGGACAGGTTGTTGGTGATCTAGACACCTAAAAACTTGAAGCTCTTGACCTTACATTGTCCCCGTTGATGTAGACAGGGGCATGTTCCCCTTTACGCTTCCTGAAGTTGATGACAATCTCCTTTGTTTTGTGACATTAAGGGAGAGATTATTGTTGCCGCACCAGTTCCTCAGATTCTCTGTCTCATTCCTGTACTCTGCCTTGTCATTGTTTGAGATCCTACCCACTACGGTGGTGTCATCAGCAAACTTGAAAATCGAATTGGAGGGGAATTTGGTCACACAGTCATAGGTGTATAAGGACTATAGTAGGGGGCTGAGAACACAGACTTGTGGGGCACCGGTGTTGAGGATGATCGTGGAGGAGGTGTTGTTGCCTATCCTTACTGATTGTGGTCTGTGAGTTAGGAAGTTCAGGATCCAGTCGCAGAGGGAGGTGCCGAGGCCCAGACCACGGAGTTTGGAAATGAGTTTCATGGGAATAATAATGTTGAAGGCTGAGCTACAGTCAATAAATAAATAGGAGTCTGACATAGGTGTCCTTGTTATCTAGGTGTTCCAGGGTTGAGTGCAGGGCCAGGGAAATGGTGTGGACCTGTTGAGGCGGTAGGCAAACTGTAATGGATCCAGGTAGTCCAGGAGGCTGGAATGGATTTGTGCCGTGACTAGCCTTTTGAAGCACTTCATAATGATGGATGTCAGAGCCACCGGCCGATAATCATTAAGGTACGCTGCTTGGTTTTTCTTAGGTACCGGGATGATGGGTGACTTCTTGAAGCAGATAGGGACCTCCGATTGTTCGAAAGAGAGGTTGAAGATGTCTGTGAATACCTCCGCCTGCTGATCCACGCAGGATCTGAGTGCTCGTCCGGGTACCCCATCTGGACCAGTCGCTTTCCGTGGGTTGACCTTCGAGAAGGCTGCTCTGACCTGAGAAGGTAATGGGATTACCACAGTGGTATTTTTAACCTTGTACATCTGGATTTCAAATATCCAAATGCCTATCGCAGTAGCACATGTAAAAAAAGTCAAGTTTGCTGTTGTACTTCCAAGACTGTATACTGGCATGCTCATAGGTAATGTATCATAGAATCATAGAAACCCTACAGTATAGAAAGAGGCCATTTGGCCCATCGAGTCTGCACCGACCACAATCCCACCCAGGCCCTACCCCCATATCCCTGCATATTTTACCCACTAGTCCCTCTAATCTACGCATCTCAGGACACTAAGGGGCAATTTTAGCATGGCCAATCAACCTAACCCACACATCTTTGGACTGTGGGAGGAAACCGGAGCACCCGGAGGAAACCCACAGTTTGCTGCCCAGGTACTGGAAACCCCATTACCATGTAGTAAGGTAATGATAGTAAGGCCAGTACTATAATAACCCAGTACAGATAAATAAACAGCAAAAGGATTTCAAGCTGTCTTGGCCACCAGGGTTGACTATGGGGGCTATTTTCCTGTCCCGCCCGTCACGGGAATCGGAGTGGATGGGGCGTTGGACCATGCAAAGGTCCATTGACCTTGGGCAGAATTTTCCGGTGACTCACCCAAACTGCCTGCAGCTGATCTGTCCTAACAAGGGCGAGCTTCATAAAAGCTCCAAGGATGGACAGACAGGCAAGTAGTGCAGGAAAATGGCTTCAAGAAAACCGCCCCCACCCCCCGACACCTTTCCCTGATGGAGAGCTAGCCAAGTTGCTGGAGGCAGTGGAGGATAGAAGGGACACCCAATTCCGCCCCCCCCCTCCCCCAGAGGGACTCTGCCCCAGGGGAAGGATGGCAAAGTAGCCTGGGAGGTGGTAGCAGTAGCTGTCAGTACGAGGTAACTGGCACAGAGAACTGGAAACCAATGCTGCAAAAAACTCAACGACCTAATCTGGGCAGCAAGAGTGAGTATTAAACTTGACCTAACATATTTCCCCTATGTGACCGCCACTTCACCCACCTCCACCCTGCTGCTCCCACCCATCTTCCCAATTACAGTTTGGAAAACTGCTCAGATAATGGGACCTCTGAGGCCAACACCAGTCTCATGTCAGCTTCCACCTCGCAGTTCATTACATCGGTGGGTCAAGTTAGTGGTGAGGCATCTGGATCACTCTCTGATGCCCACACATCTGCTGATGTACATCGGGTGGAGGAGGGAATGTCCAAGGCCTTTGGCACACAGGGGCCTACCGGAGATGAGGACTTAGCTGGCCCAGGTTACATGCTGGGCCTCTGCGGACAGTTCTTCCTCACACTTGGAAGACTGTGTACAGTTCTGGTCACCCTATTATAGAAAGTAAGAAGTCTCACAACACCAGATTAAAGTCCAACAGGTTTATTTGGAATCACGAGCTTTTGGAGAGCTACTCCATCATCAGGTGTGGAGAGGTAGATTTAACAAACACAGCATATGTAGACAGACACAATTGCAAGATAATGGTTGGGATGCGAGTCTTTTCAGGAAATCAAGTCTTTACAGGTACAGGCAGTGTGTGTGGAGAGAGAGATAATCACAAGTTAAAGAGGTGTGAATTGTCTCAAGCCAGGACAGTTAGTAGGATTTTGCAAGTCCAGGCCAAATGGTGGGGGTTACATGTAGTGTGGCATGAACCCAAGATCCTGATTGAGGCCATCCTCATGTGTGCGGAACTTGGCTATCAGTTTCTGTTCGGCGATTCTGCATTGTCATATGCCTTGAAGGCCGCCTTGGAGAATGCTTACCCGAAGATTGGAGGCTTAATGCCCTTAACTGCTCAAGTGTTCCCGACTGGAAGGCAACATTCCTGCTTGGCGATTGTCGCATGGTGTCCATTCATCCATTGTCGTAGCATCTACATGGTCTCGCCAATGTACCATGCCCCTGGACATCCTTTCCTGCAGCTTATGAAGTAGACAATGTTGGCCGAGTCACATAAGTATGTATCGTGTACCTGGTGGGTGGTGTTCTCACATTGATGGTGGTATCCATGTTGATGATCTGGCGCGTGTTGCAGAGGTTACCATGGCAGGGCTGTGTGGTGTCGTGGTCGCTGTTCTGCTGAAGGCTGGGAACAATGATCTGTTTGAGGTTGCGCAATGATCTGCGCAATGATCTGTTTGAAGGCAAGTAGTGGGGGAAAGTAATGGTAAAAAGTGGGCGGCATGGACAAGTTGCGCTGAAGGGCCTGTTTCCATGCTGTAAACCGCTATGACTCTATTAGGCAACATATGTGAAGAGTTAGATTTCAGCTTGATGACTTTTTATCAGTGTTCTTAGTCATCGTTTAGCCAACGTTTTTAATGATATTGTTGAGGGATAAGTATTGCCCAGAATACTGAGTAGAATTCTCTTATGTCCATCTGAGAAATCAAATAGGCATCTTGGTATTATCTGAAAGATAACAGGTGCAATCTTACCAGCTCACCGCGTTGGTTGGTCAGGGTGGCGAGCCGGGATGATAACCTGGAAGAGTAAAACTATCACTAACCTCCCAGCCACTCTTTACTGGCGAGAGTGGCTTTGTACCCTCCTATTAACATAAAAATGATGACATTTAAAAGAACTTAACTGATTCGACATGGTTCCTTCTGCCCTCCTGGATGCTTCCACCCTCAGTAGCAAGACGTCACACCTGCCAGAATCACTACCACTCTGCAATAGCAGGGACCAGGCACATGGACAGGCTGGGGGAATCAGGGGCCATTGAAGCACCTGGGTGGTAGGGGGCATGGATGGGCAGTACCCATCGGGCAATGCCAGCCTGGCAATGCCCACCTGCCAGCCTGGCAGTGCTCGGTTGGAAACCATAAGTGTGTCAGAGGCAGTGCCAAGGGGGTGGGGCTTTTATGGGAGTATACACAGTGATGGGGGGCTTATGCAGGGGGGTGGTGAGGAAGGGGAGCTCTTCAAGGGTGGTAGTTGACAGGAGGGAGCTCATCAGGGGTAGTTCTGCAAGGGGGATGGTTGTGCAGGAGGGTGGTGCAGGAGGGGTGTGCAGGGGGACTGTGCAAGGGTGGATCACAGAGGATTTTGTGATGGGGGTGAGGGAAAAATATCAGGGGTCCACCAGGGACTCATTGGGAGGGTCCTGATACCAGCAACTCATGTTGGTGTGTGGAGGGGGGGGTGCGGTGCGACAATGCTGCCGATGATAAGACCATGGACACGCCTCCTCAGCAACATCTGCCTGGACACCAGGAAGTCTCCCTGCTGCTGTGCCAGGTTGTGGAATGCACAGCAAACATTCCTGTTGGAGGTTAATCCGAGACAATGTAGTCATAGCTGTGGGGTGCAATAACATTTATTGGCGGCAATAAATGTGCCATCAAACTCAGTGCTCGTATATTAAAAGTGCAAGATAAACTGAATGGTGCCTAATTCCTCAATCTAACTTATGCGCTTCTTCACCCGTGCCATCTTGGTGATGCTATAACTTCTTAATTCTACGTGGCCTAGCATTGCGTCTTGGTTTCTCCCCAGGATGTACATTGGAGGTGGAGGCTGCCAACTGCCTACTATGCCCTGTGGCCCGTGCTGCCCTTGGCGACCGTCCGGTGGAGGGCCTGGACCTTGAGGGCTCTGGCCGAGTTCCAGGTGTCACGGATGTATCCATGCCACCCAATTCATCCCGCTGCCTCTGAGAAGCCTGATGTCAGGAAGGGGGGAAATCAGAAGGTGTAGCCCCAGCTGCAGTCTCCTGGGTGGAAGGCCCCGGCATGTTATGGACTCCATAGGACAGTGGTGCTGCTGCAGTGAGCTCCAGAAACTCTGGCATCACCTGGCTCTTGCCAGTCCTGTAGGCCCACATAGAACCATAGAAAATTACAGCTCAGAAACAGGCTTTTTGGCCCTTCTTGTCTATGCCGAACCATTTTGTGCCTAGTCCCACTGACCTGCACTTGGACCATATCCCTCCACACCCCTCTCATCCATGAACCCGTCCAAGTTTTTCTTAAATGTTAAAAGTGCATTTACCACTTTATCCGGCAGTTCATTCCACACTCCCACCACTCTCTGCATGAAGAAGCCCCCCCTAATATTCCCTTTAAACTTTTCTCTTTTCACCCTTAACCCATGCCCTCTGGTTCTTTTCTCCCCTAGCCTCAGCGGAAAAAGCCTGCTTGCATTCACTCTATCTATACCCATCAAAATCTTATACACCTCTATCAAATCTCCCCTCAATCTTCTACGCTCCAGGGAATAAAGTCCCAACCTATTCAATCTCTCTCTGTAACTCAGCTTCTCAAGTCCCGGCAACATCCTTGTGAACCTTCTCTGCACTCTTTCAACCTTATTTACATCCTTCCTGTAACTAGGTGACCAAAACTGTACACAATACTCCAAATTCGGCCTCACCAATGCCTTATATAACCAGAACACTCCAACTTTTATACTCGATACTCCGATTTATAAAGGCCAATGTACCAAAGGCACTCTTTACGACCCTATCCACCTGTGACGTCACTTTTAGGGAATTCTGTACCTGTATTCCCAGATCCCTCTGTTCAACTGCACTCTTCCGAGTCCTACCATTTACCCTGTACGTTCTACTTTGGTTTGTCCTTCCAAAGTGCAAATTCCATTTGCCATTTTCCAGCCCATTTTTCTAGTTGGTCCAAATCCCTCTGCAAGCTTTGAAAACCTTCCTCACTGTCCACTACACCTCCAATCTTTGTATCATCAGCAAATTTGCTGATCCAATTTACCACATTATCATCCAGATCATTGATATAGATGACAAACAACAATGAACCCAACACCGATCCCTGCGGCACACCACTAGTCACAGGCCTCCACTCAGAGAAGCAATCCTCCACAACCACTCTCTGGCTTCTTCCATTGAGCCAGTGTCTAGTCCAATTTACTACCTCCCCATGTATACCTAGCGACTGAACCTTCCTAACTAACCTCCCATGAGGGACCTTGTCAAAGGCCTTGCTGAAATCCAGGTAGACAACATCCACCGCCTTCCCTTCATGACGTGCGTTCTTTCAATGGCCAAGTCCTTGGCGATGGCCCACTGAGTCTGGTGCCACCTGTCAATGGCAGCAGAAAATGCCCTCTAAGACTGGGTCATGCTCTGCAGCCCCTCAGCCATGACTCTGTGAGTGAGCTATGCTCTCATGGGCTGCTGCCATAGCCCGCTGCGGCTCGGAGCTGTCCCTCTGGGTCTCCTGCAAGCTCTCGAGCCTGTCAGCCATGGGCCGCAGAACCTCAATAAGCCTGTTGAGGCCCTCAGCTGTGGCCTGCTGTGACTCAACCATGGCCTGTGACTCAGCCATCGTTTGGACCCTGCCAATCATGGTGATGATTTCCGAGCCCAGGCTTTCCACAGTGTTGGCCTGGGAACCACGCAAGACCAGAAAAACCTGCTCCACCCTGAAACCTTTGAGACTCCTCCCAACAGCCTCGCAGTCAGACAAGTGTTGCTGTCAGCCCCTCCTGCTTTCCATGGCTCTGTTGCTCAATCTCCAACAGCTCATAGAATACCCGCCTCTATTACTACCTCTGGCAGCTTGTTCCAGACACTCACCACCCTCTGAGTGTGGTGAGTGTCTGGAACAAAAATTGCCCCTCTGGACCCTTTTGTATCTCTCCCCTCTCACCTTAAATCTATGCCCTCTAGTTTTAGACTCCCCTATCTTTGGGAAAAGATATTGACTATCTAGCTAATAGAACATAGAACATAGAACAGTACAGCACAGAACAGGCCCTTTGGCCCACGATGTTGTGCCGAGCTTTATCTGAAACCAAGATCAAGCTATCCCACTCCCTATCATCCTGGTGTGCTCCATGTGCCTATCCAATAACCGCTTAAATGTTCCTAAAGTGTCTGACTCCACTATCACTGCAGGCAGTCCATTCCACACCCCAACCACTCTCTGCGTAAAGAAACTACCTCTGATATCCTTCCTATATCTCCCACCACGAACCCTATAGTTATGCCCCCTTGTAATAGCTCCATCCACCCGAGGAAATAGTCTTTGAACGTTCACTCTATCTATCCCCTTCATCATTTTATAAACCTCTATTAAGTCTCCCCTCAGCCTCCTGCGCTCCAGAGGGAACAGCCCTAGCTCCCTCAACCTTTCCTCATAAGACCTACCCTCCAAACCAGGCAGCATCCTGGTAAATCTCCTCTGCACTCTTTCCAGCGCTTCCGCATCCTTCTTATAGTGAGTTGACCAGAACTGCACACAATATTCCAAATGTGGTCTCACCAAGGTCCTGTACAGTTGCAGCATAACCCCACGGCTCTTAAACTCCAACCCCCTGTTAATAAAAGCTAACACACTATAGGCCTTCTTCACAGCTCTATCCACTTGAGTGGCAACCTTTAGAAATCTGTGGATATGGACCCTAAGATCTCTCTGTTCCTCCACAGTCTTCAGAACCCTACCTTTGACCCTGTAATCCACATTTAAATTAGTCCTACCAAAATGAATCAGCTCACATTTATCAGGGTTAAACTCCAATTGTCATGACTAATCTATGACTATCTAGCTAATCTATTTTGTAGATCTCTGTCAGATCACTCCTCAGCCTCCTACGCTACAGGGAAAAAAGTCCCAGTCTATCCAACCTTTGATTCCACTTTCAAGGAACTATAGATCCAGTACTGAGCCCTGAGACATACCTCCAGTCACAGGCCTCCAGTTTGAAAAACAAGCCTTCTGTCATCAAGCAAATTTTTTATCCAATTGGCTACCTCATCTTGGGGGATCCCGTGAGATTTAACTTTATGCAACAACCTACCATGTGGTACCTTGTCAAAGGCCTTGCTTAAGTCCATGTAGACAACATCAACTGCACTTCCCTCATCTACCTTCTTGGTTCCTTCTTCAAAAAACTCTATCAAATTTGTGAGACATGATCCTCCACTCACAAAGTCATGCTGACTGTCCCTAATTAGTCTTTGCCTCTCAATGCCTTGCAGATCCTGTCTCTCAGAATACCTTCTAATCTGCTGAGTATTTCCGGCATTTTCTGTTTTTTTTCACTTAAACATTTCAGATCATTTATTCATTACTCTTTGTGGGACCTTGCTGTGTGTGAATTGGCTGCAGCATAAAACAGCTCGTTGTGTACCTCCACGTGCAAGATCTTCAGGGCAGTGTTAATTTATCTCTTGGAGTTGGTCACACATCTATTACCTTGAGTAGAGTTAGGCCATCATCCCAAGTCCAAAGGTTTACTATTGAGTTGATGTGCAACTAAATCTATCCCACCTCAACACAGAAACGGTAGTGTGTCAAAATAAAAGCAAAATGCTGCTGGAAATCTGAAATAAAAAACAGAAAATGCTGAAAAACTCAGCAATTCTGGCAGCACATATGGAGAGAAACAGAGTTAACGGACAGGATTCACTGCCCCACCACCCCCTCCTCCCCACAGTATGTTTCACGGTGGCAGGCGGCAGCCTGTTGTTGGCCAGTGGTGGGATCTTCTAGTCCAGCTGCTGTTAATGGGATTTCCCACTGAATCCGCCCACGCCACGGGACACCTGCAGCAAGGTGCGCCAACATCAGGACCAGAAGATCCTGCCAGTGGGAAGGACAGGAATATCTCACCCCAGGTTTCAAGTCCGTATGACTGTTAGGTGAGACCTGCACAGAAAATGCTGGATAAACTCAACATGTCTGCCAGCAGCTGGAAAGAGAAACAGAGGACAGAATTCTCTGACTCATGGCTGGGACTCTCCGATCCTACTGCAGTGTATGGAGTTTTGGTTGAGTGCCAAATTCTTTGTTCTCACTGGCAGCGGTGGCAGGGCGAACAAGATTGGAGAATCCTGGCCACAGTTAATGTTCCGAGTCAGTATGACTTTGAAGTCAGATCTGTTGAGTTTTTCCAGCATGTTCAGTTTTTATTATTGTAGTGTACCAAGATGGTTGCATTGTTGAATTATTGAATCATTAAAGAAAATGCAGGAGCCTGGGAGAGGCGATGAAAGGTGGAGCTATTGGAAAGTCTCTCCGCCCCAATGGTATCTTTATGCCTGACTTCATGGTGAAACATTAACTCGATTTCGCTCTCCACCATTCCAGAATTTCCAGCATTCTGAGTTTTAATTTCAGATTTGCATTTCCAGATTGATTTTTGTTTTGGTTGTATTGATGAACAGGTTAGTTCAACCATCAGTTAAATGTTTGGTGAACAAGGAAAGATTAACACCCTCAGTGCATAATCAAAGGGGTCGGTTTTTGTCAGTTAACATTCTTTACATTTTTAAAATAATTTTCCTTAGAAGCACGACTGCAGCCTATTATGACCACTTGGTCAATAAAATATATTTTTATTTTTCATGGTTATAATTTTCATCCTGATTAGAGTCATAGAGATTTACAGCATGGAAACAGGCCCTTCAGCCCAACTTGTCCATGCCACCCTTTTTTTAAGCACTAAGCTAGTCCCATTGCCCGTGTTTGGTCCATATACCTCTATACCCATCTTGCCCATTTAAATGTCTAAATGCTTTGTATCTGCCTCTACTACTACCTCTGGCAGCTTGTTCCAGACACTCACCACCCTCTGAGTGAAGAAATTGCCCCTCTGGACCCTTTTGTATCTCTCCCCTCTCATCTTAAA
The DNA here is from genome assembly GCF_964213995.1 of Mustelus asterias. Taxonomy (NCBI): domain Eukaryota; kingdom Metazoa; phylum Chordata; class Chondrichthyes; order Carcharhiniformes; family Triakidae; genus Mustelus; species Mustelus asterias. The sequence goes on along the minus strand of NC_135814.1, from coordinate 78,035,899 downwards.
CCTATGCCCTCTAGTTTTAGACTCCACTACCTTTGAGAAAAGATATTGACTATCTCGCTGATCTATGCCCCTCATTATTTTATAGACCTCTATAAGATCACCCCTCAGCCTCCTATGCTCCAGGGAAAAAAAGTCCCATTCTATCCAGCCTCTCCTTATAACTCAAACCATCAAGTCCCGGTAGCATCCTAGTAAATCTTTCTGCACTCTTTCTAGTTTAATAATATCCTTTCTATAATAGGGCAACCAGAACTGCACACAGTATTCCAGTGTGACCTTACTAATGTCTTGTACAACTTCAACAAGACGTCCCAACTCCTGTATTCAATGTTCTGACCAATGAAACCAAGCATGTTGAATGCCTTCTTCACCACTCTGTCCACCTGTGACTCCACTTTCAAGGAACTATGAACCTGTACCTCAAGATCTCTGTTCTATAACTCTCCCCAACGCTCTACCATTAAGGGTATGATTTAGGTGTGTTTGTTAATATGTGCTTCTTCCTCTTACTTTTGGAATGGTGTTTGGTTTCAATTTAGTTGAAACATATGTCTGTAACATGCTAGGTATCCTACCCAGCTCCTTTTTGTTGTAAAAACTGGATTGTGTCATTCAAACCTCACCTCCTAAACCATCATTCTGGAAATCAGAATGCAGACCTGGGGCAGAATGTTACGCTCCCGATGTGGTTTCTGAGGTGTGGGGAGGAGGGGGGGATTGAGAGTAAAATTGCATGGACGGGATTCCCCTGGATCCCACCTGCCCCAACTCAGATGCAATTTCATGGCTGAATGGGCAGGTTCTCGGATGAGAAACCCTAACCCTTAACCCTTTCCCCTATTGACCACTTTGGCTACTGAAGGGCCTTTTCCTGCCGAGCCTCAATTTTTAGACTGGTGGATGCTGGTCAGAGGAGGGTGGGAAACAGAAAAAGAAACCATTCTTTATCTCAAGCGGAATGTGGTGGGGGAGGGTGCACCTAAATCTGAAGGCCTCTTCAAATTGGGAGAACACTCCCCTCCCGGACCTGGGAGCTGAAATCTAACGCTGTCCCCCTCTGGCCTACCTCCCAACACCGCAAAGGCCTCTCTTTCTGATGCTCCCCAAGACATCCCCTACCCTCATGCCTGGGACCCAGACTTAAGGGGAGATAGTGGCAGAATGGTAACATCATTGGAATAGTGATCCAGAGGCCCAGGCTAATGATCTAAGGCCACATGTTTAAATCCCACCATGGCAGCTTGTGGAATTTAAGTTGAGGATGGCAGTGTCACAGTGACACACACTACCGCCCCCCCCTCCAGTTCTGGGAACACCTCAGAGGAAGGGCAGGAGGAAACCTCCGAGGCCAGGACCAGCTTCTCGACACAGGCTTCCACATCACAGTTCACCACCCCAGAAACTATCACCTTGATGGATTAAGTTAGTTGTGAGGCTTCTGGACCACTCTGTGGTGTGCACAACACATCTATTGATGTACATTGGGTGGAGGAGGGAACTCTGGCATGCGAAGCCTGCCGGAGGCAAGGACTCAGCTGGCCCCATGCCACATGTTGGGCTACTGCAATTACTTCTCCCTTAGCTGCTGGAGATGCAACAACAGAGCTGAGGAATGCAGGAGGGGATGCCAGCCACGCAGCAGCAACTGCGAGATTGTTGGGAGAAGTCCCAAAGTTCTGTGAGGTTCCCAGGCCAACACTGCAAGGGTGGCGTCCACGGTGAAAAGCCTGGAGCAGGAAATTATCACTGAGTGGCAGGGTCCAAGCCATGGCTGAGTCAGAGCAGGCCATCGCCAAGTCACAGCAGGCCACGGCGGACTCCCAGAGGGCCACGGCTGAGTCACAGCGGGCCACAGTCCAAACACTCAGTCTTATTGAGATTCTGCGGTCCATGGCTGAGACGCTTGAGAGCTTGCAGGAAACCCAGGGGGACAGTGCGAAGACACAGTGGTCCAGGCCCTCCAGGGAATGCCTGCCAAGAGCATCACAGGCCACGGGCATCACAACTGACCGCCTTCACCGCTAATGGGGACATAGACGTAGTGGTAGGCCACGAAGGTTAAGAAGTTGTCGGGTCACCAAGAGGGCACAGGTGAAGGGGTGTACCACCTGGGTTGAGGGAATTAGGCACAGTTAGGATTCACGAGCACATGGTAAGTATGAGCACTTTCAGTTATTGCAATTAATGACAAAAATAAATATAATTGCACCCCACAGCTGTGACTAATATGTCTCTGATTATCCTCCATCAGGGATGACCGTACCCCGACCTTAGCCAGAGGGGATCTAAATATCAATGTACATGGGGGAGGGCCCTCGGCGCCCCGCTACTGCGATCCCCAACTCCAGGCACATGTTGTTTATTCATCACTGCATTTACAATACAGGTGCTCAAAACCATCCGTTCCAAGTTCCGAGTGCCATGCAAGGCCACTGAGTCACTGAAGCTGCCATGGTATCCCCAGAACCAAGCAGACACTGGATACTCCCTCCCCCCACCCATCCCAAGGTCCTACAGTGGTGGCTCATGTTCTCCGACCCCCCACCCCCCCCCCAGCTGTGGGCCCAGGTGCCAGCATGCATGCAGATTTCAGACTTGTTTGCAACAGGGCACCATCTCAGTGTGCCGCATAGTGAGTCGTCATCACTCTCCTGCCTGCAACACGGCCTACCCAGGCCCATCACCCTGGTGTTACCATGGTGTGGGAGAGTGACTAGTGTTATTGGGGGAATTGGTTTCCACATGTTGCACCGCACGCTCCCTTGTTGGTGAACTTGGAAGCAATGAGGGCCTCCCTCGCTGTCCTGGCATACTGAACCCTTGCCGCCCGCCCCCTGTCCTCCATTGCCTGGTTGGTCATTGGTGTCATCGTCATTGTCCTCCTCCACATCCTCCTGGGCTGTCTCCTCCCCAGCGACGCCCGGTAGGTCACCCTCCACCTCCTCTTCCAAAAAGTCTCCCTGCTGCTGTGCCAAGTTGTGGAGCGCACAGCAAACACCACCATGCGGAACACTTTAACGGGGCTGCACTGGAGGGCCCCACCAGAGTGGTCCAGGCACCAAATGCGCATCTTGAGGAGCCTAATGTACCTCTCAATGATTGACTGGGTGGCAACTATCCCGGATTAATCCGCATCTTTCTAAATGGTTGTAAATCCCATCCCTAAGGACCTTTTCCATCAATTTACCAACCACCGAAGTAAGACTAATCGGTCTATAATTACCAGGGTCATTTCTATTCCCTTTCTTAAACAGGGGAACAACATTCGCCACTCTCCAGTCCTCTGGCACCATCCCTGTGGACAGTGAGGACCCAAAGATCAAAGCCAAAGAGTCTGCAATCTCATCCCTTGCCTCCCAAAGAATCCTAGGATATATTTCATCAGGCCCAGGGGACTTATCGACCTTCAGTTTATTCAAAACTGCCAGGACATCCTCCCTCCGAACATCTATTTCCTCCAGCCTATTAGCCTGTAACACCTTATCTTCCTCAAAAACATGGCCCCTCTCCTTGGTGAACACTGAAGAAAAGTATTCATTCATCACCTCGCCTATCTCTACTGACTCCAGACACAAGTTCCCACTACTGTCCTTGACCGGTCCTAACCTCACCCTGGTCATTCTTTTATTCCTCACATAAGAGTAAAAAGCCTTGGGGTTTTCCTTGATCCGACCCGCCAAGGACTTCTCGTGTCCTCTCCTAGCTCTCCTAAGCCCCTTTTTCAGCTCATTCCTTGCTAACTTGCAACCCTCAATCGAGCCATCTGAACCTTGTTTCCTCATCCCTACATAAGCTTCCCTCTTCCTTTTCACAAGACATTCCACCTCTTTCGTGAACCATGGTTCCCTCACTCGGCCATTTCCTCCCTGCCTGACAGGGACATACCTATCAAGGACACCCAGTATTTGTTCCTTGAAAAAGTTCCACTTTTCATTAGTTCCTTTCCCTGACAGTTTCTGTTCCCAACTTATGCCCCCTAATTCTTGCCTAATCGCATCATAATCACCTCTTCCCCAATTGTAAACCTTGCCCTGCCATACGGCCCTATCCCTCTCCATTGCAATAACAAAAGACACCGAATTGTGGTCACTATCTCCAAAGTGCTTTCCCACAACCAAATCTAACACTTGGCCCGGTTCATTTCCCAGTACCAAATCCAATGTGGCCTCACCTCTTGTCGGCCTATCCACATATTGTGTCAGGAAACCCTCCTGCACACACTGCACAAAAACTGGCCCATCCAAACTATTTGACCTACAAAGGTTCCAATCAATATTTGGAAAGTTAAAGTCCCCCATGACAACTACCCTGTGACCCCCACACATATCCATAATCTGCTTAGCAATTTCTTCCTCCACATCGTAGCACAGTGGTTAGCACTGCTGCTTCACAGCTCCAGGGTCCCAGGTTCGATTCCCGGCTCGGGTCACTGTCTGTGTGGAGTTTGCACATTCTCCTCGTGTCTGCGTGGGTTTCCTCCGGGTGCTCCGGTTTCCTCCCACAGTCCAAAGATGTGCGGGTTAGGTTGATTGGCCAGGTTAAAAATTGCCCCTTAGAGTCCAGAGATGCGTAGGTTAGAGGGATTAGCAGGTAAAATATGTGGGGGTAGGGCCTGGGTGGGATTGTGGTCGGTGCAGACTTGATGGGCCGAATGGCCTCCTTCTGCACTGTAGGGTTTCTATGATTTCTATGATCTCTATTACTATTTGGGGGCTATAGTAAACTCCTAACAACGTGACCGCTCCTTTCCTATTTCTAACCTCAGCCCATATTACCTCAGTGTGCAGATCCCCCTCGAAGTGCCTTTCCGCAGCCGTTAGACTATCCTTGATTAACAATGCTACTCCTCCACCTCTTTTACCAGCTTCCCTACACTTACTGAAACATTTATACCCCGGAACGTCCAACAACCATTCCTGTCCTTGTTCTACCCACGTCTTCGTAATGGCCACAACATCGTAGTCCCAAGTACCAACCCACGCCCCAAGGTCATCCACCTTGTTCCGGATGCTCCTTGCATTGAAGTAGACACACTTCAACCCACCTTCCTGTCTACCGGTACCCACTCTTGACCTTGATACCTTCCCCAATACCTCACGGAACTCGGGGAGAGAGACTGTGAGGCTTTAAGGAAAATTATCATAGGAAGTGACAAGGTATTAGCAGCATTGGTGGGCATAAAAGTGGACAAATTTCCAGGTCCGGATGAATTGTGTCCCAGGCCTGTTGTGGGAGGCAAGGGAGGAAATTGCAGGGGCTCTGACCCAAATTTTTAATTCCTCTCTAGCCACCAGGGAGGTGCCAGAGGACTGGAGAACAGCTAACTATTTAAGAAAGATTGGCTGAGTGGTTAACAATGGAGTTCAGTGTCTTGAGTTACAGGAAGATATAGACAGGATGGTCAAATGGGCGGATAAGTGGCAGATGGAATTTAGCCATGAAAAGTGTGAGGTGGTTTGGAAGGAGTAATTTGTCAAGGAAGTATGAAAGGTCTGTCACTCGGACGTGACGGTCTGGAATGCACTGCCTGGGATGGTGGTGGGGGAGGCACAGTGCCTCACCATCCTTTAAAAAGTACCTGGATGAGTACGTGCCTCGCCATAACATTCAAGGCTATGGGCCAAGTGCTAGCAAGTTGGATTAGGTGGGCAGGTCAGGGCCTTTCATGCATCGGCGCAGACTCGATGGGCCGAAGGGCCTCTTCTGCACCGTAGTATTGTGTGATTCTCTGGTGACCAGGAAGTTTGATGAGGGCAGGGCGATAGACCTAGTCTATATGGACTTCAGTAAGGCTTTTGATAAAGTTCCACATGGTAGGCTGCTCTGTAAAATTAGATCACATGGAATCCAGGGAGAGCTGGCAAATTGGATATACAATTGACTTTATGGTAGGAAGCAGAGGGTTATGGTGGAAGGATGCTTGACAGACTGGAGGCATGTGACTTGTGGTGTTCCTCAGGGGTCAGTGCTGGGCCCATTGCTATTTGCTATTTATATCAACGAATTGGATGAGAATGTACAAGGCATGATCAGTAAGTTTGCAGATGACACTAAAATAGGTGATATTGTAGACAGTGAGGAAGGTTATCAAAAATTGCAGCAGGATCTTGATCAGCTGGGGAAGTGGGCTGAGAAATGGCAAATGCAGTTCAATACAGATAAGTGTGAGGTGTTGCATTTTGGAAAGTCAAATCAAGGTAGGACTGTCACAGGGAATGGTAAGACCTCAGGGAGTATCGTGGAACAAAGGGACCTTGGAGTTCAAGGTGCATGGTTTTCTAAAGGTGGAGTCACAGGTAGATAGGGCTGTGAAATTGGCTTAATGACAGAAGACAGAGGGTGGTTGTAGAGAGTTGTTTTTCAAACTGGAGCCCTGTGACCAGCGGTGTGCCTCAGCGATCAGTGCTAGGTCCACTGTTATTTGTCATTTATATTAATGATTTGGATGAGAATTTAGGAGGCATGGTTCGTAAGTTTGCAGATGACACCAAGATTGGTGGCATAGTGGACAGTGAAGAAGATTATCTCGGATTGCAATGGGATCTTGATCAATTGGGCCAGTGGGACGAATGGCAAATGGAGTTTAATTTAGATAAATGCGAGGTGATGCATTTTGGTAGATCAAACCAGTGCAGGACTTACTCAGTTAATGGTAGGGTGTTGGGGAGAGTTATAGAACGAAGAGATCTAGGGGTACATGTTCATAGCTCATTGAAAGTTGAGTCACAGGTGGACAGGGTGGTGAAGAAGGCATTCGGCATGCTTGGTTTCAGTGGTCAGAACATTGAATACAGGAGTTGGGACGTCTTGTTGAAGTTGCAAGACATTGGTAGCGCCATGCTTGGAATACTGTATGCAATTCTGGTCACCCTATTATAGAAAGGATTAAACTATTATTAAAGTATAAAGAGTGCAGAAAAGATTTACTAGGATGCTACCAGGACTTGATGGTTTGAGTTATAAGGAGAGGCTGGATAGACTGGGACGTTTTTCTCTGGAGCGTAGGAGGCTGAGGGGTGATCTTATAGCGGTCCATAAAATAATGAGGGGCATAGATCAGTCAATGTCACAGAGTCATAGAGGTTTACAGCATGGAAACAGGCTCTTCGGCCCAACTTGTCCATGCTGCCCTTTTTTTAAAATCCCTAAGCTAATCCCAATTGCCCGCATTTGGCCCATATCCCTCTATACACATCTTACCCATGTAACTATCTAAATGCTTTTTAAAAGACAAACATTGTACCCGCCTCTACTACTACCTCTGGCAGCTTGTTCCAGACACTCACCACCCTCTGTGTGAAGAAATTACCCCTCTGGACACTTTTGTCTCTCTCCCCTCTCACCTTAAACCTATGCCCTCTAGTTTTAGACTCCCCTACCTTTGGGAAGAGATATTCGACTATCTAGCTGATCTGTGCCCCTCATTATTTTATAGACTGCTATAAGATCACCCCTGAGCCTCCTACGCTCCAGAGAAAAAAGTCCCAGTCTATCCAGCCTCTCCTTATAACTCAAACCATCAAGTCCCGGTAGCATCCTAGTAAATCTTTTCTGCACTCTTTCTAGTTTAATAATATCCTTTCTATAATAGGGTGACCAGAAGTGTACACAGTATTCCAAGTATGGCCTTATCAATGTCTTGTACAACTTCAACAAGACATCCCAACTCCTGTATTCAATATTCTGACTGATGAAACCAAGCATGCTGAATGCCTTCTTCACCACTCTGTCCACCCGTGACTCCACTTTCAAGGCGCTATGAACATGCACCCCTAGATCTCTTTGTTCTGTAACTCTCCCCAACCTCTTACCATTAACTGAGTAAGTCCGGCCCTGGTTCAATCTACCAAAATGCATCACCTCGCATTTGTCTAAATTAAACTCCATCTGCCATTCATCAGCCCACTGGTCCAATTGATCAAGATCCCATTGCAATTGGAGATAACTTTCTTCACTGTCCACTATGCCACCAATCTTTTGTCATCTGCAAACTTACTAACCATGCCCCCTATATTCTCATCCAAATCATTAATATAAATGACAAATGACAGCACTGATCCCTGAGGCACACCGCTGGTCACAGGCTTCCAGTTTGAAAAACAACCCTCTACAACCACCCTCTGGCTTCTGTCAAAAAGCCAATTTTGTATCCATTTAGATACCTCACGCTGGATCCTGTGAGATTTAACCTTATGCAACAACCTACCATGTGGTACCTTGTCAAAGACCTTGCTAAAGTCCATGTAGACAACATCAACTGCACTGCCCTCATCTACCTTCTTGGTTACCCCTTCAAAAAACTCCATCAAATTTGTGAGACATGATTTTCCACTCACAAAGCCATGCTGACTGTCCCTAATCAGTACTTGCGTCTCTAAATGCCTGTAGATCCTGTCTTGTCAAAATACCTTCCAACAACCTACCCACCACAGATGTGAGGCTCACTGGCCTGAAGTTCCCAGGCTTTTCCCTGCAGTCCTTTTTAGACAAAGGCACAACATTTGCCACTCTCCAATCTTCAGGCAGCTCACCCGTGACAATCAATGATTCAAATATCTCGGCTCCTAACAGTAAGGGAGTCCAAAACTAGAGGGAATAGGTTTAAGGTGAGAGGGGAGAGATACAAAAGGGTCCAGAAGGGCAATTTGTTTCACACAGAGGGTGGTGAGTGTCTGGAACAAGCTGCCAGAGGTAGTAGTAGATGTGGGTACAATTTTGTCTTTTAAAAAGCATTTAGACAGTTACATAAGTAAGATGGCAATCGAAGGATATGGGCCAAACGCAGGCAATTGGGACTAGCTTAGTCGTTTAAAAAAAAAAGGGCGGCATGGATAAATTGGACCAAAGAGTCTGTTTCCATGCTGTAAACCTCTATGACTCTATGAAGAAGGCCTTTGGCATGCTGGCCTTCATCAGTCAGGGCACTGAGAAGTTGGGAAGTTATGTTGCAGTTGTACAGGATGTTGGTGAGGCCACACCTGGAGTATTGTGTTCAATTTTGGTCACCTTGCTATAGGAAAGATGTTATTAAACTGGAGAAAGTGCAGAAGAGATTTACAAGGATGTTGCCAGGACTCAAGGGACTGAGTTACAAGGAAAGATTGGACAGGCTAGTACTTTTTTCTTTGGAACACAGGAGACTGAGGTGTATAAGATCATGAGAGGTATGGATAGGGTAAATGCATTCAGTCTTTTTCCCAGTTGGGGAATCGAGAACTAGAGGGCATAGGTTTAAGTTAAGAGGGGAAATAATTAATGGGAACCTAAGGAGCAACCTTTTTACACATAGGGTGGTACGTATGTGGAATGAGCTGCCAGAGGAAGTGGTTGAGGCAGGGACAGTGACAACACTGAAAAGGCATTTGAATAGGAAAGGTTTAGAGGGATATATGCCACATGCAGCCAAATGGGGTTCGTTTAGATGGGTTTTTTGTCAGCATGGACCAGTTTGGGCTGAAGTGCCATAGATTCTATGAAATATAACCAGATTTTTTCACCAGATCTTCTGACATTCTGTCAAAACAAAATCAGGGGGTGTTGTTCACGCCATCAATGTGGTGGGGCAGGGCCTGATAGAGCCAGTAAGGCTTGGTGGGGGGGGGGGTGTGGTCATTCTTAAACGGCATCCCAATCTCAAAGCTAAATTAAAGGCCCCTTTCCCCACCCCCACAGATATTGGGATCCCCAGCGGACAAGGGGAACACCCCCAACACTCACACACAGAGGAGCAATCCCTCTCCTCCCCACCACTCAAAGATCGGGCCACCACATCCCACGCTACGCATGCATCAAGGTGATCTGACCCCTCCACCCCTCCGCAGGCATCGGGGCATCCCTCCCCATTCAGTCTCTGTGCCCACTCCCATTCACAGTCCCTGTGTCCCCCTCCTCCCCCCACCCAATGCAGGCACAACCCCACCCTATCAGCCATAAGGCGAACACCCACAGTTGACAGTGCCCAATTGACAGTGCCAACAGAGCTAGATACAATGGCAAAAAACATTTTAATTATATTTACCTATTTAAATTCATACTCTGGCTCTACCAGGGCATTGCCCTCTCCCCTCTGGGGGTTGTACTCACCCACAGTGGGTTCTGATCACTAGGTGCATATGATGAGGATGATCAGGCTTTCTAATTCCTCCATTGCATCACCCTATCCTATCTGGCCTCCAGCCCCAAGATCCGCCGAGATATCTGCACAATTTTGTCCTCTTAAACATCCTGATTTTAATCGCTTCACACTGGACATGCCCTCAGCTGCCTGGGCCCTAAACTCTGGGATGCCCTTTCTAATCCTCTCCACGCTTTTACTTTGCTTTCATCCTTTAACATGCTCTTTATAACCTATCTCTGTATCACATTTTGGTCACCTGCTCTAATATTTCCTTATGTCGAACAGTGTCATATCTTATTTAATAATGTTAAAGGCCTTGGGATGTTTTAATACTAAATGTGATATGTAAATACAGGTTATTGTAGTTGAAATCAAAGTATCATCACCATCTTTGTGCAGAAAACAACTTATGACTCAAATAATCACATAATGTTCGAAACCGTATTGTTGAACAAACATAATTTGCCACATTAATGGTGAATCGTACTTTTAAGATGGTGTTGAAGTTGTATATGTGTTTTAGAATTTGTACGTTTTGTGCAATGCCTCTGCAGTTAAATGATTAAAATATTAGACCACTATGTTTGTGGTATGTGGGCAGCTGGTAAACCTGGAATGGGGTAATACAAGAAGTAAAATTTGGGAACCTTTGTGTTCAATCAAACTGAAACTGGTCTCATTGCTTGAGAAGCAGACTGTATTTGCATTTTTATTCACTGTGCTTATATTGTGAATGTTTGCAAAAGTCTTAGATCAACATTCAATAAATACTAGAACAGAAATCTAAAACTATCCCATGATAGATGAAGGGTCTGTTTCCTTTCTCAGAATAAACTTGAGCACGACTGGTCTGAAGTAAATACTCCTTTATTTAAGCATCTTTTATAAGCATTTTACAGAAAGCGAAATAAGGATTACTTAAGAGAGAGAGAGAGCAGCCAAAAGCCAGTGCTGAGATCGAACAACTCAAAACATAGCCTGGATCGAACTAACTAAACATCGATTTGTCCACAATATAACTGAATACTTACATTATTACTATGTTGGGTGCAGTCTACAGCTGCATCAACAACTGGCTTCTGTGGCCCTGAAAGCTTCTGTTTACCTCATGAAAAAACTTGTTTACCTTACATTGTACTTTCAGAGAATGCATCTAAGATTCTAGGCTGGCCCCAGAATTCCAGCTGATGTGGCCAAATTAGCTTAAATTAGCTTAAAGCATAGCACAATTAGTTATATTAGGCAGAAGTACCTTAAAATGAAGCCTTTTAACTGGGCAAACCATACAGAGGATCCCACAATCCCTCCTACAATTCAATATAACTATCTTGAATCAAATATATGAAACTTCCTTCAGCTGTGGAATGGTTTGCTTCCCGTTCGCTTTACATTCATCATCATCACTGATTTACCCTTCTCCATTGTCATTAAATGGTTACACATGCATTTAAGAAATAAGACTTTGCAGTAAATCATTACAAGAATGACAAAAAATATCACAAGTCCTTGCACCAGGGAGCTTCTGATTGAACTTAGCCAACCAGTCACCCAACTCCACAAGATGGAGGTGGGTGCTTTTTTACAGTTTTTCCACTTCGTTTTTAATGTGCCTCGCCAAGTTGGTGATATTTTCTGAACTGTCGGGTATGTATGTGCAGCATTCAGTTGGAGACATTCACTGTCTTGGCATAGGTGTAGGCCATGTACACGAAGGTGTTCATCTGTAAATCTTTGGTCACTTGTTGTGGTTCCTCAGGTGCAAAGGATTGGCAGGCTGGGAATAGATAAATGCTTAACATACAAAACAACACAATACTGAGTTTAAACATGATGTGGAGATGTCGGCGTTGTACTGGGTAGGCACAGCAAGAAGTCTCACAGCACCAGGTTAAAGTCCAACAGGTTTATTTGGTAGCACAAGCTTTCGGAGCGCTGCTCCTTCATCAGGTGAGTGGAGGATTTGGTTCACAAACAGGGCATATATAGACACAGACTCAATTACAAGATAATGGTTAGAATGTGAGCTACCACCGACACCGCAAACTGCCGGTTCAAAGAAGATGGCGCGTAACGACACAGACATCAAGTTTCTACAAAGATGCAAGAAAGCTAGACAAGATACCAAAAGGACTGCAGATCATGAACCCACTCAGGTCAAACTATAACACAGACTACGCTGAGAGACTTTGCTATCGCACCTCTCACACTCCTCAACCACCTCATACACCAGCTCTACAACAAACGCTGCAGCCTGGAAACCAAGATAGAGTCCATATTCTCAACTTGCGCTCAGGACACAGACCAGCTGCAAAACACTGCCAAAGAGACCAGACAACGGAACTACGTCATCTACATGCACACCAAGAACAGGAAACTTGAGAAACTCGGCATCACCACCAGCAGCAACTAAGCCTCCCCCGGTACCACAGTAGAAAACAGTACCACTGCAGGGAAGTCCATTGTCAACTTGTTGGACTACACACTTCAACCAGACGAAATCGAAGTTCTCAGCCGAGGGCTCAATTTCTGCCCCACCAGCAAACGGGACCCCATCAGTCTCGCAGCAGACACAGAGGAATTCATCAGGCGAGGCTCTGGGAGTTCTTCCACAAACCCCAAGAGGCCAACAGCGAACCCAATGAGACAGCCAATGAGACGGAACAGTCGACAGAGAGATCCGTGGTGCAGCAACCAAAGAGGAAAGAGTCAAATTGGACTCCTCCGGAAGGCTGCCGCCCTCGACTTGACATGTATGCCCAAACCGTCAGGAGGTGCGTCAATGCCAGATTCATCAACCACACTCACAAGACAGTCCCAAACATCACCCAAGCACAACGTAATGCCATCTGCGCTCTCAAGACCAACCGCAACATTGTCATCAAACCAGCAGACAAAGGAGGGGCCACTGTCATACTGAACAGAATGGATTACTGCAAAAACGTGTACCGACAACTGAACAATGAGGAACACTACAGACACCCGCAGATCCGACCAAAGAACACACCTGTCAAGACGTTTGATTTGGACCTTCAGTGCTCTCATCCCACGTACTCCCCGCGTTGGAGATCTCTACTGCCTCCTGAAGATACACAAGGCCAACACACCTGGCCGTCCCATCGTATCAGCAATGGGACCATGTGTGAGAACCTCTCCGGCTACGTCGAGGGCATCTTGAAACCCATCGTACAAAGAACCCCCAGCTTCTGTTGCGACACTACGGACTTCCTACAGAAACTCAGCACCAACGGAGCAGTTGAAGCAGGAACGCTCGTCATCACAATGGATGTCTCGGCGCTCTACACCAGCATCCCCCACGATGACGGCATTGCTGCAACTGCCTCAGTACTCAACGCCGACAGCTGCCAATCTCCAGACGCAATTCTGCAACTCATCCACTTCATCCTGGACCACAACAGTTCTTCATCCAGCCATGGGGACCAAATTCGCACCTCAATATGCCAACATCTTCATGCACAGGTTCAAACAAGACCTCTTCACCGCACAGGACCTTCAACTGATGCTATACACTAGATGCATCGATGACATTTTTTTCCTTTGGACTCACGGCGAACTATCACTGAAACAACTATATGATGACATCAACAAGTTCCATCAGACTCACCATGGTCTACTCTCCAGAAACGGTTGCATTCTTGGACACATGCATCTCCATCAAGGACGGTCACCTCAACACCTCACTGTACTGCAAGCCCACGGATAACCTCACGATGCTCCATTTCTCCAACTTCCACCCTAAACACATGAAAGAAGCCATGTACAAGCCCTCTGTATACACAGGATCTGCTCAGATGAGGAGGATCGCAACACACACCTACTGAAAGACACCCTTGTAAGAGTAGGATATGGCGCTCGACTCATCGATCGACAATTCTGATGCGCCACAGCGAAAAATCACACTGACCACCTCTGAAGACAAACACAGGACATGGCGGACAGAGAACCTTTCGTCGTCCAGTACTTCCCCGGAACGGAGAAGCAATGACATCTTCTCCGGAGACTTCATCATGTCATCGATGAAGACGAACATCTCGCCAAGGCCATCCCCACACCCCAACTACTTGCCTTCAAACAACCGCGCAACCTCAAACAGACCATTGTACGCAGCAAACTACCCAGCTTTCAGGAGAACAGTGACCACGACACCACACAACCCTGCCACAGAAACCTCTGCAAGATGTGCCAGATCATCGACACAGATGCCATCATCTCAGGTGAGAACACCATTCACCAGGTACACGGTACATACTCTTGCGACTCGGCCAACGTTGTCTAGCTGATACGCTGCAGGAAAGAATGTCCCGAGGCATGGTACATTGGCGAGACCATGCAGACGCTACGACAATGGATGAATGGACACCACTTGACAATCAACAGGCAGGAGTGTTCCCTCCCTGTTGAGGAACACTTCAGCAGTCAAGGGCATTCAGCCTCTAATCTTCGGGTAAGGGGGCGTTAAGACACACAACAATGCAGAATCGCCGAGCAGAAACTGATAGCCAAGTTCCGCACACATAAGGCCTCAAACCGGGATCTTGGGTTCATGTCACACTATCGTGGGGTACATGACTTGCCTGGACTTGCAAAATCTCACTAACTGTCCTGGCTTGAGACAATTCACACCTCTTTAACCTGTGCTTAACCCTCTCTCCACTTGCATTGTCTGTACCTGTAAAGAGTTGATTACCTGTTAAGGTACTAAGACTCACATTAAGACTCACATTCCAACCATTATCTTGTAATTGAGTTTGTGTCTATATATGCCCTGTTTGTGAACCAAATCTTCCACTCACCTGATGAAGGGCCGTGCTCTGAAAGCTCATGCTGCCAAATAAACCTGTTGGACTTTAACCTGGTGTTGTGGGACTTCTCACTGAGTTTAAACATGTTAAAATAATGTGATACGTTTAACAGGTAAAAAAACAAATGTCCATTAGTTGGAGCCACTGGGGGGCTCTCTTCACATGTGATGCATGTATCCAGGCCTTCTTCCCCTGGGCTTTCACTGCCACTTGGGTTGTTAGCAACACCTGGAACTGATCCACTCGAACCACTTGGCTCCTAGGGGTTCCCATTGTATCTTCTTCACGTAGACTTAATTTCCTGATACGAGGTCATGACCGCCTTCAGGAGGGTTGCCCTAGGCTGCGGCCATCTGTTGGGAAACAGAACTGATAACATTTGTCAGATTTTTACAAAAGTCCAACAAAGTGTCAGTCACCAAGTGGCAATCGGCTTTTCGCAAATCAATAGTTGTAGGCAATGACATTGGTCTTCCGACTGTTACTTTAAATGAACTCAGGCCTGTGGTCCTATTTAGGATTGCTCTAATACTACATAAGACTATCGGTAGTGCCTGGGGCCATGGTGCCCCTTCTTGGTGGTTTTTAGCAAGTCAATCTTTCAGAGTTCGGTTCATTCACTCCACTTGTCCAGATGATTGTGGATGGTAAGGACAGTGTAAATTCCAGGTGATGTTTAACATTTCCTTACAGACAGCGCCTGTGAAGTGGGTTCCCTGAACGGAGTCAATATTGTTCAGGACTCCCCATCTGGAAATGCAGTCCTTACACAAAACCTTGGCTGTGTGTTTGGCAGTGGATTGCCTTGCCGGGACAGCCTTTATCCACCTGGAAAATCTGTCCATAATGACCAAAACTTTTTTCTATCTTTGATATGGAGGGAGAGATATATAATCGACTTGTAAATCCTGGAATGGTCCCGCAGGTGTAGGGGGCCTTAGCTGGGGCATTACCATGATGGGTCCTGGATTGTTTTTCTGACAGACCACACAATGATCTGCTACCAGCTGGGCGTGTTTGTTGAATCCTCGTCTCCACCAGCTTTTCTGAAACTGCATCGTAATCTGTTGTGGCGCCAGGTGTCCCTGCGAGTGGATCTGCTGTGCTAGAAAGGGCATCAGTGCCTGGAGCGCGACTGGCTTCTCGGTGTCTCTTTGCCTCCATATACCGTCTTCCCATAACTTCATTCCTGCCTCAATCCATGTCCATTTTTCTTCCCACGTACACTAATATTGCATCTTCTGTAGTTCTTGTGTCAGACTAAGTGCTTCCAGTTTATAAACTGGATATATCCAGATTGATTCATCCAACCAGGTGGATTGTGAGGCAGCCTCTCTGACTGCCTGGTCGGCCAGGGCATTTCCCTTTGCTTCCTCAGTGTTTTCAAAGAACAAAAGAACAAAGAACAATACAGCACAGGAACAGGCCCTTCGGCCCTCCAAGCCCACGCCGCTCCCCGGTCCAGGATTGAATCCTGAATCCAGGATCCCCGCCCAATTTTCCAGCCTATCTACATACTAATATCCTATCCACCGAGCTGTCCCTCACAGCTACGATGCTTTGTTCATCACAACCTATTAACTCACCCCCACCCCCCCATTCCAGACCATGTGATCTCCAGGGAGAGGCGAAAACCCAGAGTGAAAATCCCAGGGCCAATATGGGGAAAAAAAATCTGGGAAATTCCTCTCCGACCCCCTGAGGCGATCGAAACGAGTCCAGGAGATCACACTGGCCCTGATCGGAAAATGCTTCCCAACCCTATTCATTTCCACTTCCACGAACACCATATGAATTCCCTGCCCCCGAGACAGGTTCCCAACTATCCGCAGTCTCGCTCTGTACTGGCACCAGCAAGTTGATCATAGAATGAAGCCTTGAAACGAGAAACAAAGAACAATTAGCCCGCGCCGCTCCCTGGTCCAAACTAAACCACTCTTTTGTATCCCTCCATTCCCACTCCGTTCATATAGCTGTCTAGATAAGTCTTAAACGTTCCCAGTGTGTCCGCCTCCACCACCTTGCCCGGCAACACATTCCAGGCCCCCACGACTCTCTGTGTAAAATATGTCCTTCTGATATCTGTGTTAAACCTCCCCCCCTTCACCTTGAACCTATGACCCCTCGTGAACGTCACCACCGACCCGGGGAAAAGCTTCCCACCGTTCACACTATCTATGCCTTTCATAATTTTATACACCTCTATTAAGTCTCCCCTCATCCTCCGTCTTTCCAAGGAGAACAACCCCAGTTTCCCCAATCTCTCCTCATAACCAAGCCCCTCCATACCAGGCAACATCCTGGTAAACCTCCTCTGTACTCTCTCCAAAGCCTCCACGTCCTTCTGGTAGTGTGGCGACCAGAACTGGACGCAGTATTCCAAATGCGGCCGAACCACCGTTCTATACATCTGCAACATCAGACCCCAACTTTTATACTCTATGCCCCGTCCTATAAAGGCAAGCATGCCATATGCCTTCTTCACCACCTTCTCCACCTGTGACGTCACCTTCAAAGATCTGTGGACTTGCACACCCAGGTCCCTCTGCGTCTCTACACCCTTTATGGTTCTTCCATTTATCGTGTAGCTCCTCCCTACATTATTCCCACCAAAATGCATCACTTCGCATTTATCAGGATTGAACTCCATCTGCCATTTCCTTGCCCAAATTTCCAGCCTATCTATATCCTTCTGTAGCCTCTGACAATGTTCCTCACTATCTGCAAGTCCTGCCAGTTTTGTGTTGTCCGCAAACTTACTGATCACCCCAGTTACTCCTTCTTCCAGATCATTTATATAAATCACAAACAGCAGAGGTCCCAATACAGATCCCTGCGGTACACCACTAGTCACAGGCCTCCAGCCGGAAAAAGACCCTTCCACTACCACCCTCTGTCTTCTATGACCAAGCCAGTTCTCCATCCATCTAGCCACCTCCCCCTTTATCCCATGAGATCCAACCTTTTTCACTAGCCTACCATGAGGGACTTTGTCAAACGCTTTACTAAAGTCCATATAGACAACATCCACGGCCCTTCCTTCGTCAACCATTTTGGTCACTTCTTCAAAAAACACCACCAGGTTAGTGAGGCATGACCTCCCTCTCACAAAACCATGCTGACTATCGTTAATGAGTTTATTCCTTTCTAAATGCGCATACATCCTATCTCTAAGAATCTTCTCCAACAACTTCCCCACCACATCAAGCTCACCGGCCTATAATTACCCGGGTTATCCTTCCTACCCTTCTTAAATAACGGGACCACATTAGCTATCCTCCAATCCTCTGGGACCTCACCTGCGTCCAGTGACGAGACAAAGATTTGCGTCAGAGGCCCAACGATTTCACCTCTCGTCTCCCTGAGCAGCCTTGGATAGATTCCATCAGGCCCTGGGGATTTGTCAGTCTTTATATTCTCTAACAAACCTAACACTTCCTCCTTTGTAATGGAGATTTTCTCCAACGGTTCAACACTCCCCTCAGAGACACTCCCAGTCAACACATCCCTCTCCTTTGTGAATACCGACGCAAAGTATTCATTTAGGATCTCCCCTACTTCTTTGGGCTCCAAGCATAAGTCCCCACTTTTGTCCCTGAGAGGTCCGATTTTTTCCCTAACAACCCTTTTGTTCCTAACGTATGAATAAAATGCCTTGGGATTCTCCTTAATCCTGTCTGCCAAGAACATTTCGTGACCCCTTTTTGCTCTTCTAATTCCCCGTTTGAGTACTTTCCTACTTTCTTTGTACTCCTCCAGAGCTCCCTCCGTTTTTAGCTGCTTGGACCTAACATACGCCTCTCTTTTCCTTTTGACCAGTCCCTCAATTTCCCTGGTTATCCACGGTTCTCTAATCCTACCCTTCCTATCCTTCTTTTTTACAGGCACATGCTTGTCCTGTAGCCCTAACAACTGTTCCTTAAAAGACTGCCACATACCAGATGTGGATTTACCCTCAAACAGCCTCTCCCAATCAAGAGCTGCCAATTTCTGCCTGATCCCAATAAAGTTAGCCTTCCCCCAATCCAACACCTTACCCTTGGGACACCACTCATCCTTTTCCATCACTATCCTAAAGCTAACAGAATTGTGGTCACTATTTGCCACATGTTCCCCTACCAAAACTTTGAAGACCTGACCGGGCTCATTCCCCAGTACCAGGTCCAGTATAGCCCCCTCTCGAGTCGGGCTGTCTACATATTGTTCCAACGAACCCTCCTGTACACTTTTTACAAATTCCTCCCCATCCAGAGTCCCTGCCCTCAGCGATTTCCAGTCTATACCAGGGAAATTGAAGTCTCCCACTACAACAACCCTATTTTTCCTGCACCTATCCAGTATCTCCTGACATATCCATTCTTCCACTTCCCTTGGGCTGTTGGGGGGCCTGTAGTACACCCCCAACATAGTGACTGCGCCTTTCCTGTTTCTAAGCTCCACCCAGAGTGACTCGTTACACGACCCCTCTGAATTGTCCTCCCTCTGCACCGCTGTAATATGCTCTCCAACTAATACCGCTACTCCCCCACCTCTTTTGGCCCCTCCTCTGTCTCGCCTAAAACACTTTCCTTCGTATGGGATTTGCATTTCAAAATGGATACCTCCTGGGGCAACTGTATGGCTTCCAGTAAGTCTCAGACATCCCCCCCGTTATGGATAGGTGTACCTACTGCTGTGAGGAAACCCCGTTTCCGCCATAACTGTCCAAAGTCATGGCGACTCCGAAGGTGTACCATGAGTCCGTGTAAATATTAGCCATTGTCTCTCTGCTATCTGGCAGGCTTCTGCCTCGGCTCTCAGTTCGGCTTGCTAAGCTGACTTTCCTGAGTGTAGACAGCCTTTTGCCACAATATCATGTATGGTAGCAACTGCCCATCCGGCTTTTCTGACACTATTGTCAACATAGGAGGAGCCATCGTAAAAAGGATGAGATCTGGGTTGGGCAGAGGGTCCTCCGCTGCCAGAGCAGCTTCGTCTGTTTCTTTTAGAAGTTTCACACAATCATGGCCTTCTTCATACTCTCCCTCCTCGGGACGCAGGAGCATAGTTGCAGGGTTAACTGGACTAGTCCAGACAAAATGGAGATTGTGGGCCTCCAGAAACGCTGTCTAGCGGGTCCATCGGGCTGTCGTGACCTGCGATACTCTCTGTTCATTGACAACAAAGCATGGACTGTGTGAGGGCACTTGACAGCTAGCCTCTGATCCAGAACAACAAGTGCAGTGGCCATTACGG
The DNA here is from genome assembly GCF_964213995.1 of Mustelus asterias. Classification (NCBI taxonomy): domain Eukaryota; kingdom Metazoa; phylum Chordata; class Chondrichthyes; order Carcharhiniformes; family Triakidae; genus Mustelus; species Mustelus asterias. The sequence goes on along the minus strand of NC_135814.1, from coordinate 78,015,727 downwards.
CTCGACAGGTGGCATCCATGGCCCTTCGGCAACTTCCCCATCCAAGGGCTACTGTATCCACTTTCGCTGAATAGTAGCCAATAGGTGTTTGCTGGTCCCCATGTTCCTGTTTCAGTACAGCTGTCATAAATCCGTCCTTTTCATGGACAAACAAGGTGAAAGGCTTTCCATTTTGGGGATTCCTAATGCTGGTGCAGTGCACAAAGCATCTTTGAGGTTCCTGATGGCCTCTCTCTGCTCTTCTGTGAGGGTAATAGCTTCCTTTGAGTCCCGTTTGCCCTTCAAAAGGTCAGTCAGCGGCTGGGTAAGCTGTGTGTAAGAGTTCACCCAACTTCTGTTCAAGTTGCACAGACCCAAAAAGGATCTCAATTCTTGGACCGTAGTGGGCTGTTTAGTGGTCCAAATGGCTGTGGCCCTGTCCGGGGTATGTTCTCTTTTTCTCTCTGAAATCTTCTGTCTCAAGTACACAACCTTTCTTTGGACTATCTGTGCTTTGTTGATGCTAGCCTTGTGTCCTTTCAGGTGAAGGTGATCCAGCAGGGTGCATAAGTCCTGCGTGTGCTGTTCTTCCATGTCGGAGGCTAACAGGATATCATCTACGTATTGAATAACCTTGGAGGCCAATGTAGGTAGTTCTCGTAAATGACTTTGTAAGGCCATGTGAAATAACGTAGGGCTATTGTGAAACCCCTGTGCTAGCCGGGTCCAGGTATACTGTTACTGCTGGATTGTAAAGGCAAACCATATTTGGACCTCAGGTGCAAGTGGCACCGACCAAAATCCGTTAGCCATGTCGATGACTGAGAAGTACTTATGTTCTGGGTTTAAGCTGTTAAAGATGGAGGAGGGGTCTGCGACTAGAGGAGCCTTTTGATCAATACACTGATTGGCCTTTCTGTAGTTGACCGGTCAAATGCCAGGTTCCATTTGATTTCTTTACTGGCCACATGGGGCTGTTAGACGTGCTATGTGTTTTGATTAACATGCCTTGTTTCTCCAGTTGTTCAGTAACTGGTAGGATGCCAGTGATAGATGTCGGGCTGATAGGTATTGTCTGGTACAGGGTGGTGGTTTTCCGGTAAATGAGGCTGGCTCCATCTGGAGTAGGCCGCAATCATTCTTATATCGGGCCAATATTGGGTTACCTCAGCTGTCGTTAGAAACTTGTCCAACTCCCCTTTCAACATTAGGTGCGAGTCTGCCCAGGTCACAATCTCTTATCATCTGCTTGTAAAACAGATTATTTCTCATTGGAATGGGAATTCTCATTTCTTATTCTGACATTTAAAATTCGGGTTTTTCAAAGGATTGATAAACCACGTCACTTTACCCTCTTTAAAATCCAAAGAAGAGTTTAGCTGAATCAGAATGTCCATTCCAAGTAAGGCCTGTTGTACCAGTCCTACCCAAATTCGAGTTATCACTTCATGAAGATCGAGGTGAATTCTAGTGGGTTTAGTCCACTGGAGTTTCACTTTACCTCCGCTTGCCCCTGTTGCTGTTAATCACCCGCGCCCATGGAGAAATGTCTTTTGTATTTCAGTGGTTAAACAGGTTAATTCTGCTTCGGTGTCCAAGAGACAGTCTATTTCTTGATCGCTATCGCCCACCCTCATTGTTACATATATCCCTTCCCCCACAGTTCCACCAGCGCAAGAAGGGGGTCTGTGAGGGCGAGGGCGGGCTCTTCTAGTTTTTTGCTGTGGCGAGCTGCGGTGTGCTGCCTTAACTTCTTCAAGCGTTCTTCCTCTTCGGACCGATGCTGAGACGGATGGTGTCCCTGGTGTCCATCAGCTCGCGGCATGCTTTTACTCAGTGACCTTTTTTGCAGTAGTAGCATTTCCCGGAAACCTCCCTCTGTGGGGCCCTTCTGGATCCTCGGGTCTCTTTCCTGCTTGCAGGGTACGGACATTAGCTCCCATGTCCCGATCTATTGGTTACACTGCTCCACCAACACTCCGAATGTTGTTCCGCTTTTGTCCCATTCTGGCAAGTGTAACTTTACCATCTTCGCCAACTCTGTCTTTAGGCTGGCGACAAATGCAGCTTTCATAGGAGCAGAAGTACTGGCATCCATTTCTTTGGGTCCACCATTGTCTATTCAATCCACATAGCTCTAATCCGTTTGTCATATTCCCAGACCTCTTCAGTACCTTTCTGTTGACAGGTCGCTATTTTTTGCCAATCCGTTTTGGAGGGGCCGAATATCTGTAGCCACTGCTTGATGGCATCCCATCCTGCATCTAGTTGTTGTTCGTCTTCACCCAGAACCGTTTTCACCTCTCGTTGTAGTCGCTTTGCTGCTCAACTGGGCACCATTACAGTTATAATCTGAACTCTGTCCCACGGGTGGAGTTGGTAGATAGCTTTGAGACGGTTTAATTGATCCCAGGTCTTCAGGCCCCCTTTCTTAGGGTGTGGTAATTCTTTAGACCACTTATCAATTTTCTCCGGATCTGCCGGTTTGTGTAACTGGTGGTAAACATACTGGCCCTCTTTAATGGTTTTCCCATCTGCCATGGTTGTCTCAGACTTAATCTTGACTCGGGCTCTCCTTAAGGGTGCGAGTCTTATGTCAAGGGTCCCTTCTGCAGTGTTGCTATCTTTGCTAGAGCTGCTAGAGGACCCTGAGTCTGCTTCTGAAGCAGCCTCGTGCTGCTGCACATCTCGCCATTTCTTTCCCATCTGCTGCATGCTAGGGTAACCTGGTCTGCACCTGATATGTACTCCTTTAGACAGGGCTAGTTCTTTAAAAGATGGGTTCTTTAAATCTTGGTTCTCAGCTTTAAGCGTTTTGTTTTCAGTCTTAAATCCCTTAAATTCCGCTTGTAACTTCTCTAACTCCTTTTTATTTTCCAACTGTTCTTATATCACTTTTAGTTGGTTCTTTACATTAGTCAGGTCCTGGTCATGTTGGGAATTCTTCATCATTTCATCCCGTTGTCGGATCTGGGCCATGATGGCCAGGGCCCATCTTAGACGTTCCTCATCTTGCATGAGAGTCGTTTCCCCCAACCCTCTTTATCCCATCCAAGGACCATTGTCCTTTGGAGGTGCCATATTTCTGTTCAATCTCAGTACGGAGTTTTGGCAAATAAAATTGATGTTCTATATACTCTCTTAATTGCTGCAGAATCTCAGCCTCTGACACAATAGGTGGGGCCTGCCCTCCTTTAACTGTGGTCCGTAACTGATTCTGTAGAGTTTTAGTCTGACTTTTCGCGGCACGGTAGCACAGTGGTTAGCACTGCTGCTTCAGAGCTCCAGGGACCTGGGTTCGATTCCCGGCTCGGGTCACTGTCTGTGCGGAGTTTGCACATTCTCCCTGTGTTGCGTGGGTTTCCTCCGGGTGCTCCGGTTTCCTCCCACAGTCCAAAGATGTGCAGGTTAAGTTGATTGACCAAGCTAAATTGCCCCTTAGTGTCCCAGGATGTGTAGGTTAGAGGGATTAGGGGGTAAATATGTAGGGATGCAGGGATAGGGGCTGGGTGGGATTGTTGTCGGTGCAGACTCGATGGGCCGAATGGCCTCTTTCTGCACTGTAGGGTTTCTATGGTTTCTGTCATGGCTATAAAAGGTTAACAGGTCTCGAGCTGTAGGCTTTCTAGCCGGGTCTGAGTCACTTATCACTGACACTGCCGAAACGTGATCTCTATATGGGGCCTCGAGCCAAGGGTAACCAGTGTGCCGAATTTAACAGCGTAAAGGGGAGGACACCATAGACAACTGACCGAGGACTTTTAAACAAGAGGAGTCCTTACCCCTGGGTTGCGATGTAAGTTCAATGTCCTGGATTCAGTCCAAAGGCCTTTAGCTGTTCTTGTTCGGGTACCAGAACTGAAGGGTCTGCTTTCTTCCTCAGAATAAACTTGAACACAACTGGTCCGAAGTAAATACTCCTTTATTTAAGCGTCTTTTATAGGCATTTTACAGAAAGCCAAGTAAGGATTACTTAAGAGAGAGAAGGAGAGGCACGGTAGCACAGTGATTAGCACTGCTGCTTCACAGCTCCAGGGACCTGGGTTCGATTCCCGGCTCGGGTCACTGTCTGTGTGGAGTTTGCACATTCTCCTCGTGTCTGCGTGGGTTTCCTCCGGGTGCTCCGGTTTCCTCCCACAGTCCAAAGATGTGCGGGTTAGGTTGATTGGCTGTGCTAAAATTGCCCCTTAGTGTCTTGAGATGCGTAGGTTAGATGGATTAGCGGGTAAATATGTAGGGATATGAGGGTAGGGCCTGGGTGGGATTGTGGTCGGTGTAGACTCGATGGGCCGAATGGCCTCTTTCTACACTGTAGGGTTTCTATGATTTCTATGAGAGAGAGAGAGCAGCCAAAGCCAGCACTGAGATCGAACAACTCAGAACAGAGTCTGGATCGAACTAACTGAACATCGATTGCTTCTCAGCCTTTTGGCTAAGATCAAGTGTAGTATCGACATGCTGTACTTGGTTGAAGTCATTAGGTTACATTTTAGCTTCATTTGAAGCTATTTTTAAAAGCGGCATCTCGGCCTTTTGGCTAAGATGCAAATAAGATCAAGCCTTGGAGGAGGTGTAATGCCTACTCCAATCAGCTTGGATCATGTAGATCAAGTCCAAGACAGGTGACAGCCCTGTCTTGTCAGCTTGGATCGGGAATGTCTCACTTGTTGAGACTCTGAATTGGACTTGATTTGATTGAATTGGATTTTAAAAAACTGAACATCGATCTGTGTCTACAATATAACTGAATATTTATATTATTACAATGTTGGGCAAAGCAGTCTACAGCTGCATCAATAACTGGCTTCTGTGGCATTGAAAGCTTCTGTTTACCTTATGAGCAAGCTTATTTACCTTACTTTCAGAAAATGCAGCTAAGATTCTCGGCTGAACCCAGAATTCCAAGCTGATGTGGCCAAATTAGCTTAAGTTAGCTTAAAGTGTAGCACAATTACTTACGTTAGGCAGAAATACCTGGTAAACTATACAAATAATAGAATAATGACTCTGTTCACATAGAAGTAATTAGCCCTGCATATATTCACATTGTATGTTAATAAGAATTGCTAGTGTCAAAAAGAAATACAGAAGCAATTGATGCCAACTTAAATAAAAACAGAGAATGATGCAAATACATAACTGGTTTGTCAGCATCTGTGAACGAACATAGCAACCCATTTCACTGTTGAATGTGGGCTATAAAGTTCTGTCCAAGGTCATCACCAATCAGATCAGGTCTGCTCTGAAGTTAGTGATCCATCCCGACCAGACCTGCTCTGTACCCGGCTGGAAGATCTCTGATAGCCTCCCACTACTCAGGGATACGATCACCTATGTCCAGGACAGAGGTGAGGGTACCTGCCTCATCAGCCAGGAGAAGGCCTTTGACACAGTATTGCACACCGACATGATGGATGTGCTGTCCAAAATGGGGTTCAAGGAGGGAATTCGTAATTGGATCCAACTGCTCTATACAAACGTCAGCGGCGCAGTTTCAATCAATTGGTGGGAATCAGATAGCTTTCAAATTAAATCTGGGGTCAGGAAAGGCTGCCCTCCCTCTCCTGTATGCATGTTGTATAGACTCCTATGCTGCATCCATCAAGCAGTATTTGGGCAAGAGAAGAGTGATGATCCCAGGCAGTGGAGGCACTTTTCCTGTGCATGGAGAACGTCACCGTCTTCTGCTCAGATCCGCTGTTGGTGCACAGACTGATCAACATCTGCGACCAGTTCGAATCGGCCTCGGATGCCAAGGTAAATTGTGGCAAGAGTGAGGTCATGTTCTTTGTGAATGAGGCTGATTGATCCCTTGTCCCAATCACTGTCAGGTCAGATGGCCTGAAGAAGCTGGGGATATAGTTTGGAGGGACCAAGGCATATGTTAGAAACTGGAAGGAGCGAGTAAGAATAAAGAACAGTCCAGCACCGGAACAGCCTGCGCCGATCACGTTTACCTACCTAGACCAACCGTTTACATTCCTCTATTCCCCGTTTGTTCATATGTCTATCAAGATAAGTCTTAAATGTGACTAATGTAACTGCCTCAACTACCTCACTTGGCAGTGCATTCTAGGCCCTCACCACCCTCTGTGTAAAAATACTTCCCCTGCACATCTCCACTGAACCTTTCCCCCTTACCTTGAACTTGTGCCCGCTTGTAATTGTCATTTCTGCCCTGGGAAAAAGCTTACAACTGTTCACCTTATCTATCCATAAGAACATAAGAACATAAGAAATAGGAGCAGGAGTAGGCCATCTAGCCCCTCGAGCCTGCCCCACCATTCAATAAGATCATGGCTGATCTGAAGTGGATCAGTTCCACTTACCCGCCTGATCCCTATAACCCCTAATTCCCTTACCGATCAGGAATCCATCTATCCGTGATTTAAACATATTCAACGAGGTAGCCTCCACCACTTCAGTGGGCAGAGAATTCCAGAGATTCACCACCCTCTGAGAGAAGAAGTTCCTCCTCAACTCTGTCCTAAACTGACCCCCCTTTATTTTGAGGCTGTGCCCTCTAGTTCTAGCTTCCTTTCTAAGTGGAAAGAATCTCTCCACCTCTACCCTATCCAGCCCCTTCATTATCTTATAGGTCTCTATAAGATCCCCCCTCAGCCTTCTAAATTCTAATGAATACAAACCCAATCTGCTCAGTCTCTCCTCACAATCAACACCCCTCATCTCTGGTATCAACCTGGTGAACCTTCTCTGCACTCCCTCCAAGGCCAATATATCCTTCCGCAAATAAGGGGACCAATACTGCACACAGTATTACAGCTGCGGCCTCACCAATGCCCTGTACAGATGCAGCAAGACATCTCTGCTTTTATATTCTATCCCCCTTGCGATATAGGCCAACATCCCATTTGCCTTCTTGATCACCTGTTGCACCTGCAGACTGGGTTTTTGCATCTCATGCACAAGGACCCCCAGGTCCCTCTGTACAGCAGCATGTTGTAATTTCTTTCCATTTAGATAATAATCCAATTTGCTATTATTTCTTCCAACGTGAATAACCTCGCATTTGTTAACGTTATACTCCATCTGCCAGATCCTCGCCCACTCACTCAGGCTGACCAAATCTCTCTGCAGACCTTCTACGCCCTCCACACAATTCACAATACCTCTCATAATTTTATAAACTTCTATAGGCAGGTATAATGAACCAAAACTGGGTGTGTGGGAGCGAAGCTCCCTCTCCACTGAAGGTAAGAACCTGATTATTCACAGTGTGAGGTACTCTTGGTGTTGCTGTATATGGTGCAGGTCTGGCACATTTCTCACTCCTGCACTGTGCAATCATCCGAGCCATTTTCCACTTCATCTGGGTGTCAAAAATGGGCTGTGTTCATAGGGACGCAATGTACAAACCTCCAAGGGGGGGTGGGGGCAACATACCCAACATCACCCGCATCCTGATGTCGACCTTTGTGTGTGGTTGCATCAAGCTATGCGTAGATCTTCAGTATGCAAACGCCTAGGATGGGATTCTCCAGCCTCCCAGTCACGTGTTTCTCAACAGTGGGAGGCGGCGGTGGTGGGATTCTCTGGTCCATCTGCTGTCAATGGGATTTCCCACTGAAGCCACCCCATGCTGCCAGGAAACCCATGGACAGGAGGATCATTGACTTGGTGAAATACTCTCTTTGATCTGCCCGAAACCTGTTGGTGTTCCAGTAAAAAAAGTTGCCCCCAACCGAGTGTTGCAGACTGGCACATTCCAAAGCCCAGAACTATGTGCTGAGGGATGCACTAAAGCTTGGGGTAGCTGCTGCAGAGATGCAATAGAAAAGGTCACTAAGACGTTTCAGCCATAATGAATTGAGGGGAGTGGAATTGTACAGAATCCCCTCAGGCATACAACTTGACTCACATTGAATGCACACAGTGAATACTACATGTATCACAATTGTATTGAAGCACCTCAGAGTGCAAAATGATTTATGTAGACAACTACCTTTGCACCATTTGTAATGACCATTTTGAAATGTCTGTAACGTTTCTTTGACTCAGAGTGCAACATGATATGTAGAGAACCTGAATGTTATTGCACTTTGTGGTAGCCACTTTGAAATGTTTGTAAAGTTCTTTCAGATATTTAACAAATATATATATAACAAGTATACTTATGCAAAAAAAAGAAATGACAAGTGTGAAAGAGCCACGATCATGCTGCGATTAAGCCTGTACTTTCTGTTCTACTCAACTTTTCATGATGTGAAAAGGCAACAGTTGAAAATATCTTGTGAAAAATTGCGAATTGTGCAGAGTTGATACTCACCCGATTGCAGTCAGTTTTGGCATTGTTGAATTAAAATCAAAAATACTCATTTAACTAAAACTCCATAAACATGAACAATTCAGGAAAGTTGTTTGTATTTCTTTATTTCTGTGATTCTCAGAGATTTACAGCACAGAAAGAGGCCTTTCAGCCAATCATGTCTGTCCCTGTCACCAAGCACCAATCTATTCTATTCCCTTGTTCCACAGCCTTGCATGCTGTGGCGTTTAAAGTGCTCATCTAAATGCTCTTAAAAATGTTATGAGGGTTCCCACAACTCCCTTTCAGGCAGTGAGTTCCAGATTCCCACCCCCTCTGGATGAAAATCTCCTGACCCTAACTATCTATGCCCCCTGGCTATTGACCCCTCTACTAAGGGGAACATTTCTTTCCTATCAGCCCTGTGTCCCTCATAATTTTGTACAACTTGATCAGGTTCCCCCTCAACCTTCTCTGCTCTAAGGAAAACAACCCAGCTGAGGCAACCTCTTTTAGCTGCAACGCTCCAGCCCAGGCAAGATCCTGGTTAATCTACTCTGCACCCTCTCTAATGCAATTTTAATTGTTCCGAGTTTGAGACTATAATTTAGGCTGGTGCTTAACTGCAAAACTGAGTGCTCAGTCATTGAGACATTAAACCAAGGTCCTGTCTGCCATCTCAGGCTGAGATAGTATTAATTATCTTACTCAGACTAAATAAAGATCTATTTCCATTCCTTATTTTGCTTCTCCCAAATGTTATCATTATAATTAATTCAAAACTACTTCAAAGTGAAAATTATCCTATCCTTTAAAATGAAATAAACTGTAAAACTTAAGTGACAGAGTGAGTCAACAAGTAAAAAAGAAAGTGGAGAAATCTCAGCAATGGACGTCTTTTCATACTCAGCACGGACTCACGTGCATGCACTCAGCTCTTGAGATAATCACAACAAATAATTTCATATTTTAATGTGAAAAACAAATGCCTTATAAATCAAGAAAGTTTGGAAGAAATGGGCTGTTAATTCTATGAAGGGATGATACTAGAAGTAATACTGTAATAGGGCGGTTTGCAGACAGAGGTAATGGTCATATTTGAATGAATATAGGATTCTGATGCTGAGAGCTCTTTCTGTCCAGTTGTCTGGTCAATTATATTCTAGGTGGGAAAAGGAAAATTGCACCCGGAATCTCTCAAAGGAAAGGATAACATGATCTGACTCTCTCCGTCTGTTATATTTCCACTTTTAATTTTCCTCACCAGATTGAATATTTCTCCACATGCAAAATCTGAAACAAAGGAATGTCTTCACACACACAGCCATTTAACACCTGAGGGTTTAGCATGAATTGAACATGTGGACTGGATGCTGGCTTTCTGTGCCCAGCTGAGCAAAGCAGCTGTGTCAGACATTGCAGGCATCTTATCCATTTATCTCTTGAGACATGCTCTGAACCACTGAACTCCACACTGATTTATGTAACTAATTAATGCTAAAGCAGTCAGCATGGATGGTATTCGTAAAGGACTCCCAAGAAACTTGCCCCTTTTGCCATCTTGTTGAGTCCGTGAACCATGTCTATGTTCATTGTTTTAGGCTGAACTCACTTTTTAGTTACCTAAAAATGCTTTTATTGATGTTCTGCTTGCACTTCAGTCCCACACTCCTCATTTACAGGCACCCAGTGCAGAGAGGGGCGGGGAAGGCAGAGGACCTCCTCGTGAACCTGCTCCTGGGCCTGGCCAAACTCACCATAAACAGGTCCAGTCAGCGGGCGACCGAGGGGGTCATCCAACCTGACTGTCTGCCCCTAAATTTGCAGCTGGGTGTCCCTGGAGAGGGAGTATGTGGTGTCCGAGGGCACAATCGAGGCCTTCTGTGCCCATTTGGCACCACAGGGACTGGGGTGTATTATCAACCCCTTTAATGTTTTAAGTTTCCTTTCAACTTTTTTTGTTTCAGGTGGTTATCTTCTTTTTGGGGGTTGCCCTTCTTGCTTTGTCCCTGAGTTTGTTTGATTTAGTTCATTTGATTTACCAAAAAGAAAGATGGTATTTGTAAAGAATTCTCAACAGATGTTCTGATTGTGGATATTACCAATGATCACTGACTTTTTTCAGAACGGTTGCTATGAGATGGCCAAACATGATTTTGTTTGAGGTATGAAATGTTCAGTACTCCCAAATCCATGTCCATTTTTCCTGAAACTCCAGCTTGGAATCCTTCCAATCAAGATCCCTTCCACAGAACCAAACCAACTCTAATCAAAGACAAAAATGACATCCTACATCATTGGCAAAAGGAAATTATCTCTCCTCATCCATTAGAATCGATTTGCAGCTTTTCACACAGTTAAACACATTGGGCAGAATTTTATGAGATTGATTCTAAGTGTCCAGCTAGCGTGAAAATGGGAGAGTTCCTGATCCGTTTTTTAGGCAAGTTTTCACGCCCAATCTTATGCACTTAGTCACTGAAAAAATGGTCTAAACCATTTCAAGCTGCTGCAGGCAGTGGGCTGAGCTCAATTCGCTAGCCAGCCTGTAGAGGGAGTTTCTGCGCATGATTCCGCGCTTTGATTCTGCACATGCTCAATAGCAACTGCAGGGGTCTGATAGAAAAAGAGCTGATGTGGAGATGCTGGCGTTGGACTGGGGTAAGCACAGTAAGAAGTCTCACAACACCAGGTTAAAGTCCAACAGGTTTATTTGGTAGCAAATACCATAAGCTTTCGGAGCACTGCTCCTTCGTCAGATGGAGTGGAAATGTGCTCTCAAACAGTGCACAGACACAGAAATCAAGTTACAGAATACTAATTAGAATGCGAATCTCTCCAGCCAGCCAGGTCTTAAAGGTACAGACAATGTGGGTGGAGGGAGCATTCAACACAGGTTAAAGAGATGTAGAACATAGAACATAGAACATTACAGCGCAGAACAGGCCCTTCGGCCCACGATGTTGCACCGACCAGTTAAAAAAAAACTGTGACCCTCCAACCTAAACCAATTTCTTTTCGTCCATGAACCTATCTACGGATCTCTTAAACGCCCCCAAACTAGGCGCATTTACTACTGATGCTGGCAGGGCATTCCAATCCCTCACCACCCTCTGGGTAAAGAACCTACCCCTGACATCGGTTCTATAACTACCCCCCCTCAATTTAAAGCCATGCCCCCTCGTGCTGGATTTCTCCATCAGAGGAAAAAGGCTATCACTATCCACCCTATCTAAACCTCTAATCATCTTATATGTTTCAATAAGATCCCCTCTTAGCCGCCGCCTTTCCAGCGAAAACAATCCCAAATCCCTCAGCCTCTCCTCATAGGATCTCCCCTCCATACCAGGCAACATCCTGGTAAACCTCCTCTGCACCCTCTCCAAAGCCTCCACATCCTTCCTGTAATGTGGGGACCAGAACTGCACACAGTACTCCAAGTGCGGCCGCACCAGAGTTGTGTACAGTTGCAACATAACGCTACGACTCCTAAATTCAATCCCCCTACCAATAAACGCCAAGACACCATATGCCTTCTTAACAACCTTATCTACTTGATTCCCAACTTTCAGGGATCTATGCACACATACACCTAGATCCCTCTGCTCCTCCACACTATTCAAAGTCCTCCCGTTAGCCCTATACTCAACACATCTGTTATTCCTACCAAAGTGAATTACCTCACACTTCTCCGCATTAAACTCCATCCGCCACCTCTCGGCCCAACTTTGCAACCTGTCTAAGTCTTCCTGCAAACTACGACACCCTTCCTCACTGTCTACCACACCACCGACTTTGGTGTCATCAGCAAATTTGCTAATCCACCCAACTATACCCTCATCCAGATCATTAATAAATATTACAAACAGCAGTGGCCCCAAAACAGATCCCTGAGGTACACCACTTGTAACCGCACTCCATGATGAATATTTACTATCAACCACCACCCTCTGTTTCCTATCCGCTAGCCAATTCCTGATCCAATTTCCTAGATCACCCCCAATCCCATACATCTGCATTTTCTGCAGAAGCCTACCATGGTGAACCTTATCAAACGCCTTACTAAAATCCATATATACCACGTCCACTGCCTTGCCCCCATCCACCTCCTTGGTCACTTTCTCAAAAAACTCAATAAGGTTAGTAAGGCACGACCTACCTGCCACAAAACCATGCTGACTATCACCTATCAATTCATTACTCTCCAAATAACTATAAATCCTATCCCTTATAATTTTTTCCAACATCTTGCCGACAACAGAAGTGAGACTCACCGGTCTATAATTCCCGGGGAAGTCTCTGTTCCCCTTCTTAAACAATGGGACAACATTCGCTAACCTCCAATCTTCTGGTACTATACCAGAGGCCAACGACGACCTGAAGATCAGAGCCAGAGGCTCTGCAATCACTTCTCTTGCCTCCCAGAGAATCCTTGGATAAATCCCATCCGGACCAGGGGATTTATCTATTTTCAGACCCTCCAGAATATCCTGCACATCCTCCTTATCAACTGTAATACTGTCTATTCTACTCCCTTGCAACCCAGTGTCCTCCTCAGCTATATTCATGTCCCCTTGCGTGAACACCGAAGAGAAATATTGGTTCAATGCTTCACCAATCTCCTCCGGTTCCACACATAACTTCCCTCTGCCATCTATAACTGGCCCTAAACTTGCCCTAACCAACCTTCTGTTCTTGACATACCTATAGAACGCCTTAGGATTCTCTTTAACCCTATCCGCCAAAGTCTTCTCATGTCCCCTTTTAGCCCTTCTAAGCTCGCTCTTCAACTCCCTCTTAGCCAATCTAAAGCTTTCTAGTGCACTACCCGAGTGCTCACGTCTCATCCGAACATAAGCCTCCTTTTTCTTTTTAACCAACAAAGAAACTTTTTTGGTGCACCACGGTTCCCTAGCCCTACCAATTCTTCCTTGCCTGACAGGGACATACCTATCACAGACTCGCAGTAGCTGCTCCTTGAAAAAACTCCACATGTCGGACGTTCCCAGTCCCTGTAATCTCCTAGTCCAACCTATGTTTCCTAATTCTCTCCTAATAGCCTCATAATTACCCTTCCCCCAGCTAAAACCACTGGCCCGAGGTTCATGCCTATCCCTTTCCATCACTAAGGTGAACGTAACCGAATTGTGGTCACTATCACCAAAATGCACACCAACTTCCAAGTCTAGCACCTGGTCTGGCTCATTTCCCAGCACCAGATCCAATATAGCCTCACCTCTAGTTGGCCTGTCTACATACTGAGTCAAAAAACCTTCCTGCACGCTTTGAACAAAAACTGACCCCTCTAACGAGCTAGAGCTATAACAATTCCAGTCACATGTGTATTGTCTCCAGACAGAACAGCTAGTGAGATTCTGCAAGATCAGGGGGAAAGCTGTGGGGGTTACTGATAATGTGACATAAATCCAACATCCCGGTTTAGGCCGTCCTCATGTGTGCGGAACTTGGCTATCAGTTTCTGCTCAGCGACTCTGCGCTGTCGTGTGTCGTGAAGGCCGCCTTGGAGAACGCTTACCTGAAGATCCTGAAGATAAAAAGAGCTGTCAGGCCCTTGCTACTGTAGGCAGCCTCAACCAGTGTCCTTCTCCCTTCAATTGCAGGGACCTCCGGTCAATCACTAGCCCTACAACACATGGGCATCTAGCCCCTGCTGCCCAAACCGATCGGGCCCCCTTCCCCCAATCCGATTGCAACTGCAGAGAAGCAGCAGCATCCCCCCCACCCCTCGATCTGATCCCGTTGCAGAGTGCGCAGCGGGTCCCCCTCCAACACCTCCCCCCCCAAATCGGGCTTCCTCTTCATGGCCCCCCCTATAAGCCTGGCCCCATAGGACCAGCACCTCCCCAATAGGCCCTGCCCCTATAGGCCCTGCCTCCAGCACTGTCTGGTGGGCAGTGCCAAGGTGTCCACTGGGCATTGCCCAGATGCCAGGCTTGCAGTGCCAAGGTGGTACTGCCAGGCTGGCACTGCCCAAGGGGCACCTCCCTTCCCCTTGGCCTCCCCGGGAGCCTCAATGGCCTCTGGTTCCACCGGCAAGTCCAACAGGGCTGTTCTCTGTTCATGGGGAGCAGGTGCTTTCTCGCCGGAGAGAACATGTTCCGGTGAGGCCATAAACGCAAGGGAGCCCAGACAATTGAGCGCTGGGCTCACTAAACACATGTTAATCCTCATTTAAATACATTTGAATAAATTACTCAGCCTCTCGTCCATTTCTGGCTGGAGGCTGACCGTGCCGGAAATCCGGCTCTCGTACATTCGTGAGAGCCGAGCAATCGGGCATGATCCTGATATCTCAGCTCTTGCACGATTTTACCAACTCACTCCACTCATCAATGGGGTGAGCTGGTAAAATTCCACCCATTGTCTTTCAATACCTAAAGAGAAAACACTGAAAAATCTCAGCAGGTCTGGCAGCATCTGTAGGGAGGGAAAAGAGTTAATGTTTCGAGTCCAGATGACTCTTTGTCAAAGCTAAAAGGCATAGAAAGTGGGAGATATTTATACTGCAGGGTGAGGGAATGAAAGATGAATCATGACATTGAAATCAGGGGAAAGGACTGCTACTAGCTGTCCAGAGAAAGAGTAAAGGGTGTGAATGGCCAAACGGTAGAGGAGCTGTAAGCTGTGACAGATGAAGGTGTTGGGAGTGGGTGGAAAAGATGGGACAGAGGTAGAATGTAGAAAAGGGGAAGCAGGGGGAGAAAAGGTAAGGGGGAAAGAGTGGGGGGGGGGGAGAAAAATGAGGAAAGACAATAAAGAAATAAAAGGTAGAGAACAGTAAAAAATTAAATAAAATAGAATGAAAACAAAGGGGGCCGAGATGGGGTACAGCAAATCATCTGAAGTTGTTGAATTCAATGTTGAGACTGGAAGGCTGTAAAGTGTCTAGCCAGAAGATGAGATGCTGTTCCTCCAGTTTGCATTGAGCTTCACTGGAAAATTGCAGCAAGCCAAGGACAGACATGTGGGCATGGGAGCAGGATTGTGTGTTAAAATAGCAAGAGAACAAAGAAAAGTACGGCACAAGAACTGGCCCTTTGGTCCTCCAAGCCTGTGCCAATCATGAAATTCTAACTAAACTAAAGAAAAAACTTTCTGCCCTTATGCAGTCCATATTCCTCTATTCCCTCCAAATTCATGTACCCATCCAGATGCCTCTTAAATGTTGCTAATGGGCCTGCTTCCACCACCTCCTCTGGCAGCGTGTTCCAGGCACCAACCACTCTCTGCGTGAAACACTTCCCCTGCACATCTCCCTTAAACTTTCCCCCTCTCACCTTGAACCTGTGTCCCCTTGTAATTGACAATATCACCCTTGGAAAAAGCCCCTGACTATCCACCCTATCTATGCCTCTTATAATTTTATAGACCTCTATCAGGTCTCTCCTCAGCCTCTGTCTTTCCAGCGAAAACAATGCTAGTTTATTCAGTCTTTCCTCATAGTCATCACCCTCAAGACCAGGCTTGGTGAACCTTCTTTGCACTCTCTCTCAAGCTTCCACATTCTTCTGGTAGCATGGTGACCAGAACTGCACGCAATACTCCAAATGCGGTCTAACCAACTTTTATATAGCTGCAACATGACTTCCCAACTCTTGAACTTAATTACCCAGCTGATGAAGGCAAGCATACCATATGCCTTCTTAATTACCTTGGCCACCTATGTTGCCACTTTTAGGAAACTGTGGACCTACATGCCCAGATCCTTCTGTATGTTAATATTCCTAAGAATTCTGCCATTGATAGTATAATGCACACCTAGATTTGATCCTCCAAAATGCATCACCTCGCATTTGTCCGGATTAAAATCCATCTGCCATTTCTGTGCCGAAGTCTCCAATCTATCTATATCCAACAATCCCTGGCACTATTAGCAGCTCCAGCAATTTTCATGTCATCCGCAAACTTACTAATCAGAGCACCCACATTTTCCTCCAGATCATTTATATATACTACAAACAACAGAGGTCCCAACACTGATCCCTGCGGAACACCACTCGATCTCCATTCTGAAAAACACCCTTCCACCACTACCCTCTGTCTCCTATAACAAAGCCAGTTCTGTATCCTTCTAGCCAGTCCACCTTAAATCCCTATGATTTTAGTTTTTGTACCAGTTTGCCAAGTGGGACCTTGTCGAACGCCTTACTAAAGTCCATATAAACTATATCCACAGCCCTTCCCTCATCAATTATCTTTGTCACCTCTTCAAAAAAACTCAATCAAGTAGGTGAGATATGACCTTCCCCATACAAAACCATGCTGCCCGTCACTAACTAGTCCATTTTCTTCCAAATGTTCACATATCCTGTCCCTCAGCATCTTCTCCAAAAGTTTCCCCACCACTGACGTCAGGCTCACTAGCCTATAATTTCCTGGATTATTCCTGCTTCCTTCCTTATACAAGGGAACAACATTGGCTATTCTCCAGTCCTCTGGGACCTCGCCTGTGGTCAAAGAGGATGTGAAGATATCTGTTAAATCCCCAGCTATTTTTTCCTTGGTCTCCCACTGTAACCTGGGATAGATCCCATTAGGCCCCAGAGACTTGTCTACCTTAATGCAATTTAGGATACTCAACACTTCCTCCTTCGATATATTGACATTCTCTGGAGCGTTCACACACCCATCCCTGACCTCAACATACGTCCTTCTCCTTGGTGAATATCGATTCAAAGTATTCATTAAGGATCTCACCCACTTCCTGTGGCTCCATGTATAACTTCCCTCCATTGTCCTTGAGTGGGCCTACTCTTTCTCTTGCTCCTATTATATGCATAAAAAGACTTGGGATTCTCCTTGACCCTGTTTGCTTTTCATGACCCTTTTAGCCCTCCTAATTCCATGTTTAAGTTCCTTCCTACTATATTCCTCAAGAGCTTTGTCAGTTTTTAGATGCCTAGACCTATCATATGCTTCCTTTTTCCTTTTGACTAAGCTTACAATTTCCCTTGTTATCCATGGTTCCTGAATCCTGCCATTTCTATCCTACATTTTTGTGGGGACATGCCTGCCCTGCACTTCAATCAACTGGCCTGTAAAAGCCTCCCACATGTTAAACGTGGATTTGTCCTCAAATAGCCGCTCCCAATCCACATTCCCCAGTTCCTGTCTAATTTGGATGTATTTGGCCCTTGCCCAATTAAGCACCCGCACCCGAGGGCCGCTCTTGTTCCTATCCATGACTACCCGATATCTTATGGAATTATGGTCGCTAAGCTCAAAACGCTCCCCACTGAAGCATCGATCACCTGGCCCAGCTCATTCCCCAATACCAAGTCAAGTATGACCCCCTCCTGGTTGGATTGTCAACATGCTGTGTCAAAAAGCCCTTCTGGACACATCCAACAAATTGCTCTCCATCCGAGCCCCTGACTCTACGGGAGTCCCAATCAATATGGGGAAAGTTAAAGTTACCCATCACAACTACGCTGCTTTTTTCACATCTTTTCAGTATCTGACCGCACAGCTGCTCCTTTTTCTCCTGCGGGATGCTGGGAGGTCTATAGTACACTTCCAACATTGTAATTTCACCCTTCCTATTCCTGAGATCCACCCATAATGCCTCACTGTAAGATCCCTCCAATGTGTCCTCCCTCAACGCAGCTGTGATGTGCTCCCTAATCAGTAATGCAACACCCCCCCCCCCCCCCCCCACCCCTTTCGTTTCCTTTTCTGTCCTGTCTAAAACAACGATATCCTGGAATGTTAAGCTGCCAGTCCTGTCCCTCCTTTAACCATGTCAATTGCAATAACATCATAATTCCGTGCAGTAATCCATACTCTCAGTTTGTCTGTCTTACCCGTTATACTTCTTGCATTGAAGCAAACACGCTCCAGACCTCCAGTCTTGCCGACCCGTGACTTCCCTCTGCCTGCTCTTACTCTGCGCAATGTTTATCTCAGTCTCACTTTTTTTCCCAGTCCCTACACTTACTGACCTGCTGTTCTGGTTCCCCTGCCACACTAGTTTAAACCCTCCCGAATAGTTCAAGCAAACCTCCTGTCCAGGATATTGGTGCCCCTCCAGTCCAGGTGAAATCCATCCTTCTTGTAAAGTCCCACCTTCACCAGAAGACATCCCAGTGATCCATATATCCAAAGCTCTCCCTCCTACTCTCCCTCTTTAGCCACGTCTCCAACTCCACTATTTCACTGTTCCAAGCATGTGGCACAGGGAGTATCTCCCTACCTAATTCTCTGAATTGTTTTCACAGGATCTCTTCCTACTTCCTTCCTATGTCATTGGTGCCAATGGCGACAATGACATCTGTCTGTTTACCCTCCCATTTCAGGATGCCCTAAACCCGCTCAGAGACATTCTGGATCCTGGCACCAGGGAAGCAACACACCATCTTAGAGTCTCATTTGCGGCCGCAGAAGTGCCTGTCTGTGCCCCTGACTATCGAATCTCCCTCTACTATCACTTGCTTGGACTTAGCCTGACCCTGCTCTACAGCAGAATCATTTGTGGTGCCAGAGGCCTGGCTGATGCTGGTATTTTCCCCTGAGAAGCTACCCCCCCAACAGTATCCAAAACGGACCCCTATTTGAGAGGGGAATAGCCACAGGAGACTCCTGCATTACCTGCCTGCCTCTCCCAGCGGTCACCCATCCACCTGTCTGGACCTGTGGTGTGACCACCTCCCTAAAGCTAGTATCTATCACACTCTCTGCTTCGCAGTCTATTCAGCTACTGCTCCAATCAGACCACGCGGTCTGTGAAGAGCTGCAGCTGGTCACATTTCCCGCAGACACGGTCATCAAGGACACTAGAAAGTTCCATGATCAATATCATTAGCAAGATCGTCACAGCCGTTTCCACCCTCCCATACCTTTCCCACCTCTCTGGTGTGACGTCATGCCAGCATGAATCACAGATGGTCTATAGAAGTCTGGGCCAGGTGCAGCAGTAGCGAAGGAGAGCGAGGATGTGAGTACCACTGAGCACCAACCCCCAGAGTGCAGGGAAGAGGCACTGACATGTTTCAGTGTGGGTGGGGGCTTTGCATGGGTGTAAGGGTTTGGGGGGGCTCGTGCCATTCTGTGGGTCCTCAGGTTGGGTGTTGCTGCTGCCTTGGGGCTCGTGTTGCATGCATTCCCCCTGGCTGCTGAGTGATCCCCCAGGTGATTCACGTGAGGTCAATGACCACCCTATGAATATCACTCTGGTTGCCTTGCCATCTGTTTGCTGGATGGCGCTCTGGCTGATTGCTGACAGTCTATCCCAGGCGCCACTAAGACTGACATGCAGCAGCTCTGTCAGCTGCTGCTCCAATCAAGGAAGCTCGGCAGATGTTAACACGGCTCCTCACACAGAATGGACTCTACAGTGCTGCCTTCCTTGGGAACCCATCTTTTTTTAGTCATGAGGACTCCTGCAGATAAGGCGGGAGTCTCCCGTGGCTATTCCCCTTTCAAACAGGTATACCGTTTTGGACACTGTTGAATGGCCTTCTTCTGCACTGTAGGGATTCTATGATTCTATGACATAGGTAGGAAAAAGGATGAGATCCTGAAGTATGATTATAGAGAGTTAAGCAGAAGGCTAAAGTGTAGTACCTCGAGGATAGTAATTTCTGGACTACTGCCAGTGCCATGTGCTCGTGAAAGTAGGAATAGGAAGATTAGGCAGATTAATGCGTGGCTTGAGACCTGGTGCAGGGGGAAGAGATTTAGACTTGTGGATCATTGGGATTACTTCTGGGGCGGGGTGACCTGTTCAAGGAGGGACAAGTTGCAACTGAACTGGAGGGGGAGATTTGCTACAGTCACCTGGGAGGTTTTAAACTAGTTTGGCAGGGGTGGGACCCAAAGCAGTAGGGAGACAGAAGGGAAGGTTGAGGACAGCACGCAAGTTAGAGAGAGCATGTTAAATATTAAAGACAATGTCAATAATCCTAGTACAAGACAGGTCAGGCTTGGGAAGCCTAGATTAAACTGCATTTATTTCAATGCAAGGCAGATGAATTCAGGGCATGGATGGGTACATGGGACTGGCATATTATAGCTCTTACTGGAACATGGCGAAGGGAGGAACAGGAATGGCAGCTCAATGTTCCAAGGTACAAATGTTCCAGGGAAAGAAAGAACAGGCGGTAAGAGAGGAGGGGGAGTTGTGTTTCTGATTAAGGAGACCATCACAGCAATACTGAGAGGGGATATTTCTGAGGGTTCGCCCACTGTGTCTATATAGGTAGAACTAGGAAATAAGAAGGGGGAGATTGCTTTGATAGGATTGTACAATAGGCCCCCAAATAGTCAGTGAGAAATTGAGGAGCAAACATGTAAGGAGATTACAGATAGCTCCACGGAAAATAGGGTGCTAACAGTAGAGGACTTTAACTTTCCCAACATTGACTGGGGCAGCCATAGTATTAGAGGGTTGGATGGAGAGGAATTTGTTGAGTGTATTCAGGAGGGATTTCTCATTCAGTATGTGGATGGCCCGACTAGAGAGAGGGCAAAACGTGACCTCCTCTTGGGAACTAAGGAAGAGCAGGTGACAGAAGTGTTAGTGAGGGAACCCTTTGGGACCAGTGACCATAATTCCATTAGTTTTAAGATAACTATGGAGAATGATAGGTCTGGTCCAAAAGTTAAAATTCTAAATTGGAGCAAGGCCAATTTTGATGGCATCAGACAGGAACTTTCAAAAGTTAATTGGGGGAGTCTGTTGGCAGGCAAAGGGACGTATGGTAGGTGAGAGGCTTTCAAAAATGTGTGAACCAGGGTTCAGGGTAAGCACATTCCTTTTAGAGTGCAGGGCAAGGCTGGTAGTAGTAGGGAACCCTGGATGACTCGGTATATTGAGGCCCTGGTCAAGAAGAAGAAGGAGGCATTTGACACGCATGGGCAGCTGGGATCAAGTGGATCCCTTGAAGAGTATAGAGAGTGTCTGTAGTTGAGAATTCTGATTAATTCTAAATACCCAACATGAGGATAATTAGCAGCCAATGTTTTAATTTGTGGTTTGAGAATAATATAAAATATTAGGTAACATTAATAATGTCTCTAAGAAATGAATTTATAACATACCAGTAAAATGAAAGATATTTTATTCGTTTAATGCGAATTAATGTTAGTTAATTGAATCTATGTAATTAATAAGAAAAAGCTTATTCAAGCTTTTTGCGTTGAAGTATGTACCATTTTAATTCTAATGTTACCACTAAAAACAGTAGAAATTTCAATATTGTATTCATGAAAGATACCAGCACAAGTCAGACAAAAATTATGCAACAAAGTAAATTACCCATGTAACATAGAAATCATAGAAACCCTACAGTGCAGAAGGAGGCCATTCGGCCCATCGAGTCTGCACCGACCACAATCCCACCCAGGCCCTACCCCCACATATTTTACCCGCTAATCCCTCTAACTACGCATCTCAGGGACAATTTGTAACCTGGCCAATCAACCTAACCCGCACATCTTTGGACTGTGGGAGGAAACCGGAGCACCCGGAGGAAACCCACACAGACACGAGGAGAATGTGCAAACTCCACACAGACAGTGACCCGAGCATCGAACCCAGGACCTTGGAGCTGTGAAGCAGCAGTGCTAACCACTGTGCTACCGTGTATATCCAGGCCGGGGATAATGCCAAAAGATAAAGGCGCCTTCATTTGGTGTTAGAGCCGGTTTAAACTGGTTAGAGAAATGCTGAATCATAAGAAGCCATTTTTGGGAGAGAACTTCTGTAAAATGGAAAGGTGAATGTCAAATCAATATTTGAAGGTGTCAAATTATAATTGATTGAAGGACATGCTATTGTTAGATTGACAGAACAGTGAATGAATGAAATTGCTTTTAATTAAGTGCTGGGCTATATAATTTGATAACAAAAACTATAACCATTCTGCTTTTTGGCATGAAATCTGAGATCTTTTGAGAATGCCTCATAGCTCAATTGCTGCGCAGGTGAAATCAGAGATCTTCCTTTCGGCCAAAATAAGTTTGTCTTGTCTTAATTGTATGGCTGTCAGATTATTTTTACTTTGTAATGTTTTTGATTCTAATATTTCAATGTTTTAATAAAACTAGTTTTTAAAAAATAAAATGTTATTACGCTTTGAAGACTGAGTTTTGTTTACCTTTGCAAGAGTTTACTTATCAAAGTTGCTTTTTAGAAATTTTGAAAGCAATCTGGCCAACAAAATAGAATTCCCCACGACAGTGTCAGAGTAAAGAGAGAAATCAGAAGGACAAAAAGAGGACATGAGATAAGGCAAAGGAGAATCCAAAGAGCTTCTTCATATGCTTAAAAAGTAACTAGGGAGAGAGTAGGGCCTCTTAAGGATCAACAAGGGTCATCTATGTACGGATCCACAAAACATGGGTGAGATCCTAAATGAATATTTCTCATCAGGAATAACTGTTGAGAAAGGCATGGATGTTAGGGAACTTGGGGAAATAAATAGTGTTGTCTTGCAAGTGTACATATTACAGAGAAGGACGTGCTGAAAATCTTAAAACGCATCAAGGTAGATAAATCCCCGGGACCTGATGAAGTTTATCCCAGGACGTTGTGGGAAGCTAGATAGGAAATTGCGGGTCCCCTAGCAGAGATACTTGAATCATCGACAGCCACAAGTGAGATGCCTGAGGATTGGAGGGTGCCAAATGTTGTGCCTTTGTTTAAGAAGGGCTGCATGGAAAAGTCTAGGAACTATAGGCCAGTGAGCCTAACGTCTATAGTGGGTAAGTTGTAGAAGGTATTTCGAGAGACAGGATCTACTGGCATTTAAGAGAGGCAAGGACTGATTAGGGACAGTCAGCATGACTTTGTGAGTGGAAAATCAAGTCTCACGAATTTGATTGAGTTTTTTGAAGGGGTAACCAAGAAGGTAGATGAGGGCAGCACATTAAATCTCACAGGATCCAGGGTGAGGTAGCCAATTGGATACAAAATTGGCTTGACGACAGATGACAGAGGGTGGTTGTAGAGGGTTGTTTTTTAAACTATAGGCCTGTGACCAGCGGTGTGCCTCAGGGATCAGTGCTGGGTGCACTGTTATTTGTCATTTATATTAATGATTTGGATGAGAATATAGGGGGCATGGTTAGTAAGTTTGCAGATGACACCAAGATTGGTGGCATAGTGGACATTGAAGAAGGTTATCTAGGATTCAACGGAATCTTGATCAATTGGGCCAGTAGGCTGATGAATGGCAGCTGGAGTTGAATTTAGACAAATGTGAGGTGATGCATTTTGGTAGATCGGATCGGGGCAGGACCTACCCAGTTAATGATAGGGCATTGGGGACAGTTATAGAACAAAGAGATCTCGGAGTACAGGTTCATAGTTTCTTGAAAGTGGAGTCACAGGTGGACAGAGTGGTGAAGAAGGCATTCGGCATGCTTGGTTTCATCGGTCAGAACATTGAATACAGGAGTTGGGACATCTTGTTGAAGTTGTACACAACATTAGTCAGGCCACACTTGGAATACTGTGTACAGTTCTGGTCACCCTATTATAGAAAGGATATTATTAAACTAGAAAGAGTGCAAGAAAGATTTACTAGGATGCTACCGGGACTTGATGGTTTGAGTTATAAGGAGGCTGGATTGACTAGGACCTTTTTCCCTGGAGGCTTCGAGGTGATTTTATGGAGGTCTATAAAATAATGAGGGGCACAGATCAGCTAGATAGTCAATATATTTTCCCAAAGGTAGGGGAGGCTAAAACTAGACGGCATAATTTTAAGGTGAGAGGAGAGAGATACAAAAGTGTCCAGAGAGGTAATTTCTTCACATAGAGGGTGGTGAGTAGTCACAAACAAGGCTTACATTAGTTACTGTGAAGTTTCATCTGGAACAAGTTGCTAATCATAAAATCCAAAAGGAGGCCATTCGGCCCATCGGGTCTGCAACGATCACAATCCCACCCAGACTCTATCTCCGTAACCCCCTGTATTTACCCTAGGTAGTAACCCTGACAGTAAGGGGCAATTTACCATGGCCAATCCACCTAACGTTCACATCTTTGGACTGTGGGAGGAAACCCATACAGACACGATGAGAATGTGCAAACTCCACACAGACAGTGACCCAAGCTGGGAATCAAACCTGGTCCCTGGTGCTGTGAGGCAGCAGTGCTAATCACTGTGCCACCATGCCGCTCCACTGTGCTGCCCTCTACAACTCTGAGGGTTGTGAGTCTCTGGATCTCTTTTCCTCAAGAGGCAATGGAAGCAGAGTCTTTGAATAATTTTAGGGTAGTCGTAGAGGCAGGTACAATTTTGTCTTTTAAAAAGCATTTCGACAGTTACATGGGTAAGATTGGTATAAAGGGATATAGGCTAAACACGGGCAATTGGGGCTAGCTTTATGATTAAAAACTGGGCAGCATGGACAAGTTGGGCCGAAGAGCCTGTTTGCATGCTTTAAACCTCTATGACTCTTTGGTGCCAGAAGTTTGGCTGTGTCTGCACTCCCTTGAGGAACCAGGGAGCAAGACCCCAGGGGACTCCTGAATTACCTCCCTGTTCTTCTTGGACTGCCTGGTGGTCTCCCATTCACTTCCTTCCTTTGGGCCCTTCAGCTGCCAGGTGACCACCTCTCTAAACATGCTCTCACATTCACGGATGCTCCACAGTGTCCCCAGCTGCTATTCCAGCTCCAAAATCCAGGCTTCCAGGAGCTGCAGCTGGACACACTTCCTGCCCACATGCTGACACCGGGCAGTGGAAATGTGCCCGGCCTCCCACATAGAGCAAGAGGAGCAAACCACGACTTTGAACTCTCCTGCCATGACAAAACCCTTTTAAGTTTAAAATCTTTAGAAGACTTTTTAGCAGGAAATAAATCAAATAATTCCCTAACCTTTCTTAAACAATGACTTAAAATTTAATATTGTTTGACAATATCCACCAGGACGTACTCACCAATCAGCTGCTCCCATTGGGAAATTGCTTCCCAATGCTCATTTAAGACAGAGATAAAGATTTTTTTTCTCTCAGACGGTTGTGAGTCTCTGGAACTCTCTTTCTCAAGAGGCAGTGGAAGCAGAGTCTTTGAATAATTTTAAGGCAGAGCTCGGTAGGTTGCTGGTTAACAAGGGGGGCGGTTGAAAGATTATTGGGGGTAGGCAGGAATGTGGGTTTGAAGTTACAATCAGATCAGCCATGGTCTTATTGAATGATGGAGCAGGCTCGAGGGGCCGAGTGGCCTACTCCTGCTCCTAATTCGCACATTTGTATGAGAAAGTGATAGATGGTGAGAATTTCTTCTTGAATCACTACAATCCATGTTTGTAGAAGTTTGATAAAACTGAATGGTTTCTGAGGCCAATTTAGCAGGACTAGAGACACATTTAGGCCAGAGTGAGTAAAATTAAAATAGGTTTTAATTTTCAGGACATTAATGAACAATTTTGTTTTTCCTTATAGTTTTATGGTCAGATTTACTGCTCCTATCTTTTAAATTTAATTTGCAGATTATTAAACTGGAATTAAAAAATTGTAAACCACCAGTGTGGGATTGAACTCTTGTTCTCAGCATCATTAGTCCAACAGTCACTACACTACTGTACTCTAATGTTTGCACATCCATGCTGTGGTCAGAATGGTCATGATGATTCACTCCTACATTTAACAGGAATATATGAATATGAGTAGGCTATTTGAGCCATCTGCCATTTAATTTGATTATGGATAAATGGTGAAATGACTTGCTAACCATGGCAATTAGGAAGAACTTATAATACTTGTAGCCTAGCTAACCTGTCTGAAGTTTAGACTTGATCATGCAATAGCTGAGCCTGAGAGCTCCATATTATTCCAATCTGGCTCACTTGTGGATCCTGAAGGTGCAGCCTTGTTATTGAAGCCTGGAATTCTTCCCACTCAGTCAGGCATATTGTGTTCCAATAGGAAATCTAATTATATTTTGCAAGTTATACTATCCTATTTAGAACATAGAAAAGCTACAGCACAAACAGGCCCTTCGGCCCACAAGTTGTGCCAAACAGGTCCCTACCTACGAGGTTTACCTATAACCTTCTATCTTACTAACTTCCATGAACTTATCCAAAAGTCTCTTAAAAGACCCGATCGAATCCATTCTACTTTATGTCACTAGTACTGGAACAAAGGTTGCATGGCAACTCTTAGAATCATAGAAACCCTACAGTGCAGAAGGAGGCCATTTGGCCCATCGAGTCTGCACCGACCACAATCCCACCCAGGCCCTACCCCCACATATTTTTACCCACTAATCCCTCTAACCTACACATCCCAGGACTCTAAGGGGCAATTTTTAACCTGGCCAATCAACCTAACCCGCACATCTTTGGACTGTGGGAGGAAACCGGAGCACCCGGAGGAAACCCACGCAGACACGAGGAGAATGTGCAAACTCCACACAGACAGTGACCCAAGCCAGGAATCGAACCCGGTTATTCGAAAGAGGACCCTCACTCGCTATCCACAGATTGGAAAACCCAGAGCAGCATGATATTCAAATTTATGCTATGCGCTGTCATTTGGGCTAGACTCCCCCTCGCACCTCCCTCCCAACCTCCTATGCTCCAGCAAATCTGTAAAATTGCCAGGTCAAAGTGAAGAATGGGAACAAATTGGCAGTACAGTGGCGCAGTGGTTAGCACTGCTGCCTCACAGTGCCTGGAACCCAAGTTTAATTCCAGCTCAGGTGAGCCTGTGTGGAGTTTGCACGTTCTCCTCGTGTCTGCGTGGGTTTCCTCTGGGTGCTCCGGTTTCCTCCCACACTCCAAAGATATTTGGATTAGGTTGATTGCCATGCTAAATTGACTCTTGGCACCAGGGGGTTTAGCAGGGTAAATATGTGGCATTTTGGGGATAGGGCTTGGGTGGGCTCAAAGAACAAAGGAAATTACAGCACAGGAAGAGGTCCTTCAGCCCTCCAAGCCTGCACCGACCATGCTGCCTGATTTAACTAAAACCCCTGACCCTTCCGGGGACCATATCCCTCTATTCCCATCCTATTCAAGTATTTGTCAAGACGCCACTTAAAAGTCACTACCATATTTGTGATTTATATAAATGATCTGGAAGAAGGAGTAACTGGGGTGATCAGTAAGTTTGCGGACGACACAAAACTGGCAGGACTTGCAGACAGTGAGGAACATAGTCAGAGGCTACAGAAGGATATAGATAGGCTGGAAATTTGGGCAAGGAAATGGGAGATGGAGTTCAATCCTGATAAATGCGAAGTGATGCATTTTGGTGGGAATAATGTAGGGAGGAGCTACACGATAAATGGAAGAACCATAAAGGGTGTAGAGACGCAGAGGGACCTGGGTGTGCAAGTCCACAGATCTTTGAAGGTGACGTCACAGGTGGAGAAGGTGGTGAAGAAGGCATATGGCATGCTTGCCTTTATAGGACGGGGCATAGAGTATAAAAGTTGGGGTCTGATGTTGCAGATGTATAGAACGTTGGTTCGGCCGCATTTGGAATACTGCGTCCAGTTCTGGTCGCCACACTACCAGAAGGACGTGGAGGCTTTGGAGAGAGTACAGAGGAGGTTTACCAGGATGTTGCCTGGTATGGAGGGGCTTGGTTATGAGGAGAGATTGGGGAAACTGGGGTTGTTCTCCTTGGAAAGACGGAGGATGAGGGGAGACTTAATAGAGGTGTATAAAATTATGAAAGGCATGGATAGGGTGAACGGTGGGAAGCTTTTCCCCGGGTCGGTGGTGACGTTCACGAGGGGTCATAGGTTCAAGGTGAAGGGGGGGAGGTTTAACACAGATATCAGAAGGACATATTTCACACAGAGGGTCGTGGGGGCCTGGAATGTGTTGCCGGGCAAGGTGGTGGAGGCGGACACACTGGGAACGTTTAAGACTTATCTAGACAGCTATATGAACGGAGTGGGAATGGAGGGATACAAAAGAGTGGTCTAGTTTGGACCAGGGAGCGGCGCGGGCTAATTGTTCCTTGTTTCTCGTTTTAAGGCTTCATTCTATGATCATCTTGCTGGTGCCAGTACAGAGCGAGACTGCGGATAGTTGGGAACCTGTCTCGGGGGCAGGGAATTCATATGGTGTTCGTGGAAGTGGAAATGACTAGGGTTGGGAAGCATTTTCCGATCAGGGCCATTGTGATCTCCTGGACTCGTTTCGATCGCCTCAGGGGGTCGGAGAGGAATTTCCCAGATTTTTTTTCCCCATATTGGCCCTGGGGTTTTTCACTCTGGGTTTTCGCCTCTCCCTGGAGATCACTTGGTCTGGAATGGGGGGGTGGGGGTGAGTTAATAGGTTGTAATGAGCAAAGCATCGTAGCTGTGAGGGACAGCTCGGTGGATAGGATATTGGTATGTAGATAGGCTGGAAAATTGGGCGGGGATCCTGGATTCAGGATTCATTCCTGGACCGGGGAGCGGCGCGGGCTTGGAGGGCCGAAGGGCCTGTTCCTGTGCTGTATTGTTCTTTGTTCTTTGTTCTTTGTTCTTTGTATATCCGCTTCCACTACCTCCCCCAGCAATGAGTTCCAGACACCCACCACTCTCTGTGTAAATAATCTGCCTCGTACATCTCCTTTAAACCTTGCCCCTCACACCTTAAAGCTGTATCCCCTAGTAATTCCACCCTGGGAAAAAGCTTCTGACTATTCACTCTGTCCATGCCCCTCATAATCTTGTAGACTTCTATCAAGTTGCCCCTCAACCTTTGTCGTTCCAGTGAGAACAAACCAAGTTTCTCCAACGTCTCCTCATAGCTAATGCCCTCCACACCAGGCAACATCCTGGTAAATCTTTTCTGTGCCCTCTCCAAAGCCTCCATATCCTTCTGGTAGTGTGGCAACCAGAATTAAACACTATATTCCAAGTGCCACCTAACTAAGGTTCTATAAAGCTGCAACATGACTTGCCAATTTTTAAACTCAATACCCCGGCCGATGAAGACAAGCAAGCCGTATACCTTCTTGACTACCTTCTCCACCTGCATTGCCACTTTCAGTGACCTGTGTACCTGTCCACCCAGATCCCTTTGCCTATCAATACTCTTAAGGGTTCTGCCATTCACTGGTGCGGCCGCACTTGGAGTACTGTGTGCAGTTCTGGTCCCCACATTACAGGAAGGATGTGGAGGCTTTGGAGAGGGTGCAGAGGAGGTTTACCAGGATGTTGCCTGGTATGGAGGGGAGATCCTATGAGGAGAGGCTGAGGGATTTGGGATTGTTTTCGCTGGAAAGGCGGCGGCTAAGAGGGGATCTTATTGAAACATATAAGATGATTAGAGGTTTAGATAGGGTGGATAGTGATAGCCTTTTTCCTCTGATGGAGAAATCCAGCACGAGGGGGCATGGCTTTAAATTGAGGGGGGGTAGTTATAGAACCGATGTCAGGGGTAGGTTCTTTACCCAGAGGGTGGTGAGGGATTGGAATGCCCTGCCAGCATCAGTAGTAAATGCGCCTAGTTTGGGGGCGTTTAAGAGATCCGTAGATAGGTTCATGGACGAAAAGAAATTGGTTTAGGTTGGAGGGTCACAGTTTTTTTTTTTTTTTTTTAACTGGTCGGTGCAACATCGTGGGCCGAAGGGCCTGTTCTGCGCTGTAATGTTCTATGTTCTATGTTCTATGTATATTTCCTATCTGTATTAGACCTTCCAAAATGCATTACCTCACATTTGTCCGGATTAAACTCCGGCACTGAGTCCATCCCTGTGGCTCAGGAGGGTAAGGAGGAGAGCGGGAGGGCAATAGTTATTGGGGACTCGTTAGTTAGAGGGATAGATAGGAGGTTCTGTGGCAGCAAAAGAGACTCGAGGATGGTTTGTTGCCTACCGGATGCCAGGGTCCGTGACGTCTCGGACCGTGTTTTCCGGATTCTTAAGGGGGAGGGGAAACAGTCACAAGTCGTGGTACACATTGGTACCAACGACATAGGTAGGAGAGGGGACGGGGATTTAAAACAGGAATTTCGGGAGCTGGGCTGGAAGCTGAGAGCAAAGACAAAACATGTGGTCATCTCTGGTACGCTACCGGTGCCACGTGATAGCGAGTTGAGGAACAGGGAGAGAGTGCACTTAAACATGTGGTTGCAGGGATGGTGCAGGAGGGAGGGTTTCAGATACGTGGATAATTGGAACACGTTCTGGGGAAGGTGGGACCTCTACAAACAGGACGGGGTGCACCTGAACCAGAGGGGCACCAATATCCTGGGAGGAAAATTTGCTACGGCTCTTCAGGGGGATTTAAACTAATTTGTCAGGGGAGTGGGAAAAGGAGTTGTAGTCCGGAAGTCAGTGTTGAGGGTGGTGAGGTATTGGGGAAGGTATCAAGGTCAAGGGTGGGTACCGGTAGACAGGAAGGTGGGTTGAAGTGTGTCTACTTCAATGCAAGGAGCATCCGGAACAAGGTGGATGAACTTGGGGCATGGATTGCTACTTGGGACTACGATGTTGTGGCCATTACGGAGACGTGGGTAGAACAAGGACAGGAATGGTTGTTGGACGTTCCGGGGTATAGATGTTTCAGTAAGTGTAGGGAAGCTGGTAAAAGAGGTGGAGGAGTAGCATTGTTAATCAAGGATAGTTTAACGGCTGCGGAAAAGCACTTTGAGGGGGATATGCACACTGAGGTAATATGGGCTGCAGTTAGAAACAGGAAAGGAGCGGTCACGTTGTTAGGAGTTTACTATAGGCCCCCAAATAGTAATAGAGATGTGGAGGAAGAAATTGCTAAGCAGATTATGGATACGTGTGGGGGTCACAGGGTAGTTGTCATGGGGGACTTTAACTTTCCAAATATTGATTGGAACCTTTGTAGGTCGAATAGTTTGGATGGGGCACTTTTTGTGCAGTGTGTGCAGGAGGGTTTCCTGACACAATATGTGGATAGGCCGACAAGGGGTGAGGCCACATTGGATTTGGTACTGGGAAATGAACCGAGCCAAGTGTTAGATTTGGTTGTGGGAGAGAACTTTGGAGATAGTGACCACAATTCTGTGTCTTTTGTCATTGCAATGGAGAGGGATAGGGCCGGACGGCAGGGCAAGGCTTACAATTGGGGGAGAGGTAATTATGATGCGATTAGGCAAGAATTAGGGGGCATAAGATGGGAACAGAAACTGTCAGGGAAAGGCACTGATGAAAAGTGGAACTTTTTCAAGGAACAAATACTGGGTGTCCTTGATAGGTATGTCCCTGTCAGGCAGGGAGGAAATGGCCGAGTGAGGGAACCGTGGTTCACAAAAGAGGTGGAATGTCTTGTGAAAAGGAAGAGGGAAGCTTATGTAGGGATGAGGAAACAAGGTTCAGATGGCTCGATTGAGGGTTACAAGTTAGCAAGGAATGAGCTGAAAAAGGGGCTGAGGAGAGCTCGGAGGGGACATGAGAAGTCCTTGGCGGGTCGGATCAAGGAAAACCCGAAGGCTTTTTACTCTTATGTGAGGAATAAAAGAATGACCAGGGTGAGGTTAGGGCCGGTCAAGGACAGTGGTGGGAACTTGTGTATGGAATCAGTAGAGATAGGCGAGGTGATGAATGAATACTTTTCTTCAGTGTTCACCAAGGAGAGGGGCCATGTTTTTCACGAAGAGAAGGTGTTACAGGCTAATAGGCTGGAGGAAATAGATGTTCGGAGGGAGGATGTATTGGCAGTTTTGAATAAACCGAAGGTCGATAAGTCCCCTGGGCCTGATGAAATGTATCCTAGGATTCTTTGGGAGGCGAGGGATGAGATTGCAGAGCCTTTGGCTTTGATCTTTGGGTCCTCGCTGTCCACGGGGATGGTGCCAGAGGACTGGAGAGTGGCGAATGTTGTTCCTCTGTTTAAGAAAGGGAATAGAAATGACCCTGGTAATTATAGACCGGTTAGTCTGACTTCGGTGGTTGGTAAATTGATGGAAAAGGTCCTTAGGGATGGGATTTACGACCATTTAGAAAGATGCGGATTAATCCGGGATAGTCAGCACGGATTTGTGAAGGGCAAATCGTGCCTCACAAATTTGATAGACTTTTTTGAGGAGGTAACTAGGTGTGTTGATGAAGGTAGGGCGGTTGATGTCATATACATGGATTTTAGTAAGGCGTTTGATAAGGTCCCCCATGGTCGGCTTATGATGAAAGTAAGGAGGTGTGGGATAGAGGGAAAGTTGGCCGATTGGATAGGTAACTGGCTATCTGATCGAAGACAGAGGGTGGTGGTGGATGGAAAATTTTCGGACTGGAGGCAGGTTGCTAGCGGAGTGCCGCAGGGATCGGTGCTTGGTCCTCTGCTCTTTGTGATTTTTATTAATGACTTAGAGGAGGGGGCTGAAGGGTGGATCAGTAAATTTGCTGATGACACCAAGATTGGTGGAGTAGTGGATGAGGTGGAGGAGTGTTGTAGGCTGCAAAGAGACATAGATAGGATGCAAAGCTGGGCTGAAAAATGGCAAATGGAGTTTAACCCTGATAAATGTGAGGTGATTCATTTTGGTAGGACAAATTTAAATGTGGATTACAGGGTCAAAGGTAGGGTTCTGAAGACTGTGGAGGAACAGAGAGATCTTGGGGTCCATATCCACAGATCTCTAAAGGTTGCCACTCAAGTGGATAGAGCTGTGAAGAAGGCATATAGTGTGTTAGCTTTTATTAACAGGGGGTTGGAGTTTAAGAGCCGTGGGGTTATGCTGCAGCTGTACAGGACCTTGGTGAGACCGCATTTGGAATATTGCGTGCAGTTCTGGTCACCTCACTATAAGAAGGATGTGGAAGCGCTGGAGAGAGTGCAGAGGAGATTTACCAGGATGCTGCCTGGTTTGGAGTGTCGGTCTTATGAGGAAAGGTTGAGGGAGCTGGGGCTGTTCTCTCTGGAGCGGAGGAGATTGAGGGGAGACTTAATAGAGGTTTATAAAATGATGAAGGGGATAGATCGAGTGAACGTTCAAAGACTATTTCCTCGGGTGGATGGAGCTATTACAAGGGGGCATAACTATAGGGTTCATGGTGGGAGATATAGGAAGGATATCAGAGGTAGGTTCTTCACGCAGAGAGTGGTTGGGGTGTGGAATGGACTGCCTGCAGTGATAGTGGAGTCAGACACTTTAGGAACATTAAAGCGGTTATTGGATAGGCACATGGAGCACACCAGGATGGTAGGGAGTGGGATAGCTTGATCTTGGTTTCAGATGAAGGTCGGCACAACATCGTGGGCCGAAGGGCCTGTTCTGTGCTGTACTGTTCTATGTTCTATGTTCTAAACTCCATCTGCCATCTCTCCACCCAAGTCTCCAACCGATCTATATCCTGCTGTATCCTCTGATGGTTCTCATCGCTATCCGCAAATCGACCAACCTTTGTGCCATCCGCAAACTTACTAATCAAATCAATCATGGATCATTGTCAGTTCATGTTCATTGGGCCGAATGACCTCCTTCTGCACTGTCGAGATTCGGTGATTCTATGAAATGTAAGGCTCAGGTATGTACAGCAATGGGCGATCAACTACATCTTTAAGATGGATAAGGGTAAAGTTGTCCTGCAGTCAAATTCCTGGGAGGCAGTGGATCAACTTCCACCACACCCCACCCCACCCCCTCCACCACACCCCACAGTCAGTATGCCAGCCCCCCTGGATAAGCTAATGGTCCGACCAGCAGACTGAATTTCTAGAGAAAACTGAAGTACTTTGAAAGAGCTGCCTTACAGAATCCCAATTCCCCCCAGAGCCAGAGGTCACATCATTGAGTAGCCCTCTGGCTTTATAACAATGGGTTAAAGTCCAACAGGTTTATTTGGTAGCACAAGCCACGAGCTTTCAGAGTGCTGCTCCTTCATCAGGTAAGTGGGAGTTCTGTTCACAAACAGGGCATATAAGGAAACAAACACAATTTACAAAATAATGGTTGGAATGCGAGTCTTTACAGGTAATCAAGTCTTAAAGGTACAGACAATGCGAGTGGAGGGAGGGTTAAGCACAGGATAAAGAGATGTGTATTGTCTCCAGACAGGACAGTTAGTGAGATTTTGCAAGCCCAGGCAAGTCGTGGGGGTTACAGATAGTGTGACATGAACCCAAGATCCCGGTTGAGGCCGTCCTCATGTGTGCAGAACTTGGCTATCAGTCTCTGCTCAGCGACTCTGCGTTGTCGTGAAGGCCGCCTTGGAGAACGCTCACCCGAAGATCAGAGGCCGAATGCCCGTGACCGCTGAAGTGTTCTTGCCTGGTGGTTGTCGAGCGGTGTTCATTCATCCGTTGTCATAGCGTCTGCATGGTCTCCCCAATGTATCCACACTATCTGTAATCCCCACGACTTGCCTGGACTTGCAAAATCTCACTAACTGTCCTGGCTGGAGCAAATGCACATCTCTTTAACCTGCGCTTAACCCACTCTCCACTCACATTGTCTGTACCTTTAAGATTTGATTACCTGAAAAGACTCGCATTCCAACCATTATTTTGTAAATTGAGTTTGTGTTTTTATATGCCCTGTTTGTGAACAGAACTCCCACTTACCTGATGAAGGGGCAGCACTCCGAAAGCTAGTGGTTTGTGCTACCAAATAAACCTGTTGGACTTTAACCTGGAGTTGTAAGACTTCTTACTGTGTTCACCCCAGTCCAACGCCGGCATCGCCACATCATTAATAGCAATGGGACATGCTCTCTGAATCTCACAGAAGAGAACCTGGTTTGATGTCTTACCACCCAACACTTCACTGACAGAATTTACCCACAAAGAAATTAATTTTGGGACTGAAGAAGCAGGTTACTATTGCATCAAAGATTTTGATGTACGATGCTATGCCCCTCATGCTACACATGGCCGTACCACCTATGTCCAATCAGACATTGCCGATGCAGCCACTCTGTCATTAACTGCATTCTGTGACACAATTCAGGTCATGGTTTTCATATCGTCAACATGCACAAGCCTCCAAGTGCCAACTGGGAACAGTGAGTTCCACCAATACTGCCCCAGCCAGCCACCTACGTGTGAGACTTCAATAGGCAGCACACAGACTGGAGTTACTCAGCACCAGACAGTGATGGTGAACAGTTCCTAGAGTGAGCCTCCAGAAACAACCCGATCCTGGTGAGTGGGGAACGTTCCATTAGCCAGATGTGGTCGTCAGTTCCTTGATGGTCCCCAACCAACAAAGTGCCTCGTCCTGGTTGACATCCTACATAGTCAACACAGGCCATCAATCAGTTATATTGGCGTTTGCCATCCGGTCACCAACAGTGCAACAAAGATTTGATGGAACTTCCATGAAGCAGCTTGGAAAAAATCAAATGAGGTCTTGGACTGTGTCATTGTAATTATACCTATTCATAATATACTTGCAGCAGAACTATATCAGTGCTTTGTGGTGTTATTGACAAAGCTGCTTACAAAGCCATCCCTCATGGCTATCGAGCCATCTACATCCCTTGCCTTGAAGCAGAGCATGCAGCACTCTTATAGAAATATGAACCCTCAGGTGTCCCTGATATAGCAGGTTACCTTATTGAATCGCTCAATGACAGATAGGAGGAAATGACAGCAGGTCTTTATTTCATTCATTCCAATTGGAAATGCTGGATCCTGATTCACCAGTTGCCAGTCACTTGCCCATGTAGCAAGGACACCATTGGAAAATAAAATGCATCACCTATAACAAGCTGGTAACTATAACAAACATGCAGAGCACGACAGCCCTGATCCCTTCAAGAACATAGAACATAGAACAGTACAGCACAGAACAGGCCCTTCGGCCCACGATGTTGTGCTGAGCTTTGTCTGAAACCCAGATCAAGCTATTTCCTCCCTATCATCCCGAAGTACTCCATGTGCCTATCCAATAGCTTCTTAAATGTTCCTAAAGTTTCTGACTCCACTATCCCTGCAGGCAGTCCATTCCACACCCCAACCACTCTCTGAGTAAAAACCTACCTCGGACATCCTTCCTATATCTCCCACGATGAACCCTATAGTTATGCCCCCGAGTTACCACGCCATTCACCCGAGGAAATAGTCTTGGAATGTTCACTCTATCTATCCCCCTCATCATCTTATAAACCTCTATCAAGTCTCCTCTCAACCTCCTCTGCTCCAAAGAGAAAAGCCCAAGTTCCCTCAACCTTTCCTCATAAGACCTACCCTCCAAACCAGGCACCATCCTGGTAAATCTCCTCTGCACTCTTTCCAGTGTCTCCACATCCTTCTTATAGTGAGGTGACCAGAACTGCACACAATATTCCAAATGTGGTCTCACCAAGGTCCTGTACAGTTGCAGCATAACCCCACGGCTCTTAAACTCAAACCCTCTGTTAATGAACGCCAACACACTATAGGCCTTCTTCACGGCTCTATCCACTTGAGTGGCAACCTTCAGAGATCTATGGATATGAACCCCAAGATCTCTCTGTTCCTCCACATTCTTCAGAACCCTACTTTTGACCCTGTAATCCACATTTAAATTTGTCCTACCAAAATGAATCACCTCGCATTTGTCAGGGTTAAACTCCATTTGCCATTTTTCAGCCCAGCTCTGCATCCTATCTATATCTCTTTGCAGCCTACAACAGCCCTCTACCTCATCCACTACTCCACCAATCTTGGTGTCATCAGCAAATTTATTGATCCACCCTTCAGCTCCCTCCTCCAAGTCATTTATAAAAATTACAAATAGCAGAGGACCAAGCACTGATCGCTGTGGCACTCCGCTGGTAACCGGTTTCCAGTCCGAAAATTTTCCATCCACCACCACCCTCTGTCTTCTGTTAGATAGCCAGTTACCTATCCAATCGGCCAAACTTCCCTCTATCCCACACATCCTTACTTTCTTCATAAGCCGACCATGGGGGACTTTATCAAACGCCTTACTAAAATCCATGTATATGACATCAACTGCACTACCTTCATCTACATACTTCAAGATCACAGAATCAGAGAAAGCATTGAAGGACCTGAAAGGAGTCACATGTGTTGTGGATAAAGGGGAACTGGTGGATGTACTGTACTTAGAATTCCAGAAGGCATTTGATAAGGTGCCATATCAAAGGTTATGATGGAAAATAAGAGCTCATGGTGTAGGGATAATATATTGGCATGGATTGAAGATTGGTGAGATAACAGGAAACAGACAATAGGCATAAATGAATATTTTTCTGTTTCGCAGCATGTAATGATTGGTGTTGCCACAGCGATCAGTGTTGGGCCTCAACTTTTTATAATTTATATAAACAACTTGAATGAAGGGACTGAAAGTATGGTTGTTAACTTTGCTGATGACACAAAGATAGATAGGAAATTAAGTTGTCAAGAGGATGCAAGAGGCTGAAAAGAGATATATTGTGAGAGAATCTGGAACTGGGGTTCAGTGTTTAAAAATAAGGGGTTGCCCATTTAAGACAGAGATGAGGAGAAATCTTTCCTCTCAGAGTTACGAGTCTTTGGAACTCTCTTCTCAAAAAGGCAGTGGAAGCTGAATAATTTTAAGGCAGACCAGGATCGAGTTTTGATCAGCAAGGGGGTGAAAGGTTATTGGGGTAGGCAGGAATATGGGTGGCACGGTGGCACAGTGGTTAGCACTGCTGTCTCACAATGCCAAGTGATGTGGGTATGATTCTGGCCTTGGGTGACTGTCTGTGAGGAATTTGCTCATTCTCCCTGTGTCTGTGTAGATTTCCTCCAGGTGTTCTGGTTTCCTCCCACAGTCCAAAGTCCATGGATTAGCCATGGTAAAAATGTGTGGTGCTACAGGGGTAGGGCGGGGTGGTGGCTCTGGGTAAAATGCTCTTTTGGACAGTCACTGCAGACTCAATGGGCTGAATTCCCTCCTTCTGCACTGTAGGGATTCTATGGTTCTATGGTTGAGACTACAAGCAGATCGGCCATAATCATATTGAATGGCGGAGAAGGCTCGAGTGGGAAAGTGGCCTACTTCTACTCCTGGTACCGCTGATGTGGGAGGGAAGGGGGAAGGGGTCATGAAAAGAGAGTATAGGGAATTAGGGAGACAGCTGAGAAGGAGGAAAGCAAAGGTAGTAATCTCAGGATTGCTGCCTGTGCCACGGGAGGGTGAGGGCAGGAATGGAGTGAGGTGAAGTATGAATGTGTGGCTGAGGGAATGGTGCAGGGGGCAGGGATTCAGGTTCCTGGACCATTGGGACCTCTTTAGGGGCAGGTATGACCAGTACACGCAAAACGGGTGGCACTTGAATCCCAGGGGGACCAATATCCTGGCAGGAAGGTTGGCTAAGGCTACTGGGGAGAGTTTAAACTAGATAGGTTGGGGGGAGGGGATTGGGACGAGGTGACTGGGAGCGAGAAAGTTAGCTCGCAAACAGAGAAGGGTTATAGACGGTGCAAGAGGGAGGATGGACGGGGGATAGAGAAGGGGAGAGCTCAGACCAAAGGATTGAGATGTGTTTACTTTAATGCCAGGAGTATAGTGAATAAAGGGGATGAGCTCAGAGCATGGATCGATGCCTAGAAGTGTGATGTGGTGGCCATTACGGAGACTTGGATGTCTCAAGGACAGGACTGGATACTACAGGTGCCGGGATTCAGATGATCCAGGAAGGACAGGGAGGGAGGCAAGAGAGGGAGTGGTGTTCCACAGGAGCAGGCTGAGGGTAAGGGAGCTTGTTTGTGCACTAATTTATTTAATTATTTTTCAGTTAAATTAGTGAAAAAAATCGGAGGTTTTTTTTCCTAAACAGGAAATAGGCCCAGCAGCAGCCTGGGAAGGTTTTGGAGGGTTTAAAAGTAGGCCGCACCTTTGAGCGGGCAGCGTCGTTAGCGGGCAGCGGAGTGAGCAGGGGACAGAGTGAGAGCTATAAGGGCTTTGGCTCACAGGGCTTCGGCGAGGAAGGTTGTTTGTTTGTTTTTCTTTGGTTACACCCCCTTTTTGTTTTATCCCCAAAACTAAAAAGGACATGGCTGGTATGAGTGGGAGGCCAGTATACTGCATTCGGTGTGGGATGTGGGAGTTCCTGGAGACAACTTGCCTCCCGGAAGTCCATATCTGTGCCAGATGTGTGGAACTGCAT
Source organism: Mustelus asterias (assembly GCF_964213995.1). Classification (NCBI taxonomy): domain Eukaryota; kingdom Metazoa; phylum Chordata; class Chondrichthyes; order Carcharhiniformes; family Triakidae; genus Mustelus; species Mustelus asterias. Next base: position 77,976,508 of record NC_135814.1, on the reverse strand, counting down.
CTCCTGAAGGATCGTGTAAGGGAGCTGGAGCTGAGGCTCGATGAACTCAGTTTAGTTAGGGAAAATGAGAGAGTAATAGATAAAAGTTATAGTCAGGTAGTGACACCAGGGTCTCGGAAGGAAGACACGTGGGTCACGGTTAGGAGGGGTAATAGTCAGAAGGGTGATGTGCCAGAAAGCACCCCAGTGGCAGTCTCCCATGAGAGAAAGGGATGGGCAATAGATGGGAGAAGGGAAGGGAGTGAGCAGTCTGTGGAGGGATCCCCTGTGGTTGTCCCCCTCCAAAATAGGTATATTGTTTTGGATTCTGTGGAGGGGGATGACCCTCCAGGGGTAAGCCACGAGGACCAGATCGCCTCCACGGAGACAGGCTCAGGGGTCCGGAAGGGAAAGAAGGGTTTAGGAGAGCGATAGTTGTGGGGGACGCAATAGTTAGAGGCACGGACAGGCGCTTCTGTGGGACTGAACGAGAATCCAGGATGGTAGTCTGCCTCCCTGGTGCCGGGGTACTGGATGTCTCCGAGAGGGTAGGAAGCATATTTAAAAAGGAAGGTAGTCAAACGGATGTGATTGTACACATTGGGGGAAATGATGTAGGTAGGAAGAGCAGGGGGGTCATACGAGAGAAATTCAGGGAGTTGGGTGCTAGGCTAAAAAGTAAGACCTCCAGGGTAGCAATCTCTGGACTGCTCCCGGTGCCTAGTGCAAGTGAGGCTCGGAACAGGGAGATTCTACAGTTGAACGCGTGGCTAAAGGACTGGTGCAAGAGGGAGGGTTTTAAATTCATAGATAACTGGGAAATCTTCAAGTCAGGATGGCAACTGTACAGAAAGGATGGGTTACACCTTAACTGGAAGGGAGCAAATATCCTGGCTGGGAGTTTTGCTAGAGTGTTTCGGCAGGATTTAAACTAGTGTGGCAGGGGGGTGGGGAACAAAACAGGAGGTCAGTAAATTCTGAGGCTGGGGTCGAGCTGGGGGCCAGGGCAAGGCTAGCTAAGAAGAGGAGCACTCTGGAGGAGGAGGACCTGACTGGGCCTGGAGGTCTGGAGTGCATCTGCTTCAATACGAGGAGTGTAATGGGTAAAACAGACGAACTTAGGGCCTTAATGCTTGTGCGGAATTTGGATGTGGTTGCGGTGACGGAAACTTGGTTAAAAGAAGGACAGGACTGGCAGCTGAATATTCCGGGGTATAAGTGTTTTAGGCGAGACAGAGGAGGGGCTAAAAAAGGTGGGGGAGTAGCGATATTAGTTAAGGAGCATATTACCGCGGTGCAGAGGGTAGACAACTTAGAGGGGTCATGTACTGAGTCGCTGTGGGTGGAACTCAGAAACAGGAAGGGTGCAGTCACTATGCTGGGGGTGTACTACAGACCACCCAACAGCCCACGGGAAGTGGAGGAAAGGATATGTCAGGAGATTCTGGATAGGTGCAGAAAACATAGGGTTGTTGTAGTGGGGGACTTTAATTTCCCTGTCACAGACTGGAAAGTGCTTAGAGCTGGGGGACCGGACGGGGAGGAATTTGTAAAATGCGTACTGGAAGGTTCTTTGGAACAGTATGTAGATAGCCCGACTAGAGAGGGGGCTATACTGGACCTAGTTCTGGGAAATGAGCCCGGTCAGGTCGTCAAAGTTTCGGTAGGGGAACATGTGGCAAATAGTGACCACAACTCTGTTAACTTTAGGATAGTAATGGACAAGGATGAGTGCTGTCCTACGGGCAGGGTGCTAAATTGGGGGAAGGCTGACTATAGCCGGATTAGGCAGGATTTGGTGGATGTTGATTGGGAGAGGATGTTCGAGGGTAAGTCCACATCTGGCATGTGGGAGTCTTTTATGGAACTATTGATAAGGCTGCAGGATAGGCATGTGCCTGTAAAAAGGAAAGATAGGAAAGGTAGGATTCGAGAGCCGTGGATAACCAGGGAAATTGAGGATCTGATTAAAATGAAAAGGGAGGCGTACGTTAAGTCCAGGCAACTAAAAACAGATGGAGCTCTGGAGGAATACAGAGAGAGTAGGAAAGATCTCAAACGGGGAGTTAGAAGGGCAAAAAGAGGTCACGAGATGTTCTTGGCAGGCAGGATTAAGGAGAATCCTAAGGCATTCTATTCATACGTTAGGAACAAAAGAGTTGTCAGGGAGAAAATCGGACCTCTCAGGGACAAAGGAGGGGAATTATGCTTAGAACCCAAGGGAATAGGGGAGATACTAAATGAATACTTTGCATTGGTATTCACGAAGGAGAGGGGCGTGTTAACCGGGAGTGTCTCGGAGGGAGGTGTTGACCCGTTAGAGAAAATCACCATTACAAGAGAGGAAGTGTTAGGTTTTTTAGGGAACATTAAAACTGACAAAGCCCCAGGGCCTGGTGGCATCTATCCTCGACTGCTCAGGGAGACGAGAGGTGAAATTGCTGGGCCTCTGACGGAAATCTTTGTCGCTTCTTTGGACACGGGTGAGGTCCCTGAGGATTGGAGGATAGCGAATGTGGTCCCGTTGTTTAAGAAGGGTAGCAGGGATAACCCAGGAAATTATAGGCCGGTGAGCTTGACGTCCGTGGTAGGGAAGTTGTTGGAGAGGATTCTTAGAGACAGGATGTATGTGCATTTAGAACGGAACAATCTCATTACTGACAGACAGCATGGTTTTGTAAGAGGGAGGTCGTGCCTTACAAATTTGGTGGAGTTTTTTGAGGAAGTGACAAAAACGGTTGATGAAGGAAGGGCCGTGGATGTCGTCGAGATGGATTACAGTAAGGCATTTGACAAAGTCCCACATGGCAGGTTGGTTAAGAAGGTTAAGGCTCATGGGATACAAGGAGAAGTGGCTCGATGGGTGGAGAACTGGCTTGGCCATAGGAGACAGAGGGTAGTGGTCGAAGGGTCTTTTTCCGGCTGGAGGTCTGTGACCAGTGGTGTTCCGCAGGGCTCTGTACTAGGACCTCTGCTATTTGTGATTTATATAAATGATTTGGAAGAAGGTGTAACTGGTGTAATCAGCAAGTTTGCGGATGACACGAAGATGGCTGGAATTGCGGATAGCGAAGAGCATTGTCGGGCAATACAGCAGGATATAGATAGGCTGGAAAATTGGGCGGAGAGGTGGCAGATGGAATTTAATCCGGATAAATGCGAAGTGATGCATTTTGGAAGAAATAATGTAGGGAGGAGTTATACAATAAATGGCAGAGTCATCAGGAGTATAGAAACACAGAGGGACCTAGGTGTGCAAGTCCACAAATCCTTGAAGGTGGCAACACAGGTGGAGAAGGTGGTGAAGAAGGCATATGGTATGCTTGCCTTTATAGGACGGGGTATAGAGTATAAAAGCTGGAGTCTGATGATGCAGCTGTATAGAACGCTGGTTAGGCCACATTTGGAGTACTGCGTCCAGTTCTGGTCGCCGCACTACCAGAAGGACGTGGAGGCATTGGAGAGAGTGCAGAGAAGGTTTACCAGGATGTTGCCTGGTATGGAGGGTCTTAGCTATGAGGAGAGATTTGGGTAGACTGGGGTTGTTCTCCTTGGAAAGACGGAGAATGAGGGGAGATCTAATAGAGGTATACAAGATTATGAAGGGTATAGATAGGGTGAACAGTGGGAAGCTTTTTCCCAGGTCGGAGGTGACGATCACGAGGGGTCACGGGCTCAAGCTGAGAGGGGCGAAGTATAACTCAGACATCAGAGGGACGTTTTTTACACAGAGGGTGGTGGGGGCCTGGAATGCGCTGCCAAGTAGGGTGGTGGAGGCAGGCAGGCTGACATCGTTTAAGACTTACCTGGATAGTCACATGAGCAGCCTGGGAATGGAGGGATACAAACGATTGGTCTAGTTGGACCAAGGAGCGGCACAGGCTTGGAGGGCCGAAGGGCCTGTTTCCTGTGCTGTACTGTTCTTTGTTCTTTTGTTCTTTGAGTGGCACTGCTGATCAGGAATAGTGTCACAGCTGTAGAGAAGGTGTATGCTGTGGAGGGATTGTCTACAGAGTCTCTGTGGGTGGAAGCTCGGAGTGGGAAGGGGGTCGATCACTTTGCTGGGAGTTTTCTATAGGCTGCCCAATAGTGACAGGGAGGTGGAGGTGGCAGATAGGGAAACAGATCCTGGAGAGTTGCAATCATAGCAGAGTTGTTGTGATGGGAGACTTTAATTTCCCAAACATAGATTGGAATATCCCGAGGGTAAGGGGATTGGATGGGGAGGAGTTCGTTAGATGTGTTCAGGAGGGTTTCCTGACACAGCATGTGGACAAGCCTACAAGAGGAGAGGCTGTACTTGATCTGATACTGACCAATGAGCCTGGACAGGTGTCAGATCTCTCAGTGGGAGAGCATCTTGGGGATAGCAATCATAACTCTATCTCCTTTATGCTTGCATTGGAAAAAGAGAGGATCAGGCAAGCTAGGAAAGCATTTGTATGGAGTAAGGGGAAATATGAAGACATAAGGCAGCAAATTAGAGGAGTAAATTGGAAGGAGGTATTCTCGGGGAAACGTACTGAAGAGAGGTGGCAGTTTTTCAAGGAATGTCTGTCTAGAGTTCTACAGGACAAAGTTCCGAGCAGACAGGGAGGAGTTGGTAGGTTAAAGGAACCGTGGTGCACGAAAGCTGTGCAGGACCTAATCGAGAAGAAAAGGAAAGCGTACAAAAGGTTCAGAGAGCTTGGCGAAGATAGGGATCTAGATGAGTATACGGCTTGTAGGAAGGGACTAAAGAAGGAAATTAGGAGAGCCAGAAGGGGTCACGAGAAGGCCTTGGCAAGTAGAATTAAGGAAAACCCTAAGGCGTTCTATAAATACGTGAAGAGTAAAAGGATGAGACGTGAAGGAATAGGGCCTATAAAAGGTGAAGGAGGGAAAGTCTGTATGGAACCAGTAGAAATGGCAGAGGTGCTCAATGAGTATTTTGCCTTGGTTTTCACAGAGGAGAAGGACCTGGGTGGATGTACTGCGGGCTTGCGGTGGACTGAAAAGATTGAGTATGTGGACTTTAACAAAGAGGTTGTGCTGGAATCTTTGAATGGCATCAAGATAGATAAGTCGCCGGGTCCGCATGGGATGTACCCCAGGTTACTGTGGGAGACGAGGGAAGAGATTGCAGAGCCTCTGGCGATGATCTTTGCGTCGTCGATGGAGACGGGAGAGGTGCCGGAGGATTGGAGGATTGCGGATGTGGTTCCTATTTTCAAGAAGGGGAATAGGGATAGCCCAGGAAATTACCGACTGGTGAGACTAACCTCAGTGGTTGGTAAGCTGATGGAGAAGATCCTGAGGGACAAGATTTATGAGCATTTAGAGTGGTTTAGTATGCTCAAGAATACTCAGCGTGGCTTTGTCAAAGGCAGATCGTGCCTTACGAGCCTGGTGGAGTTCTTCGAAAATGTGACTAAACACATTGACGAAGGGAAAGCGGTAGATGTGGTTTATATGGATTTTAGCAAGGCGTTCGATAAGGGTCCCCATGCAAGGCTTCTAGAAAAAGTGAGAGGGCATGGGATCCAAGGGGCTAATGCCCTGTGGATCCAGAACTGGCTTGCCCAAAGGAGGCAGAGAGTGTGTATAGATGGGTCTTTTTCTAAATGGAGGTCGGTCACCAGTTGTGTGCCCCAGGGATCTGTTCTGGGACCCTTGCTGTTTGTCATTTTCATTAATGACCTGGATGAGGAAGTGGAGGGATGGGTTGGTAAGTTTGCCGACGACACGAAGGTTGGTGGGGTTGTGGATAGTCTGGAGGGATGTCAGAAGTTACAGAGGGACATAGATAGGATGCAAGACTGGGCGGAGGAGTGGCAGATGGACTTCAACCCAGATAAATGCGTAGTGGTCCATTTTGGCAGGTCAAATGGGATGAAGGAGTACAATATAAAGGGAAAGACTCTTAGTACTGTGGAGGATCAGAAGGACCTTGGGGTCTGGGTCCATGGGACTCTAAAATCGGCCCCACAGGTGGAGGAGGTGGTTAAGAAGGCATATGGTGTGCTGGCCTTTATCAATCGAGGGATTGAGTTTAGGAGTCCAGGGATAATGATGCAGCTATAGAAGACCCTCGTCAGACCCCACTTGGAGTACTGTGCTCAGTTCTGGTCGCCACATTACAGGAAGGATGTGGAAAAGATTGAAAGGGTGCAGAGGCGATTTACAAGGATGTTGCCTGGAATGAGTGGCATGCCTTATGAGGATAGGCTGAGGGAGCTCGGTCTTTCCTCCTCGGAGAGACGTAGGATGCGAGGAGACCTAATAGAGGTATATAAGATGTTGAGAGGCATAGATCGGGTGGACTCTCAAAGGCTTTTACCCAGGGTGGAAATGGCTGCTACGAGAGGACACAGGTTTAAGGTGCTGGGGGGGGGTAGGTGCAGGGGAAATGTTAGGGGGAAGTTTTTCACACAGAGGGTGGTGGGCGAGTGGAATCGGCTGCCGTCAGTGGTGGTGGAGGCAAACTCAATAGGGTCTTTTAAGAGACTCCTGGATGAGTACATGGGACTTAATAGGATGGAGGTTTATAGGTAGGCTTAAAAGGTAGGGATATGTTCGGCACAACTTGTGGGTCCGAAGGGCTTGTTTTGTGCTGTAGTTTACTATGTTTCTATGTTTCTAATTCATTTGTTCATATGCAAACGTTCAGGCACTCACCAGTGAAAATGGCTTCTAAAAGAATCTGAAGTCAGGCATAGTGCTAGTGGAACTCTCAGCTGTGATACTGTGCAGCACATTGGCCTGCTCTAAAGCTGTCCCGAATACTACCAACCTGGGACAGCACAGTTGTTGAAATACTTCTTCACAACAGATGATTCAGAGTCAACTTTGGGCAGGGGAGATGTTCAGGAAGAAGACTGGTCAATAGACTACATTGGGGCTCAGTGCTCGTCCCATATTCAATGTATATACAAATGGCTGCCAACAATCACATCCCACAAGTTCATCTATGATGATGATATCTGTTGTGCCACCCAAGCTTCATCTTTCTGCACCCTGGACCAGACACTTAACAAAAACATTACAAAGTTGACGCACTACCGCAGGACATGATTCCACATTATATCCAGTGTATTCCACCTGCCCAATTCCAATACCAAAGAAGAATTGCAGATTGTCTGGATGGCTGGAGACTAAAACCATGATCCCAACCCAACATACGTGGGAGTGACTCTGAACGGACTCCCTCTTTCCAGGAATATCTGAAAAAACAGCAGCAAAGGTCAAAACCAGAAACAATGATGAACAAAACTTGCTAGATCTATGTGCGGTGCTGATGCTGCAACAGTCTGAAAGTAAATACTTACTCAATCATACTCTGCAGCAGAGTACTGTGCACCTGTTCAGCAAAGGTCATCACATCCACATCTTGTTGACACTCCACAGTGTCAATGAAGCAGTGGCACATCATGACTAGAACCCTCCGCTCACAGTGCCCCCCTTGTCAGCCGGTCCTCGTAAAAATCACTCTGCCACACATCCTCCGACTGATGAAAATCCACAAACTGGTTGAAACCATCCATGCTGCACCTCACCGACCACTCCATGATGACCTGTTCACCTCATCTTCTGCCAGCCTTCCATCTTGACACCTTATATGAAGTACTCCTTCTGAGCAAGATTCACCAGCAGACATCCTTTGGACCAGTGAATGGGAAATGCAGCAATGGAAGGAATGTGTTAGTAGTGTCACTACTAACACATTCCTTCCATTGGTCAAATGGCAGGCTTTGAATTACCAGGACGACAGTGGTCCTTGCTGAATAGGTTCAGAATAGGCCAGGGCCCCTGTGCAGCTAACCTTCACTGCTTCGGCCTCAGTACAAATTCCTTATACACGTATGGAAAGACACACACAATGGAATACATTACCCAGGACTGTCCTCTCTACAGACTAAGTGGCAAACTAATCACCAAAGTAAGAGGCTAGTGCTTGGCTTTCGGCATTTGCATTCACTAAATAAATAAAATAATGTCCAAACCCACTCATCCAGATATTGATAGTGATCCTGCAGGATCACATACAAACACTAGCACTGACATGCTGAATATTGATAGTTAATAGTAAAGTACTTATAATCAATGGGCTGAATATTCACAATTAATACTATACTGGTAATAAAAGACTGAATATTCATAGCTTTACATAATGGTACTATGAGACTGAATGTTCAGAGGATGGATCCGATAATGGGATTGAAAGACTGCCAATCAATCATTTCCAGGAATGAAAGCTTGTTTTTTACATCAATTTGAACACATCTACGCATAATCGAATAGATACATTATCAGCATCACTTCCTGCCAGTCAAGCAGAAAGTCAACAGAATTGTTCTCAAAGAAATCTTAGCCATACAATTAGAAGATAGCATAACGCTGGTGGAGAATCTAGGCCACTATGTAAAAACATAACAAATATGAACAGAAGTAGGCCATTTGGTCCTCCAAGCTTATTCCACTATTGAATATGATCATGGATGAACCTCCACCTTAATTCTACCTTCCTGTGCCATCCCCATGTCCCTTAATTCCATTAGTATTCAAGAATCTTCCGACCTCTGAATGTGCTCAATGATTGAGCACTCAGAGCTCATTGGGCTAGAGCATTCCAAAGATTTACAACCTAGAACAAAGAACAAAGAACAATACAGCACAGGAACAGGCCCTTCGGCCCTCCAAGTCCGCGCCGCTCCCCGGTCCAGGAATGAATCCTGAATCCAGGATCCCCGCCCAATTTTCCAGCCTATCTACATACCAATATCCTATCCACCGAGCTGTCCCTCACAGCTACGATGCTTTGTTCATTACAACCTATTAACTCACCCCCACCCCCCCATTCCAGACTATGTGATCTCCAGGGAGAGGCGAAAACCCAGAGTGAAAAACCCCAGGGCCAATATGGGGAAAAAAAATCTGGGAAATTCCTCTCCGACCCCGAGGCGATCGAAACGAGTCCAGGAGATCACAATGGCCCTGATCGGAAAATGCTTCCCAACCCTAGTAATTTCCACTTCCACGAACACCATAGAATTAAGCCTTAAAACGAGAAACAAGGAACAATTAGCCCGCGCCGCTCCCTGGTCCAAACTAGACCACTCTTTTGTATCCCTCCATTCCCACTCCGTTCATATAGCTGTCTAGATAAGTCTTAAACGTTCCCAGTGTGTCCGCCTCCACCACCTTGCCCGGCAACACATTCCAGGCCCCCACGACCCTCTGTGTAAAATATGTCCTTCTGATATCTGTGTTAAACCTCCCCCCCTTCACCTTGAACCTATGACCCCTCGTGAATGTCACCACCGACCCGGGGAAAAGCTTCCCACCGTTCACCCTATCTATGCCTTTCATAATTTTATACACCTCTATTAAGTCTCCCCTCATCCTCCGTCTTTCCAAGGAGAACAAACCCAGTTTCCCCAATCTCTCCTCATAACCAAGCCCCTCCATACCAGGCAACATCCTGGTAAACCTCCTCTGTACTCTCTCCAAAGCCTCCACGTCCTTCTGGTAGTGTGGCGACCAGAACTGGACGCAGTATTCCAAATGCGGCCGAACCAACGTTCTATACATCTGCAACATCAGACCCCAACTTTTATACTCTATGCCCCGTCCTATAAAGGCAAGCATGCCATATGCCTTCTTCACCACCTTCTCCACCTGTGACGTCACCTTCAAAGATCTGTGGACTTGCACACCCAGGTCCCTCTGCGTCTCTACACCCTTTATGGTTCTTCCATTTATCGTGTAGCTCCTCCCTACATTATTCCCACCAAAATGCATCACTTCGCATTTATCAGGATTGAACTCCATCTGCCATTTCCTTGCCCAAATTTCCAGCCTATCTATATCCTTCTGTAGCCTCTGACTATGTTCCTCACTGTCTGCAAGTCCTGCCAGTTTTGTGTCGTCCGCAAACTTACTGATCACCCCAGTTACTCCTTCTTCCAGATCATTTATGTAAATCACAAACAGCAGAGGTCCCAATACAGAGCCCTGCGGAACACCACTAGTCACAGGCCTCCAGCCGGAAAAAGACCCTTCCACTACCACCCTCTGTCTTCTATGACCAAGCCAGTTCTCCACCCATCTAGCCACCTCCCCCTTTATCCCATGAGATCCAACCTTTTTCACTAGCCTACCATGAGGGACTTTGTCAAACGCTTTACTAAAGTCCATATAGACAACATCCACGGCCCTTCCTTCGTCAACCATTTTGGTCACTTCTTCAAAAAACACCACCAGGTTAGTGAGGCATGACCTCCCTCTCACAAAACCATGTTGACTATCGTTAATGAGTTTATTCCTTTCTAAATGCGCATACATCCTATCTTTAAGAATCTTCTCCAACAACTTCCCCACCATGGACGTCAAGCTCACCGGCCTATAATTACCCGGGTTATCCTTCCTACCCTTCTTAAATAACGGGACCACATTGGCTATCCTCCAATCCTCTGGGACCTCACCTGTGTCCAGTGACGAGACAAAGATTTGCGTCAGAGGCCCAACGATTTCACCTCTCGTCTCCCTGAGCAGCCTTGGATAGATTCCATCAGGCCCTGGGGATTTGTCAGTCTTTATATTCTCTAACAAACCTAACACTGCCTCCTTTGTAATGGAGATTTTCTCCAACGGTTCAACACTCCCCTCCGAGACACTCCCAGTCAACACATCCCTCTCCTTTGTGAATACCGACGCAAAGTATTCATTTAGGATCTCCCCTACCTCTTTGGGCTCCAAGCATAAGTCCCCACTTTTGTCCCTGAGAGGTCCGATTTTTTCCCTAACAACCCTTTTGTTCCTAACGTATGAATAAAATGCCTTGGGATTCTCCTTAATCCTGTCTGCCAAGAACATTTCGTGACCCCTTTTTGCTCTTCTAATTCCCCGTTTGAGTATTTTCCTACTTTCAATGTACTCCTCCAGAGCTCCCTCTGTTTTTAGCTGCTTGGACCTAACATACGCCTCTCTTTTCCTTTTGACCAGTCCCTCAATTTCCCTGGTTATCCACGGTTCTCTAATCCTACCCTTCCTATCCTTCTTTTTTACAGGCACATGCTTGTCCTGTAGCCCTAACAACCGTTCCTTAAAAGACTGCCACATACCAGATGTGGATTTACCCTCAAACAGCCTCTCCCAATCAAGAGCTGCCAATTTCTGCCTGATCCCAATAAAGTTAGCCTTCCCCCAATCCAACACCTTACCCTTGGGACACAACTCATCCTTTTCCATCACTATCCTAAAGCTAACAGAATTGTGGTCACTATTTGCCACATGCTCCCCAACCAAAACTTTGAAGACCTGACCGGGCTCATTCCCCAGTACCAGGTCCAGTATAGCCCCCTCTCTAGTCGGGCTGTCCACATATTGTTCCAACGAACCCTCCTGTACACATTTTACAAATTCCTCCCCATCCAGAGTCCCTGCCCTCAGCGATTTCCAGTCTATACCAGGGAAATTGAAGTCTCCCACTACAACAACCCTATATTTCCTGCACCTATCCAGTATCTCCTGACATATCCATTCTTCCACTTCCCTTGGGCTGTTGGGGGGCCTGTAGTACACCCCCAACATAGTGACTGCGCCTTTCCTGTTTCTAAGCTCCACCCAGAGTGACTCGCTACACGACTCCTCTGAATTGTCCTCCCTCTGCACCGCTGTAATATGCTCTCCAACCAATACTGCTACTCCCCCACCTCTTTTGGCCCCTCGTCTGTCTCGCCTAAAACACTTGTACCCTGGAATATTCAGCTGCCAGTCTTGTCCCTCTTTCAACCAAGTCTCTGTCACCGCAACCACATCCAAATTCCTCGTGCGCATTAAGGCCCCAAGTTCGTCTGTTTTACCTGCTACGCTCCTTGCATTGAAGTATAAGCACTCCAGACCCCCAGGCTCAGTGAGGTCGTCCTCCCCCAGAGTGCTCTTCTTCTTTGCCAGCCTTGTCCCAGCCCCAAGCTCGTCCCCAGCCACCACACTTATAGACCTAATAGTTTGATCCCCACCCCCCTGCCATACTAGTTTAAACCCCCCCGAACTGCACTAGCAAAGCTCCCAGCCAGGATATTTGTGCCCTTCCAACTTAGTTGTGACCCCTCCCTCTTGTACAGGTGCCATCCTCTCCTGAAAACCTCCCATTGGTCTATGAAAATAAAGCCCTCCCTCCTGGACCAGTCCTTTAGCCAGGCATTCATTTGAACCAACTCCCTATTCTTAGCCTCACTGGCACGAGGCATTGGGAGCAGCCCAGAGATGGCCACCCTAGTGACCCTACTTTTTAATCTATTTCCCAACTCCCTGAATTGCTCTCTTAGGACCCCCCTACTCTTCCTATCTACGTCATTTCCACCAATGTGTATAATGACGTCCGTTTCTTTATCTTCCCCTTTTAATATGCCTCCTATCCGCTCGGAGACATCCGTGACCCCAGCACCAGGTAGGCAGACTACCATCCTGGAGTCCCGTTCGCCCCCACAGAATCGCCTGTCTGTGCCTCTAACTGACGCATCCCCCACCACTATCGCTCTCCTAACCCCTTTCTTGCCTTTCCGGGCCACAGAGCCTGACTGTGTGCCAGTGACTTGGTCACTGTGTCTTACCCCTGGAGAGGCACACTCCTCCACACTATCTAAAACCTACTGACTGACAAATATACTCCTCATCTCAGTCCCAAATTTCTGACCCCCTTATTCAGAGACTGTGATCTCATATTCACAGCATATACATTGCCTTTAAGAATTTTATATGTTTCACTGTGTGAGCAGTATAAAGTCAGGTGAAATTTCATGCAGACTAATGTGAAGTCCTGCACATAGGAAGAAAAGATGGACCAGACATACTCCATGATGTACTGCAGGCTATGAGGTACTGACAACTGAAATCAGTAACTACAATATAATTCCTCCTATGTGTAGGGAAATTAAGTTGGCACTTGTAATTCATGGCTACCTTAGACACTGGTTAATATACTGATGTAGCAATAGTTCTAAATGTTACACATTCAATAGAATTCAGGATGCTATACATTATAGCAAATGCTCATATTCTTTGATGTATTATGAAGCAAATAAATCTGAGTAATTAAGTCAATATAGTTATGAGTGTATTTATACATTTATAATTCATACATTTTATAAATACTACCTTCAATTTCCTTATGTATTTTCTTCCAATTAAGGTAATATTTAGCCCTTTGAAGACAATCTGTATTCCTGCTCAATAGGCAGGAACACCAGATGGTAGAAAAAATAAATTCTGTGTTTGATGCAATGGATGCTTTAAAGCAAGCCAGGATGTTGTCTAGCACATCAGCGCACACACTTTTAATGGCTAACAATGGGCACGCGAGGGAGCAGAAGAAATCCATCTTGCTCCAGGCTGCACCTTTGTTCTGAGGTATTTGTTCTTTGTTCTCAAATTTCTTGGCAACAGGCCTGCATTTCTTTTCACATCTCTCCCATTTACTCTCCTTTCCTAAAGGTGCTGACTTTCTGCAACTCAACTAATCATTCTCCATGTATGAGCCTTGACAGACAGTGTTAATATTAGCCTAAAGTCATAATGATCAAACCAAATGCTATTCTGACTCGATGTCCAAATATGTGCACCTTCTAACATGAGTTGATGTTGAAAGTGAGCACTCGGTCAGATCTTTGCCTTTCCTTGCCCAGGGTTAGTTACTAGTTGGAGGTGTAATACTGATTCAGGGTAGACCATGGATCAAAATGAGCTTAGTTTGCCTAGTTTAGTCCATACATTAGCAACAACTTGCATTTATATAGCACTGGACCACATAAAGATGTATTAGGACAAACATTTGGTGAAACAGGTAGAATCTAAAGAGTGACTCAAAGGAGGAAAGAGAGATAGAGAAATTGGGCAGGATTACGGCCTTGCTCATCCTGAAACCATAAAATCCCACCCAAGGTAAACAGACCTTCCCATGCTCCGTCCCTCACATGCTCCGATTCCCATGGCGGGCAGGATGATAAAATTCTGGCCATGGTGTATAGTGAAGGAATTCCAAAACTTAGGGCCCAGTCAGTTGAAGGCAATTGGTGAAGCAATTCAATTCAGGATGTACTAAGTGCCAGAATTGGAGAAGTGTAGAGATCTCAGAGGGTTTTAGGAATGGTGGAGTCTACATAGACAGCAAGGGAAGTATTTCAAAGCAAGAATGAAAATCTTAATATTGAGGTACTGCGGGACTGGCAGCCCATATAGGTCAGCAAGCATATGGTGATGTGTGAAAGGGACTAAGTGCAAGTTCAAATAAAGGCAGCAGAGTTTTGGATGAGCTCAGGTTTACAGTGGGAAGCCAAGCAATGGAATATCGGAAAAGGCGAATCTAGGAGGAAATCATAGATTGTGGTGTGATTATCAACTGACTACTGGGTGTTCTGTAATTCCAACTAACACAAGGGGCATTGAACATTTCAAAGTATATTAATCATTAACACATTTGTATTCTACTAACCCTCCATTGGCCTCTGAAGACATTAGTGACATATTGAATGGCTGGTTCCTGCAGCCACTCCAAGAAATTACTTCTTCAATAAGTCTCACAACACCAGGTTAAAGTCTAATAGGTTTATTTTGGTAGCAAGAGCTTTCGGAGCGCTGCCCCTTCATCAGGTGACTCACTTGATGAAGGGGCAGCGCTTTAACCTGGTGTTGTGAGACTTCTTACTGTGCCTAGCCCAGTCCAATGCCGGCATCGCCACATCACTACTTCTTCAATGTGCATACTAATGCTGGAAAATTGGATTTCATCCTAACTCAGTGCAGCACACAATGCATGTGCCTAATGAACCTGGTGATAGGATGACAGAATAGGTTCAACAGCCTTTTTAGGAGGGCAAGTGCCCAAGGCAGTTTATTAGCTGTCATGGAGGGAAGCAAATTCAGGCCACCTCAGACACTGATCAAACGCCACATTTCAGGAATGTGGAGGGACAGGTTGGGATGGTAGTCCCTCATTTTAATTAGTATGGGAAGGAAACTGTCAGAGTTACATAAAAACTTGAAATGTACTTTTGTGTGAGAGCCTCCAGGGATCCATGCAAGGACCACTCTTTAGTTCTATGTGCCTGCAAAATCTTGTCTCAGCATGCAGACGTTTGCTGTGGTCAGTTACAGTCGACTTTCATTAACGGATATGAAACATCTGTTAGCAGCCTGATTTACATCAACGATGGGACTATGCCAGGTTCTGGGGAGTACTCTAACCAGTATGGCAAGTGGCACACATCCGTCATGGCACCAGAATTCACGTTACATATATCATATTATTAGATCCTGCAGCACCTGCTTCTCACCGAATAAAAAAAGAAAATGCTGGAAAATCTCTGCAGGTCTGGCAGCATCTGTAAGGAGAGAAAGGAGCCGACATTTCGAGTCCAGATGACCCTTTGTCAAAGCATCCTCACAGATACTGCCAGACCTGCTGAGGTTTTCCAGCATTTTCTCTTTTGGTTTCGGATTCCAGTATCCACAGTAATTTGCTTTACCTCACTGAATAAGTTGGTCAAGCAAAATGATGGGCCAAATGGCCTCCTTCTGATGTAAACATCAATTAATCTATGAATCTACAATCTAATGTCAGGGACTTGGTTTGTTTTTTCTGATTGGGTAGCCATACAAGGAATCACATGGGGTAGTTAATAGGCAGAGATTTCTGTTCACTTACACTTTTCAGGCAATGTGGCATTAGAAGCTTTTCGAAGAAGTTGGAGCGAGCAGAAAAAGCTTGTTTTCATTTGTGAGACTGCAGCAGTAGCCACCAGTATTAATTCACCTGGCTAGTGAATGATTAACTTTGCACGATGCATCAACCAGATAGTAAAATGTTTTGATTTATTGCCGCACATTTTCCTTCAATGAGGATGACATGGATATTTAAGTTCATACTTCAAAATCCTGTTTGAGTGTAGGCGGTAGAGGAGACGGAGAGATAAGAAGCTGCATACGTATAAAAGATAAAATGGAGTTTATTGTCCGTTCCCCCATGGCCAGCTGTGTCACACACATCTTCCAGTCAAAATTGGCAAGGGTTTCATTTCAATAATAATATATTTCAATTAAGCAGAGGCAATTTTCTGACCACTCCTTTCAGCAAGCTAGAGTAGGCCTAAATCAATCTCCCTCTATTGTGGAGCTCTTAAAGCGCAAGGCATTTTAAGCCTTTTAAGCACTTCTCATTTTATTTCACAATTCAAGGGCAATTAGGGATGAGCATTAAATGCTGGCATTGTCAGCAACCACCCACGTTACATGAATGAATAAAAACTTAATTTCTATTTCCTCCCTTTATATGTTTTGGGACACTTTTTACATCACTATAGTATCTAAGGTTAATGTGGAATCTAAACTAGGTGATTATTTACTGTCTTGTAAGCCACGCAAAAGCTGACTATATTTGAAGTATTTAGAAACCTTCAGATGGTCAGGAAAAACTTAAAAGCAGTGACACGAGAAACGATAAGGAAAGAAATATTCACAAGTCAGAGAGAAACGGGCATGTAAATACAAGCTGTTAAGTCCTGTGACAGCCAGCAAGTCAAGAATTAGGTTGATTTTAAAGTGCTTCAGGTTCAATGTTTTATGGTTGAAATGGTACAAGATATAAAAAGGTAGGGCAGAGAACCCAGTAGTCAGACTGCTCACATCTGCCAGAAACCGATCTATGTGTTCTGACATACTTACCCAGCAATGGGAATGAAAGCTGACTACACAGGTCGAGGTCAATATGCAGCTCTTTACACGGATAAAGCTTTTGCTGTAAAGGCACTTAAAACATAACCCCCACCAGTGTACACAATGTGTGTGTGGTTGTACACAATCACTGTGTGAGAATGAGAAGTAAACTGATGATACTAAGGAAGGCTGACAGCTGCATCTTCTCTTACTCCAAGAAAACCTCAGGCTTGTCATTTCTGAGCCATCTCCTGGTTTGGGTCTACATTGCATATCTTGATTATGCAAATACCAAAGTTTTCTTGGGATATTGTGAGTTAGAAGTTGAGAAGGACCTTTAATAGAAGCTTCTCCTGCGTACGTACAGGCATCCCTGGGTACCTAAGTGACTTCTGCTATATTTGGTTCAATCAAATGGCAAAATGTGTGTGGCCTTCGAAGATGAACATTCCAAACTTTCAAAGAACAAAGAACAATACAGCACAGGAACAAGCCCTTCGGCCCTCCAAGCCCGCGCCGCTCCCTGGTCCAAACTAGACCATTCTTTTGTATCCCTCCATTCCCACTCCGTTCATGTGGCTATCGAGATAAGTCTTAAATGTTCCCAGTGTGTCCGCCTCCACCACATTTGCCCGGCAGCACATTCCAGGCCCCCACCACCCTCTGTGTAAAATACGTCCTTCTGATATCCGTGTTAAACCTCTCTCCCGTCATCTTGAACCTATGACCCCTGGTGAATGTCACCATTGACCTGGGAGAAAGCTTCCCACCATTCACCCTATCTATGCCTTTCATAATTTTATACACCTCTATTAAGTCTCCCCTCATCCTCCGTCTTTCCAGGGAGAACAACCCCAGTTTACCCAATCTCTCCTCATAACTAAGCCCTTCCATACTAAGCAACATCCTGGTAAACCTCCTCTGCACTCTCTCTAAAGCCTCCACGTCCTTCTGGTAGTGTGGCGACCAGAACTGGGCGCAGTATTCCAAATGCGGCCGAACCAACGTTCTATACAACTGCAACATCAGACCCCAACTTTTATACTCTATGCCCCGTCCTATAAAGGCAAGCATGCCATATGCCTTCTTCACTACCTTCTCCACCTGTGACATCACCTTCAAGGATCTGTGGACTTGCACATCCAGGCCACTCTGCGTATCTACACCCTTTATGGTTCTGCCATTTATCGTATAGCTCCCCCCTACGTTAGATCTACCAAAATGCATCACTTCGCATTTATCTGGATTGAACTCCATCTGCCATTTCTTTGCCCAAATTTCCAGCCTATCGATATCCTTCTGTAGCCTCTGACAATGTTCCTCACTATCTGCAAGTCCAGCCATTTTCGTGTCGTCTGCAAACTTACTGATCACCCCAGTTACACCTTCTTCCAGATCGTTTATATAAATCACAAACAGCAGAGGTCCCAATACAGAGCCCTACGGAACACCACTAGTCACAGGCATCCAGCTGGAAAAAGACCCTTTCAATACCACCCTCTCTCTTCTGTGACCAAGCCAGTTCTCCAACCATCTAGCCACCTCCCCCTTTATTCCATGAGATCCAACCTTTTGCACCAACCTACCATGAGGGACTTTGTCAAACGCTTTACTAAAGTCCATATAGACAACATCCACGGCCCTTCCCTCGTCAACCATTCTAGTCACTTCTTCAAAAACCTCCACCAGGTTAGTGAGGCATTACCTCCCTCTCACAAAACCATACTGACTATCGTTAATGAGTTAATTCCTTTCTAAATGTGTATACATCCTATCTCTAAGAATCCTCTCCAACAACTTCCCTACCGTGGACGTCAAGCTCACTGGCCTATAATTTCCTGGGTTATCCTTCCTACTCTTCTTAAATAACGGGACCACATTAGCTATCCTCCAATCCTCTGGGACCTCACCTGTGTCCAGTGACGAGACAAAGATTTGCGTCAGAGGCCCAGCGATTTCATCTCTCGTCTCCCTGAGCAGCCTTGGATAGATTTCATCAGGCCCTGGGGATTTGTCAGTCTTTCTATTCCCAAAAAAACCTAACACTTCCTCCCTTGTAATGGAGATTTTCTCTAACGGGTCAACACTCCCCTCCGAGACACTCCCAGTCGACACATCCCTCTCCTTTGTGAATACCGACGCAAAGTATTCATTTAGGATCTCCCCTACTTCTTTGGGCTCTAAGCATAATTCCCCACTTTTGTCCCTGAGGGGTCCGATTTTTTCCCTGACAACCCTTTTATTCCTAACATATGAATAAAATGCCTTGGGATTCTCCTTAATCCTGTCTGCCAAGGACATTTCATGACCCCTTTTTGCCCTTCTAATTCCTCGTTTGAGTTCTTTCCTACTTTCTTTGTATTCTTCCAGAGCTCCCTCCGTTTTTAGCTGCCTGGACCTAACGTACGCCTCTCTTTTCTTTTTGACCAATCCCTCAATTTCCCTGGTTATCCACGGTTCTCGAATCCTACCTTCCTATCCTTTTTTCCAGGCACATGCCTACCCTGCAGCCCTAACAACTGTTCCTTAAAAGACTCCCACATGCCAGATGTGGATTTACCCTCAAACAGCCTCTCCCAATCAACAGCTGCCAATTTCTGCCTATTCCCACTAAAGTTAGCCTTCCCCCAATCCAACACCTTACCTTTGGGACACTACTCATCCTTTCCCATCACTATCCTAGAGCGAACAGAATTGTGGTCACTATTTGCCACATGTTCCCCTACCGAAACTTTGAAGACCTGACCGGGCTCATTCCCCAATATTAGGTCCAGTATAGCCCCCTCTCTAGTCAGGCTATCTACATATTGTTCCAAAAGCATGATTTTCAGTTTTAGTGAATTAGAGTACGGGAATATGTGAGAAGTAATGCAAGATACCAAGCGGAAGAGACGAAGATGATTGATGAGAGTAGGGCAGTGGATGTTGTCGACATAGACTTCAGTAAAGTCTTTGACAAGGTCCCTTATGGCAGACTGGTACAGAAGGTGAAGTTGCATGGGATCTGAGGTGAGCTGGCAAGATGGATACAGAAAAGGCTCGGTCATAGAAGACAGAGGGCAGTGGAAGGATGCATTTTTGAATGAAGGGATGTGACAAGTGGCGTTCCTCAGGGATCAGTGTTGGGGCCTTTGCTGTTTGTAATATATATATAAATGATTTGGAGGAAAATGTAGTAAGTTTGCGGATGACACAAAAGTTGGTGGAATTGCAGATAGCGATGAGGACCATCAGAGGATACAGCAGGATATAGATTGGTTGGAGACTTGGGCGGGGAGATGGCAGATGGAGTTTAATTCTGACAAATATGAGGTAATGCATTTTGGAATGTCTAATACAGATGGGAAATATACAGTAAATGGCAGAACTCTTAAGCATATTGATAGGCAGAGGGATCTGGCGTACAGGTACACAGGTCGTTGAAAGTAGCAATGCAGGTGGAGAAGGTAGTCAAGAAGGCATACGGCAAGCTTGTCTTCATCGCTGGGACACGGAGTTTAAAAATTGGCAAGTCATGTTGCAGCTTTATAGAACCTTAGTTCGGCTGCAGTTGGAATATAGTGTTCAATTCTGGTCACCACACTACAAGAAAGATGCGCAAGCTTTGGAGAGGGTACAGATAAAATTTACCAGGTTGTTGCCTGGTATGGAGGGCATTAGCTATGAGGAGAGGTTGGAGAAACTTGGTTAGTTCTCACTGGAACGACAGAGGTTGAAGGGCGACCTGATAGAAGTCTACAAGATTATGAGAGGCATGGACAGAGTGGATAGTCAGAAGCTTTTTCCAAGGGAGGAAGAGTCAATTACGAGGGGGCATAGGTTTAAGGTGCGAGGGGCAATGTTTAAAGGAGATGTACGAGGCAAGTTTTTTATACAAAGGGTGGTGGGTGCCTGGAACTCGTTGCCGGGAGAGGTAGTGGAAGCAGATACGATAGTGACTTTTAAGGGGCGTCTTGACAAATTCATGAATAGGATGGGAATAGAGGGATATGGTCCCTGGAATGGTCAGGGGTTTTAGTTCAGTCGGTGCAGGCTGGGAGGGCCGAAAGGCCTGTTTCTGTGCTGTAATTTTCTTTGTTCTTTGTATATGTGGGGTTATGTGAGCATCAAGACTATAGGTGGAATTACCTGCTATGTAATATTGATGGGTTTTCAGATGCCCAATGATGTACCAGATAATTTCATGTCTCTTTCCAGGCGATGTGGGTAATGCCTACAATGGACTGAAATCAATGGCGGTGACCCCATCTACTGCCGAGAAAGCCAGGAGAAACCCTACTACGGCCATTCCCAGGAGCTCTAATGCCCACCAGGCAGTTAATTGTCTGGCATAGGGACTTCTGACCTTTTAAGAGACAACACCCCGCCTCCATGAGGATGGAGCAGTGGCCACTCCTGGGTCTGCGCCGAGGCCAGAGCAGCGCTGGAGGCGGCCCCAGAATGAAGGTGTGTCTGTAGCCTGCCAGGGCAGGTCAGGCAGGACTTATCAAGGGGTGGTTGGGGGCGGGGCTGTAATGAAATGAAGTGGAGGAGGGGCTTTCCAACAGTGTGGCCATTGCCACCAGGAAGAGGCTGCCAACGGGAAGCTGTCCGCTTCTATTGAATGGGCTCCTCATGTGGTACAGCCTCCAGCACCACTGGTAAAATAGCATGTGGGATGGGGCATCAACTTGGTGAAAGATGCTCTTTGGTCTGCCCAAAACCTATTGGTCGTCCAGTACAAGGCGTTGTCCCCGACTGGGTGTTGCAGACTGGCCCATTCCAAAGCTCAGAACTAAATGCTGAGAGATGCACTAGAGCTTGGGGCAGTGAGGAAGACCGCAGCCTAAGACCTTTCAACCACAGAGAAACAAGGGGAGCACAAAACCAGCCTTCCATCCATTGACTCGGTCTACACTTCCTGCTGCCTCAGCGAAGCAGCCAACATAATTAAGGACCCCAGACATTCTCCCAGCTTCTTCTTTCAGAAAAAACATACAAAAGTCTGAGGTCACGTACCAACCGAGTCAAGAATAGCTTCTTACCTGCTGCCATCAGACTTTTGAATGGACTTACCTTGCATTAAGTTGATCTTTCTCTATACCCTAGCTATGACTGTAACATTACATTCTGCACTCTCTCCTTTCCTTCACTTTGAAAGGTATGTTTTGTTTGTATAGCGCGCAAGAAACAATACTTTTCACTGTATGCTAATACATGTGACAATAATAAATCAAAACAAATCAAATCAGAACCTCCTCGGGCCAGATGACTCAATGACCGAATGAGCACTTGGAATATAGTGTTCAATTCTGGTCACCACACTACCAGAAGGATGTGGAGGCTTTGGAGAGGGTACAGAAAAGATTTACCAGGATGTTGCCTGGTATGGAGGGCATTAGCTATGAGGAGAGGTTGGAGAAACTTGGTTAGTTCTCACTGGAACGATGGAGGTTGTGGGGCGACCTAATAGAAGTCTACAAGATTATGAGAGGCATGGACAGAGTGAATAGTCAGAAGCTTTTTCCCAGGGTGGAAGAGTCAATTACTAGGGGGCACAGATTTAAGATGTGAGGGGCAAGGTTTAAAGGAGATATATGAGGCAGATTTTTTTTTACACAAAGGGTGGTGGGTGCCTGGAACTCGTTGCCGGGGGAGGTGATGGAAGCGGATACGGTAGTGACTTTTAAGGGGCGTCTTGACAAATACATGAATGGGATGGGAATAGAGGAATATGGTCCCCGGAAGGGTGGGGGTTTTAGTTAAGTCGGGCAGCATGGTCGGTGCAAGCTTAGAGGGCTGAAGGGCCTGTTCCTGTGCTGTAATTTTCTTTGTTCTTTGTTCTTTGAAAGCATACAGCGAATATTACATGTATCTCAGTTGTACTGAAGCACCTCGGAGTGTAACTTTTCCTACGTAGACAACATTTAAAATAATTTTGTAAGACCATTGTAAAATGTCTGAAACGTTTCCTTTACTGTATTGTAGCATCTCAAAATGTCCAGAGATGTGCGGGTTAGGTGCATTGGCCTTCTAAATTGCCCCTTAGTGTCCCAGGATGTGTACGTTAGAGGGATTAGCGGGGTAAATATGTGGGTTGCGGGGATAGGGCCGAAGTGGGATTGTTTTCGGTGCAGACCCAGTGGGCTGAATGGCCTTGTATTGCACTGTAGGGTTTCTATGCTTACTTGATGTATGTAAAGAATCTGAATATTATTGTTTTTTGTGTGATGGCCATTTTGGAATGTGTGCAATGTTCTCACAGTGTTATGAATAAAGTAAATTTTCAGGAAAAAATAGCATATGGGATGAGGCCCTGATATGACCATTAATTGTCATTGATCTTCCTGCCCCTGACTGAATCAAAGAACAACAAGAACAAAGAACAAAGAACAGTACAGCATAAGAACAGGCCCTTTGGCCCTTCAAGCCTGCGCCAATCATGATGTCTGCCTAAACTAAAACCGCATGCACTTACAGAGTCCGTATCCTTTCATTCCCATCTTATTCATGTATTCGCCTAGTTGCCCCTTAAACGCTATCATACCTGCTCTCATACCTTCCCCAGACAGTGCGTTCCAGACATTCACCACCCTCTGTGTAAAAAACTTGCCTCGCACATCTCCTCTAAACCTTTCCCAACGCACCTTAAACCTATGTCCCCCAGTACTTGACTTTTCTACCCTAGGAAAGAGCATCTGACTATCCGCTCTGTCCATGCCACTCATGATCTTGTAAACCTCCATCAGGTCACCCCTCAGCCTCTGTCGTTCTAGTGAGAACAAACCGAGTTTATCCAACCTCTCCTCATAGCTAATATCGTCCCAGACCAGGCAACATCCTGGTAAACTTCTTCTGTACCCTCTCCAAAGCATCCACATCCTTCTGGTAGTGTAGCAACCAGAATTGTACACAATATTCTAAATGAGGCCGAACTAAGATTCTGTACAGCTGCAACATGACCTGCCAATTTTTGTACTCAATGCCCCGACTGAAGGCAAGCATGCCGTATGCCTTCTTGACTACCTTATTTACCTGCGTTGTCATTTTTAGTGATCGGTGGACATACATGCCCAGGTCCCTCGGTCTGTCAATACCCCTAAGGGTTCTACCATTTACTGTATAATTCCTACATGAATTGGAACTTCCAAAATGCATTTTCTCACACTTGTCTGGATTAAATTCCATCTGCCATTTCTCTGCCCAAGTCTCCAACCAGTCTATATTGGTGGAAATCAGAAGGAGTCAGGAAAGCAGTGTGCCTTCCCTCATGATTTTGTGAATCATTCCCACCCCCGTCTCCCAGGCTTCTGAGGGCAAATTAATTTCCACCAAATGTGGAACCTGAGCCTCACGTCTCACCAGGACATTGTAGAGAAGGCCTTTAAGAGCAAGCTCTTCACATTCTCATGTGGCAGTGACTCCATTCAACGGAGGGTTTGGCCTCCACACCACCTTGAGTCTTCCTCTTTGATTTTTGCCAGCTGCTTCTTTCCTTTGCCCCCGGTCTGTTTGAAAGATGAAAAATACATTTCAAATACTTGCAGCAGTTGTAAAGGCTGAAACTATTTCGACCCCCAGTGTGGTAATTTCCCATCTCTAAGCATATCCAACATTAACTTCAGTTCTTAAAGACCAGATGATGAGCATTTTTTGTGCCCCCTTCCCTTCCCGCTCCTCTCCCAGAAGCCCCCACCCCTGACCACTGATAACCTCCATATCCCAAACCCATTACAGATTGAGAGCTGACAATACATGGCTTATTCGTGCCAACCTCACTGTTAATGCAGCAACCAGAAAAATCACCCTTACATTTGTTTTCAGCTTATTTGTATTGCTCTCTCTATCTCACACTCCAGTGATCATTTGGACTGGCATAGAAATTATCTCTCATTTCTAATAGCTGGATCTAAACTTCAAACAACTCCCCTCCCCCGCTACACGTGTTCACTTAAACACTGATCCAATCTGGCAAGTTCACAAATTATGGCATTAACATCCATCACAAGTCACCTGCCACAACATGGAGCAAAGGTCAAAACACACTGCAGCAAGGCTGATTACATCACTCTGGCAGACAGCTCAATGACTGCTTGTATCTGGCAAGCGAATTGGCAGCTTTGGGAGTGATAGCTGATGCGACTCCTCTAATGTCTGTATATTGTAAACACTCACATCCATAAACTTTACCTGTTCGCTCTGGCAGCTGGAGTGGGCCTGTTGGTTGTGTATTAGTTGCAGCTGCAGATAGAAAACGTGCAGACATTGGCCTCACTTGCTGTCAAGTGTTCCCAGAGAGTTGAAGGACGTGATAAGCTGTTATGTGCAAAGTATGCATTAAACATCCTTCACAGCACTCCAGATAAAATACCCTCATTAATCCCTTCAAATTGAGCAAGCAGATAAAATGTGCTAGGATTAAGCAGATAAAAGCAGTAAAGAATGACATAATTATACATTAAACTTTATATCAGGAAACTTTATGATTATACAGTTCTTTTAGATAATTTGGCTGAATTTTATGATAGAGGTATTATTAATTAGTACTTTGCTGTAATTTTAACAGTAAAAATCGCTTTCATAATAAAGTGATGGCTT
The DNA here is from genome assembly GCF_964213995.1 of Mustelus asterias. Lineage (NCBI taxonomy): Eukaryota > Metazoa > Chordata > Chondrichthyes > Carcharhiniformes > Triakidae > Mustelus > Mustelus asterias. Next base: position 77,951,263 of record NC_135814.1, on the reverse strand, counting down.
TGCTTGATCACTCTGTAATAACAGGGCTTTGTGAATTACTGACACTTCCAGTATTTTGGGCAATGCAAGTCCACAATTAGATCTCTGGGTAGCTAACATACTGTTCGTGGCATGCTAGTGAAAGCAGCTAAAGATAGAATGATGTCGAGTTATTAACAAGATGAAATGGCAGCTCAGGTGAACCATTCCAAGCTCCTTCCTTTTGAGTCAGTAATTTGATGATGAGTGAGAATACCTTAAATTGACTTTGCTGGTCCATTATTTCTTCCCTCACTTAGGCCTTTCCCAAAGGGTCTGAAAGTGAAATCAAAAGCCAATTCTTTGAGAATTGACAGTGGTGGGCAACCTGAAGCCTGGGGACAATATCAGGTTTCTGAGTAAGGCCCACAAGACACTTTTTGACTGTTGCCCATGTGCAGAGTTGCCACATTCCACTGGTTTCCATCTGCGTAGCTTTTTTCTGACTGTATGACTGAAGTAATACACATGTAAAGCACATGAAGTGAGGTGTGTGCTGATTGCGCACAACATAGACTGTAAGAGCCAAGCACGCTCTCTGCATCTAATCAAGCGCAAATATTTATTTTGATTTTACCACCTGAAGTTGATGACAGTTCTAACAATATACCAATGATTAAGTACTTTCTATAACTTGTTATGGAATATTCAGTGTGTCTTAAATGTATTCAATCTTATTCATGGGATCATGGTGAGTGAACATGCCTTATCTCAATCTTGCAGCCCACTGAGATGAAGGAGGGAAACTCATGCAGCCCATTCACTAGCCTAGATTGCCCATCACTGTCGTGGGGCAAATTCCTCGGCATCCACATGAAAATACATCAATGTGCAGCATCATCAAGCCACCAATTCTTCATATTGGTACCTAAAAAGATAAATCATAGAATGATGCAATATAGAAGAAGTCCTTTGGCCTATCAAGTCAGCACCAACACGTGAGAAACACCTGGGCCAAGGTTCTCCCAAAATAAACTAAGTGCCCAAACGGACATGCAAACGAATGACTTTCCCGCGCGCTTTTTGGGCATACCTAGTTTAATGAATCTCTGGCACTCTGTGCATCACAGAGTGCCTCAGAGGGATTCACGTCAGGCAGTAGGGGATGGGGCCTCATCCTGCCTGAAAGGCCGGCAGCATTGTCCTGACTAGGCCACTGTGCATACGCCGATCTGTCTGTTCCTGATCACTGGCTTCCCGATGTTATCCCCGACCCCCTTCACCCCTATCGCTGCCTCCTCAACCCTCTGCCAATTGCTGGCCTACACAACAACCCCCACCTCCCGGGGCCAGCCCCAATCACCAGCCCTAACCCCCCCACCATAGCCAACCCCGATTGCTTCCTTCGTCCCTCTCCCACCGATCCAATTCCAGGGTGCCCCCACCACCCATCAGCTCCCCAGTAGGCCCCATCTCCCGGTAGGCCCGCCCTCCTCTGCCCCCACTTGGCACTGTCTGGTGCCCAGTGGGGTGCCTGGAAGTGCCAGGGTGCCAGGCTGGCACTGCCCAAGAGGCAACCCCTGCATCCGACATCCTAGGGAGGCCTCAATAGCCTCTGTTGCCACCAGCGAGGTGAGCATGCCTGGTCCCCATGGATGGGGAACAGTTGTAAACCCCGCTGGTGGGAACCTTTCCCAGCATGATGGGAGAAACTGGTGGGCCTGGAGATTACCATCCTGGGCTCGCTAATCATATCAAAGCAGTGATTTCCGGCACAGGACTGATTACGTAAGGAAAAAGGGCCGGACACCGGACTACATCTCTTGTCTACAAGATTATGAGGGCCATGGACAGAGTGGATAGTCAGAAGCTTTTTCCCAGGGTGGAAGAGTCAATTACGAGGGGGCACAGGTTTAAGGTGCGAGGGGCAAGGTTTAAAGGAGATGTACGAGGCAGATTTTTTACACAGTAGTGGGTGCCAGGAACTCATTGCCAGGGGAGGTAGTGGAAGCGGATACGATAGTGACTTTTAAGGGGCGTCTTGACAAGTACATGAATAGGATGGGAATAGAAGGATATGGTCCCCGGAAGGGTTGGGGGTTTTAGTTAAGTCGGGCCGCATGGTCGGTGCAGGCTTGGAGGACCGAAGGGCCTGTTCCTATGCTGTAATTTTCTTTGTTCTTTGTACGTGAGCAATGCAGCAGGTGAATCCCGGCCATGATCTCCCACCTGATCTAATTTACCAGCACTTGGCCTTGAATGTTGTGTCATGCCAAATGCTTATCCAGGTACTTTTTAAAAGGATGTGAGGCAACCTGGCTCTACCACCTTCCCAGGCACTGCATTCCAGACTGTCACCACCCACTGGGTAAAATGGTTTTCCCTCATACCTCCCAAACCTCCTGCCCCTCACATTGAATCTGTGTCCCTCATGATTGACTTCAACTAAGGGGAACAGCTGCTCCATATCCACCCTGTCCACGCCCTTCATAATCTTGTACACCTTAATCATACCGATCCTCAGTCTTCTCTGCTCCAATGAAAACAAATCAAACCTATCCAACCTTTCTTCATAACTTAAATGTTCCATCCCAGGCAGCATCCATACCTTCATCCTCATTCTCTTGGGTGAAGGTGGATATGAAGTATCACTCTGCCAATGTCCTCTGGCTCCACCCACAGATTGCCTCCTTGGTCCCTAATGGACTCTACTCTGTCCTTGGTTATCCTCTTCCTATTGATATACTTATAGAATATCTTGGGATTTTCCCTACTTTTACCAGCCAGAGTTTTCTCTTTAGCCCATCTTTGCTTTCCTAATTGCTTTCTTATGCTCCACCCTGCACTTTCTGTACTTCACTAATGCCTCCACTGATTTACTCCCCTTGTACCTGCTAAAGCTTTTCTATCCCTTCTCATCATATCCTGCATCATACCATGAATCATTCATGTTGGGGCAATCCATTGGTATAAAAGGTTTGTCTGAAGTAGAGCAATAGGTAGGAGGCTCAGGTGGAGTGTAAAATCTAGCTTAGAACAATTGGGTCAAATGGCTTGTTTTTGTGATGTACATCCCGGGGGTTGGTTAGGTCAGTTGGTTGGACAGCTGGTTCATAATGCTGAGTGACGCCAACAGCGTAGGTTCAATCCCTGTATTGCCTGAGGTTATTCATGAAGGTCTGTCTTCTCACTCTTACCCCTCGCCTGATATGAGGCTCATGTTAAATCACCACCAGTCAGCTCTCTCGTTCAAAGGTCATCTGGGACTGTGACAACTTTACCTTACCTGTAGCAATATTGTGAAGTGTAGAGGATTAGTTGGTGAGTTTTCCTTCACACTACTGATACAGTGCATTCCAAATCTCTCCTGAGTAATCAGATGTTGCACTAATCAAATGCAAAGAGCTTCTATCACAGAAAGGAAGCAAGATTTGAGGACAAGTTTGTCTCCACAGAGATCTGGAGCAGACTATCTTTATGTGCCTCCAACTAGGAGGTGATACCTGTCTGCCAGCTGTGCCTGCCTGTTTGTGCACTGGGAGTCCTGAATCAATTTCATATGTGGGCCTCATTTCACTGGTACACTGCTCATGTATACTGAACAGCATACTGAATTGCCCCTGACATTAAGGGGCAATTTATCAAGGCCATCTTTGGGAGGAAACTGGAGCACACGGAGGAAACCCACGCAGACATGGGGAGAATGTGCAAGCTCCACACAGTCACCCAAGGCCAGATTTGAACCTGGGTCCCTGGTGCTGTGTGGCAGCAGTGTTAACCACTGTGCCACCCCTGAGAGTTTGATTTTTCACTTTTACATCTGACTCCTGTCTGTTTCTGCCCACTGCTGTTTGAAGACAGCTGGTCTGGTCCACCGAGCCTGGTAGAATTGGGTGGACTGGCACACACTTCACCCATTAGAACTGAAAATTGAAATGGGAACATGATTTACCAAGTAATTAGCTGGAGGATTTGGTCACCCATTTTGAAACTCGTTTTGAAATTACATCAGGTAGACTTCAGGTACGTCATGGATAGGTGAATTCTCATCTCATTTTTCACCAGTCTTTTGATGCTCAAAGAGGCAATGGCATCATTGGAAGTAATAAATAAAGATGGAATGAAGAGTTGCAGTATGTCACATTAGAAAAGCAATTATCATCATGGACTCTGTTCTGGATGCCCTTTTAACAATAAGCAGAGCATAGGAGAGATGGGCTTTCAGCGATCAGCAAGATTGTAGTGCGTACTCTGCCAACAAATGAATTTACCAGTGAGTACCACCTTCTTTAACTACAGAAATACTTTTACAGTGCAATGTTGACTCCACTACGACCCCAATATCTGCTCCCCCGACTCTATGGGGCGAATTTTACCGTCCTGCCCGCCACTGGAATTGGAGCAGGCGAGGGGTGGACCACGGAAAGGTCCGTTGACCTCGGGCGGGGCTTTCTGGTTTCGGGGTGAGTGACGCTGGAATATCCCGCCCTATATATGTGGTACTCCTTCATTCACTGCCCTTACAATGCAGAGTCAGAAATCAAGCCCAGGTTCCACAAAGTGGTATTTTGTTTTGAAAATAAAGATGGTGACTGAAAATAACACTTGCCTTGAGTCATTGAGGATTATTGCAGAGGACCTGAAATGGATGACAGAGGAATCATGGCAGAAGCCACCCTTAGTGTCACTATCTGAGAAGGGTTCAACATTATGTAGTGTTACCTGGAGTGAGTGGCAACATCAGAAACATTCACATCACCATCTCGGCAGATAGTTCTCCAGACCCATCAGTGTATCGAAAGTGGGCGATTTAACATCTGATCTTCTAGCTTTGCGGAAACTATTTGGAGAGAAACCTAGAAACCAAATTTTGGGAACTTCAAGGTGATCTCTCTAGGGTATAAACCAAGGATTCCCAAATTGTGGATCGTGACCTTCCAGTGAGGTTGCGAGATGAGATTTTGGAGTTGCGAGCTCTGAGGTAAATGGCAGCAAAGGACCTTGATCTGAATTCCAAACGCTGTGAGGCCCCTTTAAATCCTTGTGTTTTTATTCTACTGGTTGGCATGGCCTAACAGGCAGTCCTTGACGTCTGATTCCTGTTGCAAAAACATGATTGATATTTGCTGTCTTTTAAAAAAAACTTATGGTTCCCACCATGCTGAACTTTTCCCCTGCTCAAGAGCTGAAACTAACTGAGATAACTTCCACAAGGCCAGCGTAATGACTTCAACGAGACCCAGGAGGTTGGGTTCTTGGAGTATGAACGTCAAGGAATTGAGGTCATAATTGCTTGCCCAATCAGGGAGCTTCACCTGTATATAAATATGGGAGTGTCAGGTCTTCAGGCACTCCTGAATTTGACTTTGTACTTGAAGAATTCTAAGCGTGGAATAGAGTTTGTAAATAAAGGGAATCTGGTGAAGAGGCACTGGCCTCTGATGTGTTATTTCAGTGGTGATGAGCAAAAGAACGACCCTAAGGAACTTGCTCACTAACAGCTGGCTTTGCTTTGAGTAAGCCATTTTCAGGCATCATGCCTCTGTTTGGGAAACTGGACCCTGCTATGGAGGACTGGGTCCAATATGTGGAACACGTGTGTTACTTTTTTAGGGATAATGACATTATGGCAAATGAAAAGCAAAGGGTCATTCTCCTGACCGCTTGTGGACCGTGAGCATTTGCTGTTATTTGCAGCTTAATTTTCCTGGAGGCATCAGATACCAAAACCATCCAGGAATCGGCAGACCTAGTGAAGGAATATTATGACCTGAAACCACCTTTGATCCTGAGAAGGTACTGGTTGTACTTGGCACTCGGAGATGGGGGAGTCTGTTACGGTTTTCCTAACAAGGTCCTCTGCTATTTGTGATTTTTATAAATGACTTGGAGGAGAGGGCTGAAGGGTGGATCAGTAAATTTGCTGATGACACCAAGATTGGTAGAGTAGTAGATGAGGTGGAGGGCTGTTGTAGGCTGCAAAGAGATATAGATAGGATGCAAAGCTGGGCTGAAAAATGGCAAATGGAGTTTAACACTGACAAATACGAGGTGATTCATTTTGGTAGGACAAATTTAAATGTGGATTACAGGGTCAAAGGTAGGATTCTGAAGAATGTGGAGGAACAGAGAGATCTTGGGGTTCATATCCATAGATCTCTAAAGGTTGCCACTCAAGTGGATAGAACTGTGAAGAAGGCCTATAGCGTGTTGGCGTTCATTAACAGGGGGTTAGAGTTTAAGAGCCGTGGGGTTATGCTGCAACTGTACAGGACCTTGGTGAGACCACATTTGGAATATTGTGTGCAGTTCTGGTCACCTCACTATAAGAAGGATGTGGAGACACTGGAAAGAGTGCAGAGGAGATTTACCAGGATGGTGCCTGGTTTGGAGGGTAGGTCTTATGAGGAAAGGTTGAGGGAACTTGGGCTTTTCTCTTTGGAGCGGAGGAGGTTGAGAGGAGACTTGATAGAGGTTTATAAGATGATGAGGGGGATAGATAGAGTGAACGTTCAAAGACTATTTCCTCGGGTGAATGGAGTGGTAACTAGGGGGCATAACTATAGGGTTCATGGTGGGAGATATAGGAAGGATGTCCGAGGTAGGTTTTTTACTCAGAGAGTGGTTGGGGTGTGGAATAGACTGCCTGCAGGGATAGTGGAGTCAGAAACTTTAGTAACATTTAAGAAGCTATTGGATAGGCACATGGAGTACTTCGGGATGATAGGGAGGAAATAGCTTGATCTGGGTTTCAGACAAAGCTCGGCACAACATCGTGGGCCGAAGGGCCTGTTCTGTGCTGTACTGTTCTATGTTCTATGGTTTTCCTAACAAGGTTAAATGACTGGCGGAAGTCTGTGAATTTGGGGTGACATTAATGAGCTGTTAAGAGACTATTTGGTATGTGGGATAAATAATGTAATGATCCAAAATGCCTGTTGGCAGAAGCACAAACGGGCACTATAGCTGGCCTTATCTTTGGAAAATGCTACAAGTGGGGCATGAGTTGCAAGGTATCCCAATGGAAGTGGACATCCATGCGAGTTTGACTGAGTTCAGGGATCACCACTTGAGTGCAGGCAATTACACAGCCTCCCTCAGGAAGTATCCATGGAGTCATAGAGGTTTACAGCATGGGAACAGGCCCTTCGGCCCAACTTGTCCATGCCACCCTTTTATTTTAAACCGCTAAGCTAATCCCAATTGCCCGCATTTGGCCCATATCCCTCTATACTCATCTTACCCATGTAACTGTCTAAATGCTTTTTAAAAGACAAAATTGTACCTACCTCTACTGCCAGATACAAGTAAACACAGGTCTGCCCCAAAACCAAGCCAAGGTTTGACCAGACAGTCAGCAGTCCCTTCAGAATTCTGCCCGACAAGGCATTGTAATTGTTGCCAGTATGTAGAATTGGAGCAATGAAGTAAGCCTTCAAGACCTAGATTTACGAAAACGTTGCATAGGCCAGCATCCAGAAGAGTGCATATCCTGAAAAGTCCACCTACATCAAATGTGGAACAATTAAACTGCATAGCAATGTCCAAATCAGATCCAATTAAAATAACTGCAAGATTAAATGGATGTCCAGTACTAATGGAGGTTGATAAGACATGGCCGTATTGGTGGTCGGAAAATCAGTGTTCAATAAAATTTGCGCTGGACTCCAACCCTTAACTTTAATCAAGACTGAGAACTTATATAGGGGAACCTCGGAGTCATGTTCCTATTTCTTATGAAAGGCAACTGGTCTGGTTACCATTAATGGTAGTGGAGGGCTCGTGCCTGAGTCTAATGGGGTGAAACTGGTTGAGAGAAATCTATCTGGATTGGGCAAACATCTTCCAGTTAGAAAATGTTCACTTGAGTGAAGTCCTGCTCAAATACCCAGAGGTTTTCTAAGAAGGGCTCGGGACCATAACAGGAGTCAAGGACACCTTGCATGTCAACTAGGACACAGTCCCACAATTTTTCAAGGCCAGCCTGATATCGTTTGCTATAAGGGAAAAAGTGAAAACAGAAATTAGGAGACTGGAATGAGAAGATATCATGAAACCTGTCCAGTTCATGGAACGGGCAGCACAGGTTGTGCCTATTTTGAGGCCAGATTATTAGAGAGTCAACCACAGCAATGTGGTTGACTCTCAGCTGCCCTCTGAAATGGCCTAGCAGGCCATTCATTACCATGATTGTATCAATCATTACAAAGTCTCAAAAAAGAAATGAACCGGACGTGCCACCTGGCATTGACCCAAGCACCGGAAAAGACAATGGCAAAACAAACAGCCCTGTTAACTCTGCGAAGTCCACCTTACTAACATCTGGGGGCGAGCACCAAAATTGAGAGAACTGACTCACAGACCAGTCAAGCAACAGCCTGACATAGTCATTCTCATGGAATCATACCTTACAGATAATGTCTCAGATATCACCATTACCATCCCTGGATATGTTCTGTCCCACCGACATGACAGACCCAGCAGAGGTGGCAGCAGAGTGGGATATATAGACACATAGAAACTAAAGCAGGAGTAGGCCATTCGGCCCTTTGAACCAAATCCGCCATTCATTTTGATCATGACTGATTTCCCCCCCCCCTCCCCCCCCATATCCCTTTATCCCCCAGAGCTGTATCTAATTTCTTCCTGAAATCAGACAACATTTTGGCCTCAACTACTTTTTGTAGCAGTGAATTCCACACATTCACCACCCTCTGGGTGAAGAAATTTCTCCTCACCTCAGTTCTAAAAGATTTACCCTTATCCTCAAACGATGACCCCTAGTTCTGAACTGCTCTACCACTGGGAACATTCTTTCTGAATCTACCCTGTCTAACCCTGTTAGAAATTTCTAAGTTTCTATGAGATTCCTTCTCACTCTTCTAAACTCCAGTGAATATAATCCTAACCGACTAAGTCTCTCCTCAAATGGCAGACCTGCCATCCCAAGAATCAGCCTGGTAAACCTTCGCTGTACTCCCTCTCTAGCAAGGACACCCTTCCTCAGATAAGGACACCAAAACTGCACACAATACTCCAGATGGGGCCTCACCAATGCCATGTAGAATTGCAGCAAAACATCCCTATCCCTCTACTCAAATCCTCTCGCTACGAAAGCCAACATACCATTTGCCTTCTTTAATGCCTGCTGTACCTGCGCACTTACTTTCAGCGACTGATGCACAAGGACACCGAGGTCTCGTTAAAAATCCACCTCTCTCAATTTGCATCCATTCAAGTAATAATCTGTCTTCCTATTATTGCTACCAAAGTGAATAAATTCACATTCATCCACTTTATATTGCATCTGCAGTATACAGTTGGGAGGGAGTTGCCGTGGTGTGGAAGTTAAAATGCTCAGATTGAAGTTTCATAGTTTGGAAGCCAACTGTGCGGAAGCTAAGATGTTCAAATTAAAGTTTCATGCCTTCTCTGTAGTTTTTAAAATGTTTATCAGCTTGCAGACCTTCAAAGGAGTCAGTGGGTGCTGTTTCAGCATGAACAGGCTAATCTTCATCTGCATAGGCCCCATAACATTCTGCTTTTCAGCCTTCACCAGAGGGTGAGTAAGACAGGTTTTTCCATAACAAATGCCAAAAGCATGATATGGAGGTATGCTATGCAAATGAAGGATTAGCAGAAGTCAGTTTTTCATCGAATGAGAGGGCAAGAAGCCAGGACTTAATTGGCGAATATGTATGTAAATGAAGGATTAGAAAAATTGCTTGTTTCTGATTTGCTGTAATTGACCATAATTAAGGTGTTTTTCTGTAACTTCAGAAACACTTTCAGGACAACTGCAAGGTGGTTCTCCTTGTGCACAAGGCATTAAAGGCCTCACATCGAATTATGCATGGTGTCTTGCGCTGTTTGTAGTCAAGTTGAGTAAGAGTTCTTAAGGTTGCTGGTACCCAGGAACTCTGACATTGGAAGTCCTTAACATCGACTCTAGACCCCATGAAGTCTCAGGGCTTCAGGTTAAACATGGGCAAGGAAACCTCTTACTGGTTACCACGTACTGTCTTCCTTTGGCTGATGAATCATTAACCCACCATGTTGAACAACACTTGGAGAAAAATTGACATTTCATACTTATGTAAAGAGCAAGAGGGTAGCCAGGGAAAGGGTCAGTCCATTCAAGGATAGTGAATGGAATCTATGCATGGAACCAGAGGAAATGGGTGAGATACTAAATGAATACTTTGCCTCAGTATTCACCAAAGAGAGGGACTTGATGGACGAGGAGCCTAGGGTAGGGTGTGTAGATATTCTGGGTCATGTTGATATCAAAAAGGAGGAGGTATTGGGCGTCTTAAAAAACATTAAAGTAGATAAGTCCCCAGGGCCTGATGGAATCTATCCCAGAATACTGAGGGAGGCAAGGGTGGAAATTGCTGGGGCCTTGACAGAAATCTTTCTATCTTCATTGGCTGCGGGTGAAGTTCCAGAGGACTAGAGGATAGCCAATGTTGTTCCATTTTTTAAGAGGGGCGTAGGGATAATCCAGGAAATTATAGGCCGGTGAGCCTTGCGACAGTGGTAGGGAAATTATTAGAAAAGATTCTTAGGGACAGGATTTACTCAATTTTGGAAACGAATGGACTTATTAGTGATAGACAGCATGATTTTGTGAAGGGGAGGTCGTGCCTCACTAATTTGATCAAGTTTTTCGAGGAAGAGATGAAGATGATTGAGGGAAAGGCAGTGGATGTTGTATACATGGACTTCAGTAAAGATTTTGACAAGGTACCTCATGGTGGACTGGTATGGATAGTGAAGTCACATGGGATCAGAGGAGAGCTGGCAAGATGGATACAGAACTGGCTTGGCCAAAGAAGACAGAGGATAGCAGTAAAGGGGTGTTTTACTGAATGGAAGGCTATGACTAGCGGTGTTCCACAGGGATCAGTTCTGGGACCTTTGTTGCTCGTAGTATATATAAATGATTTGGAGGAAAATGTAGCTGGTCTGATTAGTAAGTTCGCAGACGGCACAAAAATTGGTGGAGTTGCGGATAGTGAAGAGGATTGTCAGAGGATACAGCAAGATATAGACCAGTTGGAGACATGGGTGGACAAATAGCAGATGGAGTTTAATCCGGACAAGCATGCCAAACAGCAAGTCATACTCAGAGCTAAGCACTCCCACAACCAATGGATCGTAAGACCATAAAATATAAGAGCAGGATTAGGCCATTCGGCCGATTGAGTCTGCTCCACCATTCAATCATGGCTGATATGATTCTCATTCCCATTCTCCTGCCTTCTTCCCGTAACCCTTGATCCCGTTATTGATCAAGAACCTAGCTACCTCTGTCTTAAAGACACTCAATGACCTGGCCTCCACAGCCCTCTGTGGCAATGAGTTCCACAGATTCACCACCCTCTGGCTGAAGATATTCCTCCGCATCTCAGTTTTAAAGGACCGTCCTATCCGAGGTTGTGCCCGCGAGTTCTAGTCTCTCCCAATAGTGCAAATATCCTCTCCACGTCCACACTATCTAGGCCTCTCAGTATTCTAAGTTTCAATTAGATCCCCCCTCATCCTTCTAAACTCCAAGTATAGACTCCTCAACTGCTTCTCATGTGACATTCCTGGAATTATTCTTGTGAACCTCCTCTGGACTGCCTCCAAGGCCAGCACATCCTTGGGTATGGGGCCCAAAACTGCTCACAATATTCCAAATGAGGTCTGACCAGAGCCTTTTGCAGCCTCAGCAGTACATCAAAAATCTAAGGTCTGCAGTCCTGCCACATTGAGGCCCTAATCAGGACTGCACAATAGGTGTGAACACTTAGGAATTTTAAACTGGTATGTGAGTCATCTCAGCTCACTCTTCTGTAAGTAAGGCAGTGGCTTTAGCAAGCGCGCAACCAGCGAGCTTGTGCAAACCAGTGGGGGAGAGACTGCAGCCGGAGTGAGATTCAGCCAGAGTGAGTGAGTGGTTAGCACTGCTGCCTCACAGCACCAGAGACCCGGGTTCGATTCTGGCCTTGGGTCACAGTCTGTGTGGAATTTGCACATTCTCCCTTTTTCTGTGTGGGTTTCCTCCGGGTGCTCCGGTTTCCTCCCACAGTCCAAAGATGTGTGGGTTAAGTTGATTGGCCATGCAAAATTGACCCTAGTGTCAGGGGATTAGCAGAGTAAATATGTGGCGTTACGGGAATAGGGCCCGTGTGGGATTGTGGTCGGTGCAAACTTGATGGGCTGAATGGCCTTCTGCATTGTAGAGATTCTATGAGCTATGAGATTCTATGAGATTCCAAGGGTTGGCCCACTGAGTCTATATGGGTAGAATTGAGAAATAAGAAGGGATTTGACAGGATTGTACTACAGGCCCCCAAATAGTCAGCAGGAAATTGATGAGCAAATATGTAAGGAGATTACAGATAGCTCCAAGAAAAATAGTAGGGGACTTTAACTTTCCCAACAATTTATTGAGTGTATTCAGGGAGGAATTTCTCATTCAGTATGTGGATGGCCCGATTAGAGAACAGGCAAAACTTAACCTCCTCTTAGGAAATAAGGAAGGGCAGGAGATGGAACTGTTAGTGAGGGATCACTTTGGAACCAGTGACCATAATTCCATTTGTTTTAAGATAGCTATGGGTCTGGCCCAAAAGTTAAAATTCTAACTTTGGGCAAGGCTGGAACTTTCAAACGTTAATTGGGGGAATCTGTTGTCAGGCAAAGGGACGTCTGGTAAGTGGGAGGCTTTCAAAACTGTGTTAAACAGGGTAAGCACATTCCTTTTAAAGTGAAGAGCAAGGCAGGTAGAAGTAGGGAACCCTGGATGATTCAGGATATTGAGTCCCTGGTCAAAAGGAAGAAGGAGACATATGACATGCATGGGCAGCTGGGATCAAGTGGATCCCTTGAAGAATATAGAGGATGTAGGAATAGAGTTGAGAGAAATCAGGAGGGCAAAAAGGGGACATGAGATAAGGCAAAGGAGAATCCAAAGAACTTCTATAAATACATAAAGGGCAAAAGAGTAACTAGGTAGAGAGTAGGCCTCTTAAGAATCAACAAGGTCGTCTATGTGCCGATCCACAAGAGATGGGTGAGATCCTAAATGAATATTTCTCATCGGCATTTACTGTTGAGAAAGGCATGGATGTTGAGGAGTGTGCATATTCCAGAGAAGGAGGTGCTTGGAAGTCTTAAAGCGCATCAACATAAGAAATAGGAGCAGGAGTAGGCCATCTAGCCCCTCGAGCCTGCCCCGCCATTCAAGAAGATCATGGCTGATCTGAAGTGAATCAGTTCCACTTACCCGCCTGCTCCCCATAACCCTTAATTCCCTTACCAATCAGAAATCCATCTACCCGTGACTTAAACATATTCAACAAGGTAGCGTCCACCACTTCAATGGGCAGAGAATTCCAGAGATTCAGCACCCTCTGAGAGAAGAAGTTCCTCCTCAACTCTGTCCTAAACTGACCCCCCTTTATTTTGAGGCTGTGCCCTCTAGTTCTGGTAGATAAATCTCTAGGTAGATAAATTTCCAGGACCTGATGAAATGTATCCCAGAACGTTGTGGGAGGCTAGGGAGGAAATTGCGGATCCCCTAGCAGAGATATTTGAATCATAGACAGCCACAGGTGAGGTGCCTGAAGATTGGAGGGTAGCAAATGTTGTGCTTTTATTTAAGAAGGGCTGCAGAGAAAAGCCTGGGAACTACAAACCAGTGAGCCTGACGTCTGTAGTGGGTTAGTTGTTAGAAGGTATTCTGAAAGACAGAATCTAGAACCATTTAGAGAGGCAAGGACTGATTAGCGACTGTCAGCATTGTTTTGTGAGTGGAAAGTAATGTCTCACAAATTTGATTGAGTTTTTTGAAGGGGTAACCAAGAAGGTAGATGAGGGCAGTGCAGTTGATGTCTACATGGACTTTAGCAAGGCCTTTGACAATGTACTGCATGGTAGGTTAATGCATAAGGTTAAATCTCACGGGATTCAGGGTGAGGTGGCCAATTGGATACAAAATTGGCTTGACGACAGAAAACAGAGGATGGTTGTAGAGGGTTGTTTTTCAAACTGGAAGCTTGTGACCAGCAGTGTGCCTTAGGGATCGACGCTGGGTGCATTGTTATTTGCCATTTATATTAATGATTTGGATGAGAATTCATGGGGCATGGTTAGTAAGTTTGCAGATGACGCTAAAATTGGTGGCATAGTGAACAGTGAAGGTGGTTATCTAGGATTGCAACAGGACCTTGATCAATTGGGCAAGTGGGCTGATGAATGGCAGATGGACTTTAATTTAGATAAATGCAAGGTGATGCATTTTGGTAGATCGAATCGGGGTAGGACCTACCCGGTTAATGGTTCGGCGTTGGGGAGAGTTATAGAACAGAGATCTAGGGGTACAGGTTCATAGCTCCTTGAAAGTGGAGTCACAGGTGGACAGGGTGGCGAAGAAGGCATTCGGCATGCTTAGTCATTGGTCAGAACATTGAATACAGGAGTTGGGACATCTTGTTGAAGTAATACAAGATATTCGTAAAGCCACACTTGGAATACTGTTCTGATCACCCTATTATAGAAAGCATATTATTAAACTAGCAAGAGTGCAGAAACGATTTACTAGGATGCTAGCAGGACTTGATGGTTTGAGTTATGAGAGGCTAGATAGACTGGGACTATTTTCCCTGGAGCATTGGAGGCTGAGGCGTGATTTTATAGAGGTCTATAAAATAATGAGGGGCATAGATCAGCTAGATAGTCAACATCTTTTCCCAAAGATAGGGGAGTCTAAAATTAGAGGGCATAGGTTTAAGGTGAGAGGGGAGAGATACAAAAGGGTCCAGAGGGGCAACTTTTTCACTCAGAGGGTGTGAGTGTCTGGAACGAGCTGCCAGAAGTAGTAGTAGAGGCGGGGTGCAATTTTGTCTTTAAAAAACATTTAGGCAGTTACATGGGTAAGATGGTATAGAGGGATATGGGCCAAAAGCGGGCAATTGAGACTAGCTTTGTGGTAAAAAATGGGTGGCATGGGCAAGTTGGGCCGAAGGGCCTGTTTCCATGCTGTAAACCACTATGACTCTATGACTGCTCAGGGAGACGAGAGATGAAATTGCTGGGCCTCTGACGGAAATCTTTGTCACTTCTTTGGACACGGGTGAGGTCCCTGAGGATTGGAGGATAGCGAATGTGGTCCCGTTGGTTAAGAAGGGTAGCAGGGATAACCCAGGAAATTATAGGCCGGGGAGCTTGACGTCCGTGGTAGGGAAGTTGTTGGAGAGGATTCTTAGAGACAGGATGTATGTGCATTTAGAACGGAACAATCTCATTAGTGACAGACAGCATAGTTTTGTAAGAGGGAGGTCGTGCCTTACAAATTTGGTGGAGTTTTTTGAGGAAGTGACAAAAACGGTTGATGAAGGGCCATGGATGTCGTCTATATGGATTTCAGTAAGGCATTTGACAAAGTCCCACATGGCAGGTTGGTTAAGAAGGTTAAGGCTCATGGGATACAAGGAGAAGTGGCTAGATGGGTGGAGAACTGGCTTGGCCATAGGAGACAGAGGGTAGTGGTCGAAGGGTCTTTTTCCGGCTGGAGGTCTGTGACCAGTGGTGTTCCGCAGGGCTCTGTACTGGGACCTCTGCTATTTGTGATTTATATAAATGATTTGGAAGAAGGTGTAACTGGTGTAATCAGCAAGCTTGCGGATGACACGAAGATGGCTGGACTTGCGGATAGCGAAGAGCATTGTCGGGCAATACAGCAGGATATAGATAGGCTGGAAAATTGGGCGGAGAGGTGGCAGATGGAGTTTAATCCGGATAAATGCGAAGTGATGCATTTTGGAAGAAATAATGTAGGGAGGAGTTATACAATAAATGGCAGAGTCATCAGGAGTACAGAAACACAGAGGGACCTAGGTGTGCAAGTCCACAAATCCTTGAAGGTGGCAACACAGGTGGAGAAGGTGGTGAAGAAGGCAGTGAAGAAGGCATATGGTATGCCTGCCTTTATAGGACGGGGTATAGAGTATAAAAGCTGGAGTCTGATGATGCAGCTGTATAGAACGCTGGTTCGGCCACATTTGGAGTACTGCGTCCAGTTCTGGTCGCCGCACTACCAGAAGGACGTGGAGGCATTAGAGAGAGTGCAGAGAAGGTTTACCAGGATGTTGCCTGGTATGGAGGGTCTTAGCTATGAGGAGAGATTGGGTAAACTGGGGTTGTTCTCCCTGGAAAGACGGAGAATGAGGGGAGATCTAATAGAGGTGTACAAAATTATGAAGGGGATAGATAGGGTGAACGGTGGGAAGCTTTTTCCCAGATCAGAAGTGACGTTCACGAGGGGTCACGGGCTCAAGGTGAGAGGGGCGAAGTATAACTCAGATATTAGAGGGATGTTTTTTTACACAGAGGGCGGTGGGGGCCTGGAATGCGCTGCCAAGTAGGGTGGTGGAGGCAGGCACGCTGACATAGTTTAAGACTTACCTGGATAGTCACATGAGCAGCCTGGGAATGGAGGGATACAAACGATTGGTCTAGTTGGACCAAGGAGCGGCACAGGCTTGGAGGGCCGAAGGGCCTGTTTCCTGTGCTGTACTGTTCTTTGTTCTTTGACATCCAGTCATGAAAGATGGTGGACAATTAAACAACTCACTGGAGGAGGAGTTCCACAAATATCCCCATCCTCAATGATGGAGGAGCCCAGCACATCAGTGCAAAAGATAAGGCTGAAGCATTCACTGCAATCTCCAGCTAGAAGTGTCGAGTGGATGATCCATCTTGGCCTCCTCCAATGGTCACCAGTATCTCAGATGCCAGTCTCCAGCCAATTTGATTCACGCCATGTGATATCAAGAAACGGTTGGAGGCAATGGGCCCTGATAAAATTCCGGCAATAGTACTGAAGACTTGTGCTCCAGAACTTGTCACTCCCCTTGCCAAGTTCTTCCAGTACAGTTACAACATTGGCATCTGCCCGACTATGTGGAAAATTGCCCAGGTATGTCCTGTACACAAAAAGCAGGACAAATCTAACCCGGCCAATTACTGCCCATTCAGTCTACTTCAATCATCAGTAAAGTGATGGAAGGGGTTATCAACAGTGATATCAAGCAGCATCTACTCAGCAATAACCTGCTCAGTGACGCCCAGTTTGGGTTTTGGCAGGTTCACTCAGCTCCTAACCTCATTACAGCCTTGGTTCAAACATGGACAAAACAATTGAATTTCAGAGGTGAGGTGAGAGTAACAGCCCTTGACATCAAGGCCGCATTCGACCGAGTGTGGCATCAAGGAGCTCTAATGAAGCTGGAATCAATGGGCATCAGGGGGCAAACTCTCTGCTGGTTGGAGTCATACCTGGTACATAGGAAGTTGATTGTGGTTGTGAAGGGTCAATCATCTCAGCTCCAGGACATCTCTGCAGGAGTTCCTCAGGGTAGTGTCCTAGGCCCAACCATCTTCTGCTACTTCATCAATGACCTTCTCTGTCATAAGGTCAGAAGTGTGGATGCTTGCCAATGATTGCACAATGTTCAGTACCATTTGCGACTCCTCAGACACTGAAGCAGTTCATGTTCAAATGCAACAAGATCTGGACAATATCCAGGCTTGGGCTGACAGGTGGCAGGTAACATTCGCACCACACAAATGCCAGGCAATGACCATCACCAATAAGAGACACTCTAACCATTGCCCCTTGACATTCAATGGTGTAACCATCACTGAATCCCCCACTGTCAACATCCTTGGCATCACTATTGACCAGAAATTAAACTGGACTCACCACATAAACTCAGTGGCTACAAGAGCAGGTCAGAGGCTTGGAATACTGTGGCGAGTAACTCATCTCCTGACTATTCACCATCTACAAGGCACAAGTGAGGAATGTGATGGAATACTTCCCACTTGTTTGGATGGGTGCAGCTCCAACAACACTCAAGAAGCTTGACACCATCCAAGACAAAGCAGCCTGCTTGATTGGCACCACATCTACAAACATTCAATCTCTCCACCACCAATGCTCAGTAGCAGCAGTGTGTACTATCTACAAGATGCACTGCGGCAATTCACCAAAGATCCTTAGACAGCACCTTCCAAACTCATGACCACTTCCATCTGGAAGGACATGCGTAGCAAATACATGGGAATACCAAGCTCCCTTCCAAGCCACTCACTGTTCTGACTTGGAAATATATCAAGAGTTTTAACAACACCAGGTTAAAGTCCAACAGGTTTATTTGGTACCAAATGCCATTAGCTTTCGGAGCGCTGCTCCTTTGTCAGATGGAGTGGAAATCTGCTCTCAAACAGGGCACAGAGACACAAAATCAAGTTACAGAATACTGATTAGAATGCGAATCTCTACAGCCAATCAGGTCTTAAAGATACAGACAATGTGAGTGGAGGGAGCATTAAGCACAGGTTAAAGAGATGTGTATTGTCTCCAGACAGGACAGCCAGTGAGATTCTGCAAGTCCAGGAGGCAAGCTATGGGTGTTACTGATAGTGTGACATAAACCCAACATCCCGGTTTAGGCCGTCCTCATGTGTGCGGAACTTGGCTATCAGTTTCTGCTCAGTGACTCTGCACTGTCGTGTGTCATGAAGGCCGCCTTGGAGAACGCTTACCTGAAGATCAGAGGTTGAATGCCCGTGACCGCTGAAGTGCTTGTAGCGTCTGACGCTACGACAACGGATGAATGAACACCGCTCGACAATCACCAGGCAAGACTGTTCTCTTCCTGTGGGGGAGCACTTCAGCGGTCACAGGCATTCAGCCTCTGATCTTCGGGTAAGCGTTCTCCAAGGCGGCCTTTGCGACACACGACAGCGCAGAGTCGCTGAGCAGAAACTGATAGCCAAGTTCCGCACACATGCGGATGGCCTAAACCGGGATATTGGGTTTATGTCACACTATCAGTAACCCCCACAGCTTGCCTCCTGGACTTGTAGAATCTCACTGGCTGTCCTGTCTGGAGACAATACACATCTCTTTAACCTGTGCTTAATGCTCCCTCCACTCACATTGTCTGTATCTTTAAGACCTGGTTGGTTGTAGAGATTCGCATTCTAATCAGTATTCTGTAACTTGATTTTGTGTCTCTGTGCCCTGTTTGAGAGCAGATTTCCACTCCATCTGACAAAGGAGCAGCGCTCCGAAAGCTAATGGCATTTGCTACCAAATAAATCTGTTGGACTTTAACCTGGTGTTGTTAAAACTCTTACTGTGTTTACCCCAGTCCAACGCCGGCATTTCCACATCTTGGAAATATATCGCCATTCCTTTGCAGTCGCTGGGTCAAAATCCTGGAATTTCTCCAGCGGCATAGTAGGCCAACCCACAGCACATGGACTGCAGTGATTCAAGAAGCCAGCTCACCACCACCTTCTCAAGAGCAACTAGGGATGGGCAATAAAAGCTGGCCAGCCAGCGACACCCATGTCCCATGAATGAATTTAAAAAATTACTTGACTATTAATTTAAACACCCTCCAAGCATTTCAGCTTAATGAGACAAACAAGAGCAGGAGCCAGCTCTTAGTTCCCTTTCATCTCCCTTTATTTAACACTTTAGATACCAACTCAAACTTAAACAGTTGCAACTCTTACTGAACATTAACTCTTAACTGAACAGTAACTCTAATTATTTAACTGAAAATAGATATTATCTACTTTTAGGAAAAACCTTGTCAGGACTATTCGCGATGAAGAATCTATCTTCATGGTCTTCTCTGAAGAAGTTCCTTCAGGGCACACTTCTTACGATGGTGGATCTCTGGACAAAGGACTGCATATCTTTATCTGCAAATGCTTCCAGAAGATTCTCAGGCATCCAGCCAAATATGTAACCGGAAACCGGTCACATGATACATAGAACAGTACAGCACAGAACAGGCCCTTCGGCCCGAGCTTTATCTGAAACCAAGATCAAGCTATCCCACTCCCTATCATCCTGGTGTGCTCCATGTGCCTATCCAATAACCACTTAAATGTTTCTAAAGTGTCTGACTCCACTATCATTGCAGGCAGTCCATTCCACACCCCAACCACTCTCTGCATAAAGAACCTACCTCTGATATCCTTCCTATATCTCCCACCACGAACCCTATAGTTATGCCCCCTTGTAATAGCTTCATCCACCCGAGGAAATTGTCTTTGAACGTTCACTCTATCTATCCCCTTCATCATTTTATAAACCTCTATTAAGTCTCCCCTCAGTCTCCTCCGCTCCAGAGAGAACAGCCCTAGCTCCCTCAACCTTTCCTCATAAGACCTACCCTCCAAACCAGGCAGCATCCTAGTAAATCTCCTCTGCACTCTTTCCAGCGCTTCCACATCCTTCTTATAGTGAGGTGACCAGAACTGCACACAATATTCCAAATGTGGTCTCACCAAGGTCCTGTAAGTTGCAGCATAACCCCACGGCTCTTAAACTCCAACCCCCTGTTAATAAAAGCTAACACACTATAGGCCTTCTTCACAGCTCTATCCGCTTGAGTGGCAACCTTTAGAGATCTGTGGATATGGACCCCAAGATCTCTCTGTTCCTCCACAGCCTTCAGAACCCTACCTTTGACCCTGTAATCCATATTTAAATTCAACAGCCAATAAAATTACTTGTGAATAACGCCATTATGCTTGGTTGAGGTTGCATGTTTATTTTTATTTATATTAGTGTCACAAGTAGGCTTATGTTGCAAAGTTGTAAAATGCAAAGAGGTGAAAGTATTGCATGGTCCCTTTAAATAAGGTTGTTCTTTTTTCTGTGCTTAGAAAGTTTAAAAAAATGCAGGTGCATGTGCAGTACACAGACTGAAACATTTGTATCAAAGGCCAAATAGCAGAGTTGCCTTGGTAATCGGCTTCAGGCATTTGGATGTTTTTCACTTCAGCCTATCAGTGTAAATTAGGCACTTGGATGCCAGCAATTAGATTTGAAATTGATCCTTTGGTAACCTGAGAACCAATCATATTGTAGGGGATATGGATATATCATCGCAGGTATAAAAGAACAGGCAGTGGGACAATAAGCAGAGACAGCAACTGCCATTTGCCACAGCTCATAGCCTCATCTAGATAGCAAAGAAGACAGAATATTCCAGAAGGTGATAAACCTGGTTGTAATTTAGAGAGTGACTAAAATTCTATATTTTTATAAATAAGTGGAAGTTTTATTTTTCTGAATAGCATTCTGTTAGAATCGTGTTTTATTCAGTTTGTTAATAGTTTGGTTAACTTGGTCATTGTTAGTTAGATAAATAAGTTGTTATTTTTGATTTTACAGAGTCGTTATTTTGAGTAGGAGGTAGTTATTTTGATTTAACTACTAAAAGTTGCTGAAGCGCAGGTATTACCACTTCTGACACACTTTTAACAGATTACGAGGCAAGGTATTCCTCTTTGAGTGGTTAGGTGTTATTTTCTCGGGATGGGGGGTGAGGGGAGTCAATCTCCACTTCATAACACTTACATTAACACTGCAACAAAGTTATTGTGAAAATCCGCTAGTTGCCACATTCTGGCTCCTGTTCAGGTACACTGAGGGAGAATTTAGCATAGCCAATGCACCCAACCAGCACATCTTTTGGACTGTGGGAGGAAAGTGGAACACCTGGAAGAAACCCACGCAGATACGGGGAGAGCGTGCAGACTCTGCACAGAAAGTGACCCAACCAGGGAATCGAACCCAGGTCCCTGGCGCTGTGAATCAGAAGTGCTAGCCACTGTGCTGCCCCAGTAAAACCCATTACTCAGTGCCACCATGTCTAAGTCAATGTAAACAACTTCCCACATTTGGTCAACAAAGGAAGGTTCTGATCTCAGTTCCCGACCAGGTCATGACTTGCTTTACGACCTGCATCTGGTTTTAATTACAAGTTAACCAAAAATCCCAGCATAAGCTTTGGAGGCAGCATTAGGTCATTCGGCCAGAGTCCACTCTGCCATTCAATCATGGCTGATACGCTCCTCATCCCCATTTTCTTGGCTTCTCCCCATAAGCTTTCAACCATTACCAATTAAAAATCCATCTAATTCCTCCTTAAATTTACTCACTGTCCCAGCATCTGCCGCACTTTGGGGTAACAAATTCCACAGATTCATAACCCTTTGGGAGAAGTAGTTTCTCCTCAACTCTGTTTTAAACTTGCTACCCCTTATCATAAGACTATGACCTCTCATCCTAGAATGCCCCACAAAAGGAAGCATCTGCTCCATGTTTACTTTATCCATACCTTTTATCTTGTATACCTCAATTTGATCTTCCCTCATTCTTTTAAATTCCCGAGAGTATAGGCTTAAATTTTCAATCTCTCTTCATAAGACAAACCCCTCATCTCTGGAATCAATCTAATGAACCTCCTCTGAACTGCCTCCAATGCCACTACATCTTTCCTCAAATAAGGGGATCAAAACTGTGCACAATACTCCAGGTGTGGCCTCACCAATGCCCTGTATAGTTGTGACAATATAGAACCATAGAAACCCTACAGTACAGAAAGAGGCCATTCGGCCCATCGAGTCTGCACCAACCACAATCCCACCCAGGCCCTACCCCCATATCCCTACATATTTACCCGCTAATCCCTCCAACCTACGCATCTCAGGACACTAAGGGGCAATTTTAACATGGCCAATCAACCTAACCCGCACATCTTTGGATGTTGGTCAACTCTCAGCCATAATAGTCCTTTTAAAGCCAATATTCTCAATTTCGTTGTGGTCGTTCTTTCTCCATCTACAAGTTGGTTCAGTCCATCTTCGCGGGGACGTTAAAAAAACAATAAACCCTTATTTACAGCTGCACAAATACCCGATTTCCCAGATTGAGGGTTTTTATGCAAAGTTGTCAGGGGACTCTTGTTCTTGAAATTAGATACGAGTCATGTTTGTTTGCAATTGCAGGGTTCGCAGAAATATTCCATCATCAATACTCTAAAAGGCCTCTATCAATACACAGGGTTACCATTTGGGGTATCGTCCAGAGAACAATGGAGAACATCTTACAAGGTTTACCTCTAGTGGCCATTTATATGGATGATGTTCTTATCACAGCGAAAACAAAGGTGGAACACAGAGAGAACCTGGAAGAAACTCTTAATCAGTTTTTGACAACCTGTGTGTACATAAGGGATAAATGCATCTTCCTGGTACTGCACGTGACCTATCTAGGTGTTACGTTGCAGAGGTTGATCCCCTTTTGAGAAGCCACGCCGAATCCCCCAAGAGGACTTTCTCACTTTGTAATCTGGTAAAAGTGCTTGGGAAGGTGTTAACTGTTCTTCACTAACATTTAGAGATTCATTAACAGGAAAACCTGACACTCACTTTAAGTGAATAATTAACAAGTTATTTATTTAACCAACTGGGAATGTTAACTAAACAAGTAACATATCAATTAAAGTTCTACTGGAAGGCTGTTTGAATAAATAAAAGGACCACTCATTACCAAAGAAAATAGTTATTTAGTCACACTCAAAAATATACAAACAGGTTTTGTGGCTTCAGAAAAAAACCTTTGAAGTTCTTCTGACGATTCCGCTGTCTGTAAACTTTCTGATTTGGTACCCTTTTGTCAGATAGATGGAGAGTTCTCTTAAGAGATATTTTTTAACTGGCAGGGAGCTGCTCTTCCCCCTCTAGGTGTTGAGAGGAGGCAGCCCGTCAGTTGAACTGCAGGCAGGCAGTTGAGTTCCTCTTTATAACTCTGATCACCTACCAATTTTACTACATCAAGATTGGTCTGATGTTGTCAACAACAGCAAATTCAAATTTGATAGGTTCCTGATAGCTGAGTGCCTTCTTTAAACTGATAGGCTGTCAAAATTCAAAAGCCTGCAAAGCCTGTCACCAAGGCAACCCTGATGCTTGGTGCTTGTTACAAATGTTGCAATCTCTGTACCCTGTAGGCACCTGCATTTTAAACATCCAAGCACTGAACACAGAACCAGCTTTTAAAGGTACCACACTTCACAAATTCTACTTCACAACCCTGGGTTACAAAGTGGACAAGTCGAGTCTACATTCTTTGGAGGACCATGTGCAGGCGATAAAAGACATCCTGGCTCCCTTGTTCATCCAGGAGTTACGGTCGTTTCTTGGGCTGGTGACATACCATGGAAAATTTATACCAAACCGGGCCTCCATCTTGGTTCTGCTACATTAACTGTTAAAATAGGGTCAAATTTGGTAATGGTCCGCCCATCAAGACCTGGCTTTTAAGGAAATAAAGCAACAGCTATTATCGCCAAATGTTTAAGCACATTACAATCCTAGAAAAGAGTTTCTGCTCACCTGTAATGCATTTCAGTACAGCATCGGTGGCACGGTAGCACAGTGGTTAGCACTGCTGCTTCACAGCTCCAGGGACCTGGGTTCGATTCCCGGCTTGGGTCACTGTCTGTGTGGAGTTTGCACATTCTCCTCGTGTCTGCGTGGGTTTCCTCTGGGTGCTCCGGTTTCCTCCCACAGTCCAAAGATGTGCGGGTTAGGTTGATTGGCCACGCTAAAATTGCCCTTAGTGTCCTGGGATGCGTAGATTAGAGGGATTAATGGGTAAATATGTAGGGATATGGGGGTAGAGCCTGGGTGGGATTGTGGTCGGTGCAGACTCGATGGGCCGAATGGCCTCTTTCTGTGCTGTAGGGTTTCTAAGTTCATCGGGGCGGTAATAGCACATGAATCATAGAATCATAGAAACCCTACAGTGCAGAAGGAGGCCATTCGGCCCATCGAGTCTGCACCGACCACAATCCCACCCAGGCCCTACCCCCACATGGCCAAATGGAGAGGAATGCCCGATAACATATGCCTCCAGGACCTTGACCATAGCGGAAAGAAAGTATGTCCACATTGAAAAAGGGTTCGTGGTAATATTTTGAGTAAAAAATTCCATCAATACCTTTATGGGCAGAAATTTCTGATTGTCAGTGATCACAAGCCGCTATTGGGACTGCTAAGAGAGGATAAAGTGACGCCACCAGTAGCATTGGCCTATATCCAGTGGCGGGCTTTATTAATGACCACCTACATCTATTGTAGGTGGTCAATAATAAACGGGAGATAATGATGCAGCTTTATAAAACCCTCGTCAGACGCAACTTGGAGTACTGTGCTCAGTTCTGGTCGCCTCATTACAGGAGGGATGTGGAAATGATTGAAAGGGTGCAGAGAAGATTTACAAGGATGTTGCCTGGATTGGGTGGCATGCCTTATGAGGATAGGTTGAGGGAGCTCGGTCTTTTCTCCTTGAAGAGACGAAGGATGAGAGGTGACCTGATAGAGGTGTACAAGATGTTGAGAGGTATAGATCGGGTGGATTCTCGGAGGCTTTTTCCCAGGGCTGAAATGGCTGCTACGAGAGGACACAGGTTTAAGGTGCTGGGGAGTAGGTACAGAGGAGATGTCAGGGGTAAGTTTTTCACTCAGAGGGTGGTGGGTGAGTGGAATCGGCTGTCGTCGGTGGTGGTGGAGGCAAACTCGGTGGGGTCTTTTAAGAGATTTCTGGATGAGTACATGGGACTTAATAGGATTGAGGGTTATAGGTAAGCCTATATATAAGCCTAGGTAGGTAGGGACATGACCGGCGCAACTTGTGGGCCAAAGGGCCTGTTTGCGCTGTATTTGTTCTGTTTTATGGACGTGGAGGGCTTGAGGAAGAGTTCTTGGAATGCTGTCGGGATTGTTTCATTGAACAGTATGTTACAGAACCTACGAGAGAGCGAGCTATCTTGGATCTGGTTCTGTGCAATGAGACAGGTAGGATTAAGGATCTTCTTGTGAAGGATCCTCTTGGGATGAGTGATCATAATATGGTGGAATTTCTGATACAGATGGAGGGTGAGAAAGTAGGGTCCCAAACCAGTGTCCTCTGCTTGAACAGAGGGGAGTACGATAGGATGAGGGTGGAATTGGCTAATGTAGACTGGGCGAGCAGACTGGTAGGTAGGACAGCTGAGGAACAGTGGAGGATTTTTAAGGAGATTTTTTAAAGTACTCAGCAAAAAGATATTCCGGTGATAAAGAAGGACTGTAAGAAAAAGGATAACCGGACATGGATAACGAAGGAAATAAAGGAGAGTATTTAAAATAAAATCAGATGCGTACAGAGTGGCCAAAAATAGTGGAGAATTAGTGGATTGGGAAAGCTTTAAAGAAAAACAAAGAACGACTAAGAAAGCGATTAAGAAAGGAAAGATAGATTATGAAACTAAACTAGCTCAAAATATAAAAAATGATAGTAAAAGTTTTTACAAGTATATAAAAAGGAATAGAGTGGCTAGAGTGAATGTTGGACCCTTGGAAGATGAGAGGGGGGATTTAATAGTGGAAAACGAGGAAATGGCTGAGACTTTAAATAAGTTCTTTGTGTCGGTCTTCACGGTGGAAGACACAAATAGTTTGCCGAATATTAGAGATCGAGAGTTGGTGGGAGGGGAGGTCCTTAGAAATGGCGGAGGTGCTTAATGAATACTTTACCTCGGTATTCACGGTGGAAAGGGATCTGGGTGGTTGTACTGCTGGATTGCGGAGGACAGAAAGGATCGAGCATGTGGACATAAAGAAAGAGGATGTGTTGGAACTATTGAATGGCATCAAGGTTGGTAAGTCGCCGGGACCGGATGGGATGTACCCCAGGTTACTGTGGGAGGCGAGGGAGGAGATTGCGGAGCCTTTGGCGATGATCTTTGCATCGTCGATGGAGATGGGAGAGGTTCCGGAGGATTGGAGGATTGCGGATGTGGTCCCTATATTCAAGAAAGGGAACAGGGACAGCCCGGGAAATTACCGACCGGTGAGTCTAACCTCAGTGGTTGGTAAGTTGATGGAGAGGATCCTGAGAGACAGGATTTATGATCATCTAGAGAAGTTTAGTATGATCAAAAGTAGTCAGCACGGCTTTGTCAGGGGCAGGTCGTGCCTTACGAGCCTGGTTGAGTTCTTTGAAAATGTGACCAAGCACGTTGACGAAGGAAGAGCGGTGGATGTGGTCTATATGGACTTCAGCAAAGCGTTCGATAAGGTCCCCCATGCAAGACTTCTTGAGAAAGTGAGAGGGCATGGGATCCAAGGGGCTGTTGCCTTGTGGATCCAGAACTGGCTTGCCTGCAGAAGGCAGAGAGTGGCTGTGGAGGGGTCTTTCTCTGCATGGAGGTCAGTGACCAGTGGAGTGCCCCAGGGATCTGTTCTGGGACCCTTGCTGTTTGTCATTTTCATAAATGACCTGGATGAGGAAGTGGAGGGATGGGTTGGTAAGTTTGCTGACGACACCAAGGTAGGTGGTGTTGTGGATAGTTTGGAGGGATGTCAGAAGTTGCAGCGAGACATAGATAGAATGCAAGACTGGGCGGAGAAGTGGCAGATGGACTTCAACCCGGATAAGTGTGTGGTGATCCATTTTGGCAGATCCAATGGGATGGAGCAGCAGTATAAAATGAAGGGTACCATTCTTAGCAGTGTAGAGGATCAGAAGGACCTTGGGGTCCGGGTCCATAGGACTCTTAAATCGGCCTCGCAGGTGGAGGATGCGGTCAAGAAGGCGTATGGCGTACTGGCCTTCATTAATCGAGGGATTGAGTTTAGGAGTCGGGAGATAATGCTGCAGCTTTATAGGACCCTGGTTAGACCCCACTTGGAGTACTGCGCGCAGTTCTGGTCACCTCATTACAGGAAAGATGTTGAAGCCATTGAAAGGGTGCAGAGGAGATTTACAAGGATGTTGCCTGGATTGGGGGGCATGCCTTATGAGGATAGGTTGAGGGAGCTTGG
Organism: Mustelus asterias; assembly: GCF_964213995.1. Classification (NCBI taxonomy): domain Eukaryota; kingdom Metazoa; phylum Chordata; class Chondrichthyes; order Carcharhiniformes; family Triakidae; genus Mustelus; species Mustelus asterias. The sequence continues at coordinate 77,923,567 of NC_135814.1, read as the reverse complement.
TCTCTTCTCCCTGGAGAGACGAAGGATGAGAGGTGACCTGATAGAGGTTTACAAGATGTTGAGGGGTCTGGATAGGGTGGACTCTCAGAGGCTATTTCCAAGGGCTGAAATGGTTGCTACGAGAGGACACAGGTTTAAGGTGCTGGGGGGTAGGTACAGGGGGGATGTCAGGGGTAAGTTTTTCACTCAGAGGGTGGTGGGTGAGTGGAATCGGCTGACGTCGGTGGTGGTGGAGGCAAACTCGTTGGGGTCTTTTAAGAGACTTCTGGATGAGTACATGGGATTTAATGGGATTGAGGGCTATAGATAGGCCTAGAGGTGGGGATGTGATCGGCGCAACTTGTGGGCCGAAGGGCCTGTTTGTGCTGTGGCTTTCTATGTTCTATGTTCTATAATACAATTACTGTTACTAAGGAGGTAGTGCTTGGTAGACTAATAGGACTGAAGGTAGACAAGTCCCCGGGCCCGGATGGAATACATCCCAGGGTACTGAAAGAAATGGCTGAGATAATAGCAGATGCGTTAGTAGTAATTTATCAAAATTCGCTGGACTCTGGGGTAGTGCCGGCTGACTGGAAAACAGCTACTGTTACGCCGCTGTTTAAAAAAGGAAGTAGACAAAAGGCGGGTAACTACAGGCCGGTTAGCTTAACGTCCGTAGTTGGGAAGATGCTGGAGTCCATTATTAAAGAGGAAATAACATAGCACCTGAATAAGAATGGTTCGATCAAGCAGACGCAGCATGGATTCATGAAGGGAAAGTCGTGTTTGACGAATCTACTGGACTTTTATGAAGATGTCACTCGTGCGGATGACAGAGGGGAACCGGTGGATGTGGTGTTTTTAGATTTCCAGAAGGCGTTCGATAAGGTGCCTCACAAAAGGTTGCTGCAGAAGATTGGGGTACACGGAGTTAGGGGTAAGGTGTTGGCGTGGATTGGGGATTGGCTATCTAACAGGAAGCAGAGAGTTGGGATAAATGGGTGCTTTTCTGGTTGGCAGTTGGTGACCAGTGGCGTGCCGCAGGGATCGGAGCTGGGGCCTCAATTGTTTACCATTTACATAGATGATCTGGAGGAGGGGACTGAATGTAGGGTATTCAAGTTTGCTGATGACACGAAGGTGAGTGGGAAAGCGAATTGCATGGAGGACGCGGAAAGTCTGCAGAGAGATTTGGATAGGCTGAGCGAGTGGGCGAGGAACAAAGAACAAAGAACAATACAGCACAGGAACAGGCCCTTCGGCCCTCCAAGCCCGCGCCGCTCCCCGGTCCAGGATTGAATCCTGAATCCAGGATCCCCGCCCAATTTTCCAGCCTATCTACATCCTAATATCCTATCCACCGAGCTGTCCCTCACAGCTACGATGCTTTGTTCATCACAACCTATTAACTCACCCCCACCCCCCCATTCCAGACCATGTGATCTCCAGGGAGAGGCGAAAACCCAGAGTGAAAACCCCAGGGCCAATATGGGGAAAAAAAAATCTGGGAAATTCCTCTCCGACCCCCTGAGGCGATCGAAACGAGTCCAGGAGATCACACTGGCCATGAACAGAAAAATGCTTCCCAACCCTATTCATTTCCACTTCTGCTTTACGAACACCATCTGAATTCCCTGCCCCCGAGACAGGTTCCCAACTATCCGCAGTCTCGCTCTGTACTGGCACCAGCAAGATGATCATAGAATGAAGCCTTGAAACGAGAAACAAAGAACAATTAGCCCGCTCCCTGGTCCAAACTAGACCACTCTTTTGTATCCCTCCATTTCCACTCCGTTCATATAGCTGTCTAGATAAGTCTTAAACGTTCCCAGTGTGTCCGCCTCCACCACCTTGCCCGGCAACACATTCCAGGCCCCCACGACCCTCTGTGTAAAATATGTCCTTCTGATATCTGTGTTAAACCTCCCCCCCTTCACCTTGAACCTATGACCCCTCGTGAACGTCACCACCGACCCGGGGAAAAGCTTCCCACCGTTCACCCTATCTATGCCTTTCATAATTTTATACACCTCTATTAAGTCTCCCCTCATCCTCCGTCTTTCCAAGGAGAACAACCCCAGTTTCCCCAATCTCTCCTCATAACCAAGCCCCTCCATACCAGGCAACATCCTGGTAAACCTCCTCTGTACTCTCTCCAAAGCCTCCACGTCCTTCTGGTAGTGTGGCGACCAGAACTGGACGCAGTATTCCAAATGCGGCCGAACCAACGTTCTATACATCTGCAACATCAGACCCCAACTTTTATACTCTATGCCCCGTCCTATAAAGGCAAGCATGCCATATGCCTTCTTCACCACCTTCTCCACCTGTGACGTCACCTTCAAAGATCTGTGGACTTGCACACCCAGGTCCCTCTGCGTCTCTACACCCTTTATGGTTCTTCCATTTATCGTGTAGCTCCTCCCTACATTATTCCCACCAAAATGCATCACTTCGCATTTATCAGGATTGAACTCCATCTGCCATTTCCTTGCCCAAATTTCCAGCCTATCTATATCCTTCTGTAGCCTCTGACAATGTTCCTCACTATCTGCAAGTCCTGCCAGTTTTGTGTCATCCGCAAACTTACTGATCACCCCAGTTACTCCTTCTTCCAGATCATTTATATAAATCACAAACAGCAGAGGTCCCAATACAGAGCCCTGCGGTACACCATTAGTCACAGGCCTCCAGCCGGAAAAAGACCCTTCCACTACCACCCTCTGTCTTCTATGACCAAGCCAGTTCTCCACCCATCTAGCCACCTCCCCCTTTATCCCATGAGATCCAACCTTTTTCACTAGCCTGCCATGAGGGACTTTGTCAAACTAAAGTCCATATAGACAACATCCACGGCCCTTCCTTCGTCAACCATTTTGGTCACTTCTTCAAAAAACACCACCAGGTTAGTGAGGCATGACCTCCCTCTCACAAACCATGCTGACTATCGTTAATGAGTTTATTCCTTTCTAAATGTGCATACATCCTATCTCTAAGAATCTTCTCCAACAACTTCCCCACCACGGACGTCAAGCTCACCGGCCTATAATTACCCGGGTTATCCTTCCTACCCTTCTTAAATAACGGGACCACATTGGCTATCCTCCAATCCTCTGGGACCTCACCTGCGTCCAGTGACGAGACAAAGATTTGCGTCAGAGGCCCAACGATTTCACCTCTCGTCTCCCTGAGCAGCCTTGGATAGATTCCATCAGGCCCTGGGGATTTGTCAGTCTTTATATTCTCTAACAAACCTAACACTTCCTCCTTTGTAATGGAGATTTTCTCCAACGGTTCAACACTCCCCTCAGAGACACTCCCAGTCAACACATCCCTCTCCTTTGTGAATACCGACGCAAAGTATTCATTTAGGATCTCCCCTACTTCTTTGGGCTCCAAGCATAAGTCCCCACTTTTGTTCCTGAGAGGTCCGATTTTTTCCCTAACAACCCTTTTGTTCCTAACGTATGAATAAAATGCCTTGGGATTCTCCTTAATCCTGTCTGCCAAGAACATTTCGTGACCCCTTTTTGCTCTTCTAATTCCCCGTTTGAGTACTTTCCTACTTTCTTTGTACTCCTCCAGAGCTCCCTCCGTTTTTAGCTGCTTGGACCTAACATACGCCTCTCTTTTCTTTTTGACCAGTCCCTCAATTTCCCTGGTTATCCACGGTTCTCTAATCCTACCCTTCCTATCCTTCTTTTTCACAGGCACATGCTTGTCCTGTAGCCCTAACAACCGTTCCTTAAAAGACTGCCACATACCAGATGTGGATTTACCCTCAAACAGCCTCTCCCAATCAAGAGCTGCCAATTTCTGCCTGATCCCAATAAAGTTAGCCTTCCCCCAATCCAACACCTTACCCTTGGGACACCACTCATCCTTTTCCATCACTATCCTAAAGCTAACAGAATTGTGGTCACTATTTGCCACATGTTCCCCTACCAAAACTTTGAAGACCTGACCGGGCTCATTCCCCAGTACCAGGTCCAGTATATGAGGATCTGGCAGATGGAATATAACGTTAGCAAATGTGAGGTTATCCACTTTGGAAGAAATAATAGTAAATTGGAATATTATTTAAATGGAGAAAAATTACATCGTGCGACTGTGCAGAGGGACCTGGGGGTCCTTGTGCACGAATCGCAAAAACTCAGTCAGCAGGTGCAGCAGGTGATCAAGAAGGCAAATGGAATGTTGGCCTTTATCGCGAAGGGGATAGAATATAAAAGCAGGGAGGTCTTGCTGCAACTGTACAGGGCACTGGTGAGGCCGCAACTGGAGTACTGTGTGCAGTTTTGGTCCCCTTATTTGCGAAAGGATATATTGGCCTTGGAGGGAGTGCAGAGAAGGTTCACCAGGTTGATACCGGAGATGAGGGGTGTGGCTTATGAGGAGAGATTGAACAGATTGGGTCTGTACTCGTTGGAGTTTAGAAGGATGAGGGGTGATCTTATAGAGACATATAAGATAATGAAGGGGCTGGATAGGGTAGAGGTGGAGAGATTCTTTCCACTTAGAAGGGAAACCAGAACTAGAGGGCACAGCCTCAAAATAAGGGGGGGCCGGTTCAGAACAGAGTTGAGGGGGAACTTCTTCTCTCAGAGGGTAGTGAGTCTCTGGAATTCTCTGCCCATTGAAGTGGTGGAGGCTTCCTCGTTGAATATGTTTAAATCACGGGTAGATAGTTTTCTGATCGATAAGGGAATTAGGGGTTATGGGGAGCAGGCGGGTAAGTGGAACTGATTCGCTTCAGATCAGCCATGATCTTGTTGAATGGCGGGGCAGGCTCGAAGGGCCAGATGGCCTACTCCTGCTCCTATTTCTTATGTTCTTATGTTTATATGTTCTATATCTGGATGGCACCATACCATCCATTGTTGAATGGCCTCGCGGAGAGAGCAGTCCAAACTTTAAAAGCTGATTTTAAAAAAACAGCCGGCAGCAACAATGGACACCAAGCTTTCTCGTTGGTTATTTAATAAAAGAGCAACCCCCATGCCACTACAGGAATTGTGCCCGCAGAATTGCTCATGGGCCGACAACTCTGCACCAGATTAAGTTTGCACTTCCCAAACCTTGAGGGGAAGGTGGAGAAGCAACAAGAAGCTCAATGCAGAGGCCACAATCGCAGCCGGGAGAGACAATTGGAGGCCGGTGAAAATGTTTCGGTAAAAAATTACACCAATAGTCCCGCATGACTACCAGGAACGGTGGACTCGAGGACGGGACCTGTATCCCTATAAAATATGCATGGGTGAGGCCATCCTGAAAAAGCATCTAGTTCAGGTGCGGGCCTCAAAATCAGTTTGTCCAGGGGCTAATTATGCCTGGCAGACCAATAACCGAGGAGAGTCCTCCCAGGCCGGCCAGCCCTGACTGTCACCCGTAGTTGGGACCTCTGAGTCCAAAATGGACACTGCGGACAAATCAGTGGCTACTTCTCTGCTGCCCAAGGAAGGGAGTGAACAAGAACTCCCGCGCTCTCGGTCGGTGGGGGTGGGAAGATGCTGTCTCGGAGAGTCAGTGTTGAATGGCCGCCATCTGCACTGTATGGATTCTATGACCTGGCCAAAATTTTCACAGCTGCCAGGCAGGAATGAAGATGTTGATCACAGAACTGCCTGAAATCACTATGCCACTGCGAGTGATCTTCAAGTCTGCCAGGCTTAGAAAGGACAGTCCAGTCCCGAGACCTCTATCCTGGGGGAGAGTGGTGTGGTCAACCCCTTGCCCTCAGCCCGAGCCCACCCAACCCCACGGACCACTGAGGGACCCTTCCTCTGCAGCCTGACAGTGGCAGAGGGGCAAATGGCCACTGGACGTACCTCCTTGATGCCCACATAGGGCCGAAGGCACCTGGCCAGGGTGTCAATGCCAGGGTGCTGGGGGCTGTACACTGTTTGCACTGCCAAGACACATGGCCAGAAGATGAACCTAAGTGGGGGTTTGATGGGGAGGGAGGCTGAGTGGGGATCTGAGGGGGCAGGGGTCTGAGGAGTGGGAGTTTGGGTTGGGTCACCCTCATTCCTGCATGGACTGGGGGGGTGTGACCTGTTATTTGAGTGGTGGGGGAGAGGATGGCCCTCTTTGCTGAGGGGTTGGTGGTGCTCCCCTCAGTGAGGGGGGGGGGGGCTCACAATTACATTTTTTGTGGGGAGGGGACATGTCTCTGACCATAGGGAGCAGGGCGCCCTTTGAAAATGGCATCCCAATCTCTGAACATTGGGGCCTGGCTGGCATGTTTCCCAAGATGGGCTCATTTGCATATTTCAGGTGACAGACGCTGCCAGAGAAAACACTCCCGTTTACCCGCTAGCATGGGAACTTTTCCTGAATACTGGAGAATTTGGCCCATGCCTTTGACCAAACTTTTGCTCACCAGCCCCAACATGATCTCCTTCTGTGGTTCAGTGTTAAATCTAGATAAGAGTCCAGGGAATCACCTTGAGGTACTTTACTATGTTCAAGGTGCTGTTGAAGTACAGGTTTTTACCCCCCTTACCAGCAGCAGATGATTAGAATGATGATAATCAGCAGCAGATGATTAAAGCCAACTCAAGGGGAAGCTCTCTGTGACAAAATGTGACAAATTCCAGGCAGCTTGTGGAACCTCTTCTGAATTGCTCAACTGAGAAACATTTTTTCTTCTAATTGCTGCTGGCAAGGCTGATGTAATTTACCATAGCGAGTCCCGCTGATGCTAAGGGGCAATTGAGCATGGCCAATCTACCTAACATGCAATCTTTGGACTGTGGGTCGAAACCGGAGCATCTGGAGGAAATCCATTGTGGTGAACCATTGTTGGTTCCCACCAGGTAGTGCTGAGCCATGGTCTGGCCAGCACTATGAGTCTGTAGATATGTTACTGTTGGGGTTAGGGTTGGGCTGTTCTACCTGTTAATATAGTCCTATGGTACACCCCAGTTGGCTCCGCCTCCTGGGAGAGGTATAAAGGTCACTGCTCTGCCTGGTGACCCTTTAGTCTGGGATTGTATATTCTATATAGTAGCTCTGTTATTGTTGGCAATAAAAGCCTTTATTTCCCGGGTACATCCTGCCTCCCATGTGATTTATCGCGCATCAATTTTATTGCCAACAAGTAAATTCTTTTTTTTGGAAAAAAACCAAAAGAAAACATGGAGCAAATGCTGAAACCCGAACGGCTTACATTGGACCCACGTGTGGCGGGAGTATCGAACACTTTCGACCACTGGTTGAAGTGTTTCCAAGATTACCTCGACGCCTCCACAGCGGTCACCGACGACGCCGACAGACTCCGGGTCCTCCACGTGAGGGTAAGCGACGCTGTATACTTAGCGATCCGTGAGGCCCCCGACTACAAAGGGGCCCTTGAGCTTCTCAAAAAGCGATACAACAAACCGCCGAATGAGATCCATGTTCGACACCTTCTAGCCACTCGACGGCGGCAGCCCGGCGAAACGACGGAACAGTACGCGTGCGAACTTCAGCAGCTAGCCAGAGCCTGCAACTGCAAGTCAGTGTCGGCAGACCAGTACATGAACGACTTAGTTCGAGATGCGTTCGTGGCGGGAATCGGCTCGTCGTACATCCGCCTTCGGCTGTTGGAGCAAGGTAACCTCGATCTCACTAAAACCATAGAGTTAGCTGACGCTCTAGAAACAGCCTCCAAAAGTCTGGAGATGTACCCCGACGACCGCGTGGAGAAATTGTGGCAGGGGCAGCCGCAGACTCCACTTTATTCAGCGGGACCGAAAAACTGCGCGATTGCGTTTCCAGCCTCGGACCTGACGACGGCAGCAGCTCCAGGTGGCTCGCGGTGTTACTTCTGTGGGGGGGTGAAACACCCTCAGCAGCGATGTCCAGCTAAAGCGGTGTTGTGCTTCACCTGCGGCAAGAAGGGGCATTATTCCAAAGTATGCCGGACCAAACCTCCATCCAAAAACAGCAGTGCGGCATGTGACTCCCCGGAGCCGGCCTCCTTGTCTTCTGCGTCTTCAAGGTCTTCTACCACGTGCGATTCCAGGACGTTGCCATTCCGAACGACGGAGTCGCAAGACACGTGCGACCTGCAGGGGCCGTAGGTTTTGGCGCCATCGTCCACGTGCGACCTATGGGGGCAGCCATTTTGGTCGGCACCGACCGCAAATGACCAGCAGGGGTCGTCATCAACCATCTCAGCTGCCTGCAGTTACACCCACGAACCAACGGTGGCGTCGATCATCCTGGACCAGGCCAAGCCTCACAGACTCGACAAGTCCATGATGGACATACAGGTAAACAGACGCCAGATTTATTGTTTGTTTGACAGCGGGAGCACGGAGAGCTTCATTCACCCTGACACCGTGAAGCGGTGTGGTCTCCAGATTCGGACTGTCAAGCAGACAATTTTGATGGCGTCAAGGTCCCGGTCTGTCACTGTGCTAGGGAGCTGCGTGGTCAATCTGACGGTGCAGGGCACGGTTTACGAGAACTTCAGGCTCCTTGTGTTACCGCACCTTTGTGCGCCGATACTCCGAGGACTAGATTTTATGGTCCACCTGAAGAGTGTAACCCTGCAGTACGATGGGCCACTCCCTCCGCTTTCAGTGGGAGACCCGCAGCCTCTAAATTGCCCAATGCGCTCCACATGTAGTCTCTCAACGCTCAGGATTACCACACCCTCCCTATTCCAGAATCTCGTGCCAGGCTGCAAGCCCATCGCAACAAAGAGCAGGCGTTACAGCGCTGAGGATCGGATCTTCATTCGATCTGAAGTTCAGCGGCTCCTCAAGGAAGGGATCATCCAACCTAGCGCTAGTCCTTGGAGAGCGCAAGTCGTGGTGGTTAAGAATGGGAACAAACCCCGGATGGTCATAGACTATAGTCAGACCATTAACAGATACACGCAGCTGGATGCGTATCCCCTCCCGCGCATATCTGACATGGTCAACCAGATTGCGCAGTACCGGGTGTTCTCCACCATCGACTTAAAATCTGCTTATCACCAGCTCCCCATTCGCCCAGAGGACCGACAATACACGGCCTTTGAGGCGGATGGTCGCCTGTACCATTTTCTAAGGGTTCCTTTTGGTGTCACGAATGGGGTCTCGGTCTTCCAGCATGCTATGGACCGAATGGTGGACCAGAACGGGCTGCAGGCTACCTTCCTGTACCTGGATAACGTCACCATCTGCGGCCATGACCAGCAGGGCCACGATGCCAACCTTCTTAGATTCTTACGCACTGCATCTCGCCTGAATCTGACCTACAACAGGGAGAAGTGTGTATTTCGCACGCGCCGCCTAGCTATCCTCGGATACGTGGTGGAAAACGGGGTCCTTGGCCCTGATCCAGACTGTATGCGTCCCCTCCTCGAACTCCCCCTGCCCACTAGCATCAAAGCACTGAGAAGATGTTTAGGCTTCTTCTCATACTATGCACAGTGGGTTCCCAATTACGCGGACACAGCCCGTCCGCTCATCAAGTCTACCTCCTTTCCCCTAACAACAGAGGCTCGCTTAGCCTTTGCAAGAATAAAAGCCGACATCGCGAAAGCCACGATGCACGCTATCGATGAGTCCATCCCCTTCCAGGTGGAGAGTGATGCATCTGATTTTGCCCTGGCCGCCACACTTAACCAGGCGGGCAGGCCCATCGCCTTTTTCTCTCGCACCCTCCAAGGCCCTGAAATTCGACATTCGGCGGTGGAAAAGGAGGCCCAGGCCATTGTGGAGGCCATTCGGCATTGGCGCCATTACTTGGCGGGAAAATGGTTCACTCTGCTCACGGACCAGCGGTCCGTGCGTTCATGTTCAACAACACGTTACGGGGTAAGATCAAGAATGATAAAATTTTGAGGTGGAGAATCGAACTCTCCACCTACAACTATGATATCATGTACTGTCCAGGGAAGCTCAACGAGCCCTCGGACGCCCTGTCGCGTGGAACATGCGCTAGTGTGCAGGAGAATCGATTACAGGCTCTCCACAATGACCTCTGCCATCCGGGGGTCACTTGGCTCTTCCACTTCATAAAGGCCCAGAATCTACCCTACTCGGTGGAGGATGTCAGGTCCATAACCAGAAGCTGCCGGGTATGCGCGGAATGCAAACCGCACTTCTACCAACCTGACAGGGCACACCTCATTAAGGCCACTCGTCCCTTCGAAAGACTGAGTGTGGACTTTAAGGGGCCCCTTCCCTCGACAGATCGGAACGTGTACTTCCTCAATGTGATTGATGAGTACTCGCGATTCCCTTTTGTCATTCCCTGTTCTGATATGACCGCTGCCACGGTTATCAAGGCATTTCGTGATCTTTTCACCCTGTTCGGTTACCCCTGTTATATCCACAGCGATAGGGGCTCGTTGTTTATGAGCGACGACTTGAGGCAATACCTGCTCTCATGTGGGATTGCCTCTCGTAGAACCACAAGCTACAACCCAAGGGGTAACGGACAGGTTGAACGAGAGAATGCTACAGTCTGGAAGGCTGTCTTACTGGCGTTGAGGTCTAAAGGTCTTCCAGTCTCCCGTTGGCAAGAGGTACTCCCTGATGCGCTCCACTCCATACGCTCACTCCTGTGTATGGCAACCAACGCTACTCCTCATGAGAGAATGTTTTCATTCCCTAGGAAGTCTTCCTCTGGGACCTCATTACCGTCTTGGTTGACGTACTCAGGACCTGTCCTCCTGCGGCGGCATGTTAGGACCCGCAAGTCCGACCCTTTGGTTGAACAGGTCCATCTCCTCCACGCCAACCCTCAGTATGCCAACGTGGCATATCCTGACGGGCGAGAGGACACGGTCTCGATTCGAGATCTGGTGCCAGCAGGGGGCTTGGAAACCCCTGTCGCTCCCACACCCCCAGTTAGGGACCCCCCAACCATTATCTCCCCTCCTGACACGGCGCGGGCAGTATCGGGACCACCACTTAACCCTCTTACTCCCGTGTACAGCTTGCCTGAGTCCAGGAGATGGTTGCCACTTCAAGGCGTGCCCGAGTTCGGCGGATTGTCACCACCTCGTGGTCTACCAGCCCGTGAGGAACTGGAGGAGTCGCTGGACACCGCCTTGGAGAGAACGTCACCGCGATTGCCTGAACCGGTGTCATCGCCGGTGTTGAGGAGGTCACAGCGACGGTGCGGTCCCCCAGACCGTTTGAACTTATAGACAGATGAACAATTGTTCTGTGTTTTGTACCCCGCCGGCCTTTGTTTTCAAAGGAGGGGTGAATGTGGTGAACCATTGTTGGTTCCCACCAGGAAGTTGGTGTGCATTTTGGTGATAGTGACCACAATTCGGTTACGTTCACCTTAGTGATGGAAAGGGATAGGCATGAACCTCGGGCCAGTGGTTTTAGCTGGGGGAAGGGTAATTATGAGGCTATTAGGAGAGAATTAGGAAACATAGGTTGGACTAGGAGATTACAGGGACTGGGAACGTCCGACATGTGGAGTTTTTTCAAGGAGCAGCTACTGCGAGTCTGTGATAGGTATGTCCCTGTCAGGCAAGGAGGAATTGGTAGGGCTAGGGAACCGTGGTGCACCAAAAAAGTTTCTTTGTTGGTTAAAAAGAAAAAGGAGGCTTATGTTCGGATGAGACGTGAGCACTCGGGTAGTGCACTAGAAAGCTTTAGATTGGCTAAGAGGGAGTTGAAGAGCGAGCTTAGAAGGGCTAAAAGGGGACATGAGAAGACTTTGGCGGATAGGGTTAAAGAGAATCCTAAGGCGTTCTATAGGTATGTCAAGAACAGAAGGTTGGTTAGGGCAAGTTTAGGGCCAGTTATAGATGGCAGAGGGAAGTTATGTGTGGAACCGGAGGAGATTGGTGAAGCATTGAACCAATATTTCTCTTCGGTGTTCACGCAAGGGGACATGAATATAGCTGAGGAGGACACTGGGTTGCAAGGGAGTAGAATAGACAGTATTACAGTTGATAAGGAGGATGTGCAGGATATTCTGGAGGGTCTGAAAATAGATAAATCCCCTGGTCCGGATGGGATTTATCCAAGGATTCTCTGGGAGGCAAGAGAAGTGATTGCAGAGCCTCTGGCTCTGATCTTCAGGTCGTCGTTGGCCTCTGGTATAGTACCAGAAGATTGGAGGTTAGCGAATGTTGTCCCATTGTTTAAGAAGGGGAACAGAGACTTCCCCGGGAATTATAGACCGGTGAGTCTCACTTCTGTTGTCGGCAAGATGTTGGAAAAAATTATAAGGGATAGGATTTATAGTTATTTGGAGAGTAATGAATTGATAGGTGATAGTCAGCATGGTTTTGTGGCAGGTAGGTCGTGCCTTACTAACCTTATTGAGTTTTTTGAGAAAGTGACCAAGGAGGTGGATGGGGGCAAGGCAGTGGACGTGGTATATATGGATTTTAGTAAGGCGTTTGATAAGGTTCACCATGGTAGGCTTCTGCAGAAAATGCAGATGTATGGGATTGGGGGTGATCTAGGAAATTGGATCAGGAATTGGCTAGCGGATAGGAAACAGAGGGTGGTGGTTGATAGTAAATATTCATCATGGAGTGCGGTTACAAGTGGTGTACCTCAGGGATCTGTTTTGGGGCCACTGCTGTTTGTAATATTTATTAATGATCTGGATGAGGGTATAGTTGGGTGGATTAGCAAATTTGCTGATGACACCAAAGTCGGTGGTGTGGTAGACAGTGAGGAAGGGTGTCGTAGTTTGCAGGAAGACTTAGACAGGTTGCAAAGTTGGGCCGAGAGGTGGCGGATGGAGTTTAATGCGGAGAAGTGTGAGGTAATTCACTTTGGTAGGAATAACAGATGTGTTGAGTATAGGGCTAACGGGAGGACTTTGAATAGTGTGGAGGAGCAGAGGGATCTAGGTGTATGTGTGCATAGATCCCTGAAAGTTGGGAATCAAGTAGATAAGGTTGTTAAGAAGGCATATGGTGTCTTGGCGTTTATTGGTAGGGGGATTGAATTTAGGAGTCGTAGCGTTATGTTGCAACTGTACACAACTCTGGTGCGGCCGCACTTGGAGTACTGTGTGCAGTTCTGGTCCCCACATTACAGGAAGGATGTGGAGGCTTTGGAGAGGGTGCAGAGGAGGTTTACCAGGATGTTGCCTGGTATGGAGGGGAGATCCTATGAGGAGAGGCTGAGGGATTTGGGATTGTTTTCGCTGGAAAGGCGGCGGCTAAGAGGGGATCTTATTGAAACATATAAGATGATTAGAGGTTTAGATAGGGTGGATAGTGATAGCCTTTTTCCTCTGATGGAGAAATCCAGCACGAGGGGGCATGGCTTTAAATTGAGGGGGGGTAGTTATAGAACCGATGTCAGGGGTAGGTTCTTTACCCAGAGGGTGGTGAGGGATTGGAATGCCCTGCCAGCATCAGTAGTAAATGCGCCTAGTTTGGGGGCGTTTAAGAGATCCGTAGATAGGTTCATGGACGAAAAGAAATTGGTTTAGGTTGGAGGGTCACAGTTTTTTTTTTAACTGGTCGGTGCAACATCGTGGGCCGAAGGGCCTGTTCTGCGCTGTAATGTTCTATGTTCTATGTTCTAGGAGTGCTGAGCCATGGTTTGGCCAGTACTATGAGTCTGTAGATATGTTACTGTTGGGGTTAGGGTTGGGCTGTTCTACCTGTTAATATAGTCCTATGGTACACCCCAGTTGGCTCCGCCTCCTGGGAGAGGTATAAAGGTCACTGCTCTGCCTGGTGACCCTTTAGTCTGGGATTGTATATTGTATATAGCAGCTCTGTTATTGTTGGCAATAAAAGCCTTTATTTCCCGGGTACATCCTGCCTCCCGTGTGATTTATCACGCATCATCCATGCAGACACGGGGAGAATGTGCAAACTCCACACAGACAGTGGCCCAACAGGGAATCGAATCCGGATCCCTGGCGATGTGAGGCAGCAGTGCTAACCACTGTACCACCCAAATTCTGCTGTATCTGACGTATGTTTCAAATTCTGATTTCCTGTACAATCCCCATTTTTTTGCCCCCTCCCAAAATGTTGTGGAATTTTGGGCCCTAAGTCTGTGACTTTAAAAAATTGCTCTGCATGATGTGACAATTAGAATGATTATTCTCAAATGGATTCACAACTGCGACTGTTTCTCAGGCACTGAATGTGCACTCAGTGTCCCAGTATGATACTCACTATGAGCACTACCTGCCATTTCACTGAAGGCCCTTTGGATTGGAAAACATTTAGTGTGTTCCATTAAAGAACAGTGGATGGCACTCTCTGACAACGATTCAGATCCTATTGTTCTCAATACTTGACTTTTCTCCAAAACTGTATGAGCAGGTAAATAAACAAAGTGTACCAGGTACCTTCAACGAATTGCAGCTCTGAGGAGTCCAGGTGATCTAATCGTAAGTTATGAGTGCAAAGATCAAGTGACCTGGAATGCATTGCTATAATGACATTCTCTCCTATTTCACCACTCCTTGTTCAAGAGCTGTCAATCATAGAATCATAGAATCCTACAGTGTAGAAAGAGGCCATTCAGCCCATCGAGTTTGCACCGACAACAATCCCACCCAGGCCCTATCCCGTGCCCCGTGCATTTACCCTAACTTGTCCCCCTGACACTAAAGGGCAATTTAGCATGGCCAATCCACCTAACCCGCACATCTTTGGACTGTGGGAGGAAACTGGAGCAACTGGAGGAGAATGTGCAAACTCCACACAGTGACCCAAGCTGGGAATCGAACCTGGGTTCCTGCGCTGTGAGGCTGTGCCACCGTGCCGCACCATATCAGAATAAAGTCCTCCGTCGAGTCCTGAGACTGTGCATATCAAAGTCATAAATCATCCTTTTCTGCCTGAGAGCATCTCAATGCTTGGCTTAGTTTACATCTCCTCCAGCAGATTCCCTCCTCTGTCCACATTGTCACTTCTGGTCTACACCAGGGTCCATCCTTTTTCCAAGGATGAAAGCAAATTAAAATTAAAGCAAATTATTGTGGATGCTGGAATCTGAAACAAAAACAGAAAATGCTGGAAAAGCTCAGCAAGTCTGACAGCATCAGTGGAGAGAGAGCAGAGATAATGGGGGCGATTCTCCCAAAAGTGCTGAATTGGCGAGAAAACTAGTCCAGATCACGACTGTTTTTTCAATGGAACTTCAGACCCGAATCTCTGTGCAATGCAGAGGTCACAATCGGGAATATCATTAAAAACCCGAGGGAGGGGCCTAGCCACTGAGCTCTGGAACTCTGCACATGCTCAGTAGCCCTGATCTATCAGTCTCCCCGTTTACTGGCCAGCTCAATTGCTGGCCAGCCCGGGACCACCGCAGTGCTGCCCCTCCAGCCACCCCCCCCCCATCCCCGGCCTGATCGCGGCCTCCACGACATTCCCGGGCCAGGCCCGACCCCCCCCCCCCGTCCCATCCAGGAGCGCCCAATGTCCAGCACCCCACCCACCCAGCAGTGGCAATCCCCCAACCCACCCCCCCCACCATAACAGGACCCCCTTCTAACCCCCTGCAGCAGACCAACTCCCCCCCCAAGGCAGACCCCCCCAACGGGAGGCACGCCCCCCAACCTGCCCTGATCACTGGCCTCCCTCCAGCCCAGACCAATCCCCATGCAGAGTGGCAGAGGGACCCCCCCACCAATCGCCCTTGGCCCCGCCCACAATAGGTCCCACCCCCTTGACACTGCCTGATGCCCGGTGCCAAGGTGCCCCCTTGGCATAGGCACTTTGCCTCTTGGGCAGTGCCGGGGGCACAGGCTGGCAATGCCAGGGTGCCCATGCCCAGTGAGCACCAACCCCTGCCGCCCGACCCCCTGGGGGGCCCTGATTGCCCCCTTTCACTCCGGCGGGTTCTCCTGCTGGTTCCCCGAACATGGGGAGCTATCCTAAACCTCACCGGAGTGAAGTACTCCAGGTGGGGTGAGAGATGCTCTCCGGCCTGGCAACTTCTGTGCCGGGCCCAATAATGACATTTCAAACATATTCAAAACAGATTTAAATCACTTACCTCTCTTCAAAGAACAAAGAACAAAGAACAGTACAGCACAGGAAACAGCCCCTTCGGCCCTCCAAGCCTGTGCCGCTCCTTGGTCCAACTAGACCAATCGTTTGTATCCCTCCATTCCCAGGCTGCTCATGTGACTATCCAGGTAAGTCTTAAACGATGTCAGCGTGCCTGCCTCCACCACCCTACTTGGCAGCGCATTCCAGGCCCCCACCACCCTCTGTGTAAAAAACATCCCTCTGATATGAGTTATACTTCGCCCCTCTCACCTTGAGCCCGTGACCCCTCGTGATCGTCACCTCCGACCTGGGAAAAAGCTTCCCACTGTTCACCCTATCTATACCCTTCATAATCTTGTACACCTCTATTAGATCTCCCCTCATTCTCCGTCTTTCCAGGGAGAACAACCCCAGTTTACCCAATCTCTCCTCATAGCTAAGACCCTCCATACCAGGCAACATCCTGGTAAACCTTCTCTGCACTCTCTCTAACGCCTCCACATCCTTCTGGTAGTGCGACGACCAGAACTGGACGCAGTACTCCAAATGTGGCCTAACCAGCGTTCTATACAGCTGCATCATCAGACTCCAGCTTTTATACTCTATACCCCGTCCTATAAAGGCAAGCATACCATATGCCTTCTTCACCACCTTCTCCACCTGTGTTGCCACCTTCAAGGATTTGTGGACTTGCACACCTAGGTCCCTCTGTGTTTCTATACTCCTGATGACTCTGCCATTTATTGTATAACTCCTCTCTACATTATTTCTTCCAAAATGCATCACTTCGCATTTATCCGGATTAAACTCCATCTGCCACCTCTCCGCCCAATTTTCCAGCCTATCTATATCCTGCTGTATTGCCCGACAATGCTCATTGCTATCCGCAAGTCCAGCCATCTTCGTGTCATCCGCAAACTTGCTGATTACACCAGTTACACCTTCTTCCAAATCATTTATACATATCACAAATAGCAGAGGTCCCAGTACAGAGCCCTGCGGAACACCACTGGTCACAGACCTCCAGCCGGAAAAAGACCCTTCGACCACTACCCTCTGTCTCCTATGGCCAAGCCAGTTCTCCACCCATCTAGCCACTTCTCCTTGTATCCCATGAGCCTTAACCTTCTTAACCAACCTGCCATGTGGGACTTTGTCAAATGCCTTACTGAAATCCATATAGACGACATCCACGGCCCTTCCTTCATCAACCGTTTTTGTCACTTCCTCAAAAAAACTCCACCAAATTTGTAAGGCACGACCTCCCTCTTACAAAACCATGCTGTCTGTCACTAATGAGATTGTTCCGTTCTAAATGCACATACATCCTGTCTCTAAGAATCCTCTCCAACAACTTCCCTACCACGGATGTCAAGCTCACCGGCCTATAATTTCCTGGGTTATCCCTGCTACCCTTCTTAAACAACGGGACCACATTCGCTATCCTCCAATCCTCAGGGACCTCACCCGTGCCCAAAGAAGTGACAAAGATTTCCGTCAAGAGGCCCAGCAATTTCATCTCTCGTCTCCCTGAGCAGTCGAGGATAGATGCCATCAGGCCCTGGGGCTTTGTCAGTTTTAATGTTCCCTAAAAAACCGCCAGTTTCCAGCGCAGTCCTGACTGAGTTTGTTCCCTGGCTTTGGGAGACGCGCATGCATCAGGAACGCATGCGCAAAATGGCCAACATGTGATTCTCCGGATTGGACCCAGCAGAAAATTTGCGGGTCGCGATGGGAGAATCACCCCTGCACTTCAAGTCTGGATGACTCAAAAACAGTCGGATCTGAAACATTAGGGACAATCTTACTGGCTCATCTCGGCAGTCAATCAGTATGGCGAGCTGGTAAGATCACGAGAGAAGTGAAAAACTGAGTTCATGCCTTGTTTCACGCTCTCGCGGTGATACCGGCACTGGATTGCCAGCATGATCACATCCAGGAAGGGCGCAAAGCTGATTTAAATATTTAAATCAAAATTTTAATACAATTAGTGAGCCTGGGGCGTAATCATCCGGACTCAGTTGCCTTAACGGCCTCACCAGTGGAGGTCCTCATGGGTGAGGGTCATGTATGGTCCCCTGCAATGGGGACCTGACATGATGGCCTCGCCGGTGGAAGTGGAGGCCATTGAGACCTCCCGGGTGGTCAGGGACAGGAGTGGGCAGTGCCCACCTGGCAGACCCAAGGGGCGGGCCTAACAGGAGGGGGAGGGGCCTAAGGGGAGGGGGCAGAGCCTGAAAGGGAGACAGTACCTGCGAAGCTGCGCACTCTGCAAGGAGAGGAATCGGGGGGTGGGAGGCCGCGATCAGTGGGGCGGGGGGATAGGCAATGTTCTGGAGACTGACAATCTCCCAGTGCACTGTGTACTGTTGTACATAGTCTACTGGGAGATCATGTGCAATGGTACCTGACGTGAATAGACTTTGCCCACACTCCCTATTGACGAGAATCATACTTTGCCTCATTTTTGTCTCTCAGTCGCATAAGTTTTGAATTTTTGTCTCACTAAAAAAAACGGGCACGAGTCTCTCCCATTTTCATGCTTGTTTGGCACTTAGGATTGTTTCAGTAAGATTGCACCCTAGCTTGGTTCTCTCTCCACAGATCCTCTCAGACCTGCTGAAATGTTCCAGCATTTTCTGTTTTTGTTCCACCCTTAGTCCCTTGTTGTCCATCATTTATATTTACCTGTTCAGCAACATCACGTGAGAACGTGGAGTCTGCTCCTATATCGGCATACCTCTCTGGTGCTTCAACACCTTGAGGCTATTTTCTTTCACTCCAACCACCCACCAGATATTTAAAAAGTCTGCGTTCCTCAAAACACGCAATGCACCTCCAACTTTGATTCCATCAATTTCCCACCTCCCACCTTAACCTAAGCCCAGAGGTGTTTGGCCCTGAATTCAGCTTACTCCATTGGATGTGATTCATTTTCAAGACAATTTAATTCTCCTGAAATTTGCCTGGCTCTAATTCTGGCTCTCCATTCCTCAACACTTTCCACTGTCACGCACTAAATCACCTGCACTAATAGTCTGAGAACAATTTTTTATCTTCCAGATCCTTGGTGTAAAGTAATGCTTGGGCAGAGCACCGAACAAAACTGGATG
Organism: Mustelus asterias; assembly: GCF_964213995.1. Lineage (NCBI taxonomy): Eukaryota > Metazoa > Chordata > Chondrichthyes > Carcharhiniformes > Triakidae > Mustelus > Mustelus asterias. The sequence continues at coordinate 77,904,538 of NC_135814.1, read as the reverse complement.
GGGTGGGAGAAGTCATATCAGTGTTATCAAAATCACTGAAAAATCCACTGTGCTTCATTCTAACTATAGACCATAAGACCTAGGAGCAGAATTAGGCCACTTGGCCCATCGAGTCTGCTCTGCCATTCAATCATGGCTGATATTTTCCCTCATCCCATTTTCCTGCCTTTTCCCCATAACCCCTAATCCCCTTATTAATCAAGAACCTATCTATATCTCTCTTAAAGACTCTCAATGACCTGGCCTCCACAGCCTTCTGCGGCAAAGAGTTCCACAGATTCACCACTCTCTGGCTGAAGAAATTCCTCCTCATTTCTGTTTTAAAGGATCATCCCTTTAGTCTGAGGTTGTGCCCTCTGGTTCTAGTTTTTCCTACCAGTGGAAACATCCCCTCCACGTCCACCCTGCAAGGTCCACGTCCACCCAGGCCTGTAAGTTTCAATAAGATCCCCCTCATCCTTCTAAACTCCAATGAATACATTCCCAGAGTCCTCAACCATTCCTCATACGACAAGCTCTTCATTCCAGGAATCATTCTTGTGAACCACCTCTGGACCCTTTCCAAGGCCAGCACACCCTTCCGTAGATATGGGGCCCAAGGGCAATGCATACCCTTTCAAAGTAAGAAGTTTAGCAACACCAGGTTAAAGTCCAACAGGTTTATTTGGTAGCAAAAGCCACACAAGCTTTTGGAGCTCCAAGCCCCTTCTTCAGGTGAGTGGGAATTCTGTTCACAAACAGGGCATTTTAAGACACAGACTCAATTTACACGAATAATGGTTGGAATGCGAATGGTTCGGGGGGGGAGGGTGCTGATCCAAGGGGCTGGGGGGAGAGGTTGCTGATTGAGGGGCCTGGGGGGTGGGGGGGAGAGACTGCTGATCGAGGGGGTTGGGGGGGGAGACTGCTGATTGAGGGGGCTGGGGGGGGGAGGGGGGGTGGAGGATGCTGATCCAGGGGGCTGGGGGGAGGGGGAGTCGGGGGGAAGGTGCTGATCCAGTGGGCTTGGGGGGGGGGCGTGGGGTGAGGCTGCTGATCCAGGGCCTTGGGGGGGTGGGGGTGGTGATCCAGGGCCTGGGGGAGAATGAAGGATTCCTTGAGAGTGCTGAAAAAGGCAGCACTCCAGTCCTATGAAAAGGGCCACACACCTTAAGGCATTGTTGCATCAAATGCTGGGAATCACACAAATTAATCCTTTCCTCACTTACTGTTAATTTTAATTTGTGATGTCTTTTGCAGGAACCTTGTCAATGACCTGGCATCTACAGTTTAAAATTGAACAAGGAATGAGATTAGAGTTACATTGCCTGATCCTGATATTCCCTCTCTCCCTCCTGAACAGCTCCTGCCCATCAGCTGGACACGGGTTAAAATGGAAGCCACCATAACAGTAATTTTCGCTTCTACATGAGATTTTCCAGTTTGAGGGAACCCAATTTCCTCTGAAAATATAAAACTTTCTATTGGGTAGTGCATTTTAAAAGTAAATAAATATTTCTGATGGTTTGTCTTCTCCTGTGGTATTCCTTATGTAGAGGGTTGATAGTTCCTGTCTATTCTGCTGTATTAATTCGATAGGACGGTACATACTGAAATGGATTTCAGAGGCATTCACAAACTTGACACATTCAAAGTGTATTTTGCAGGCAGGATTAAATTGTGTTTTACGACGGGAAAACATTTCAGGCTAGAGGCAACTGAGGCAGAGAACTGAATGCCGCACTTTCCAAGGCAGGTGGCTGTCAAGATGGTGAATATCCTTTGATTATAGTTCAATGTTTGCAACAGCAATTTAAAGTTCAGAATTAATTATACTCTATGCACATGTGAACCAAATAACGCAATGGGCAATGACCTGCCTTTCAAAATACTTTCTAATGCTACAAAATTGACCAAAGTATTTGTATTATTTTAGCTCCTATATGATACAGTCCTGTCCTTTAAAGAAAACTCAACACTGCAACAGCCAGTAAAAATGAACCTCCCCGACAACTCACCAATAGAGTCATAAAGCTTTACAGCATGGAAACAGGCCCTTTAGCCCAACTTGTCCATGACGCCCAGTTTTTACCATTAAGCTAGTCTCAATTGCTCACGTTTGGCCCACATCCCTCTATACCCATCTTACCCATGTAACTATCTAAACGCTTTTTAAAGACAAAATTGCACTTGCCTCTACTACTAGCTCTGGCAGCTCGTTCCAGACATTCACACCTTCTGAGTGAACAAGTTGCCCCTCTGACTTTTTTGTATCTCTCCTTTCTCACCTTAAACCTATGCCCTCTTGTTTTAGACTCCCCTGCCTTTGGGAAACAACATTGGCTATCTAGCTGATCTATGCCCCTCATTATTTATAGACCTCTATAAGATCACCCCTCAACCTTCTATGCTCTGGAGAAAAAAGTCCCAGTCTATCCAGCCTCTTCTTATTACGCAAACCATCAAGTCCTGGTAGCATCCTAGTAATTCTTTTCTGCACTCTTTCTAGTTTAATAATAATTCTATAATAGGATGACCAGAACTGTACACAGTATTCCAATTGTGGCCTTGCCAATGCTTGTATAACTGCAACAAGACAACTCTTGTATTCAATGTTCGGACCAATGAAACCAAGCATGCTGAATGCCTTCTTCACCACCCTGTCCACCTGTTATTCCACTTTCAAGGAGCTACGAACCTGTACCTCTAGTTCTCTTCCCAATGCCGTACCATTAACTGGGTAGGTCCTGCCCGTGTTCGATCTATCAAAATGCATCACCTCACATTTATCTAAATTAAACTCCATTTGCCATTCATCAGCTCACTGGCTCAATTGATCAAGATCCCGTTGTGATCCTAGATAACCTTCTTAACTGTCCACTATGCCACCAATTTTGGTGTCATCTGCAAATTTACTATGTCTCATAAATTCTCATCCAAATCATTAATATAAATAACAAATAACAGTGGATCCAGCACCGATCCCTGAGGCACACCGCTAGTCACAGGCCTCCAGTTTGAAAAACAACCCTCGACAAACACCTTCTGTCATCAAGCCAGTTTTGTATCCAATTGGCTACCTCACCCTGAATCCCATGCAATTTGATCTTATGCAACACCTACCATGTGGTATCTTGTCAAAGGCTTTGCTAAAGTCCACGTAGACATCTTTGACTGCATTGCCCTCATCTAGCTTCTTGGTTATCCCTTCAAAAAACTCAAATTTGTGAGACATAATTTTTCATTCACAAAGCCATGCTGTCCCTAATCAGTCCTTGCCTCTCTAAATGCCTGTAGATCCTGTCTTCCTACCTTCTAACAACTTACCCAAATATTTTCCAAAAGATTCTCAATCCACTGTGATCCACGACTAATTCTCAGTAACACCACACTGGTCGATTAATTCTCCAGCTGAATTTATGCTGGTTGCAGCTGCAGGTTTAGAGATGTGGAATCACCTTTCAGCTTTGTTTCCAGACAGTCTCCAGTGTCACTTCCAGATTTAATACCGGGGCTTGGCCCCCACAATCCACGCTGGATGCTCCAAGCAGACATATCAGTGTACCTTACACCCAGAATAGAAGAAAAGGAAAAGAGTGGTTGGTGGGTAAAGCATGGCTGAAGGGATGAGTTTTTAGCAAGCACTGACAGCACTGAGGGAGATGAAAGGCAGGCTCAAAGAGGCAGATAGTTCAAAAGGGTGGGATTTTCCGGTCCTGCGAGCAAGGAGCAGTGGGGCAGACAGAACTAGGAAATTTGGAGTGTGGCCAGCCGGCTTAAAAATGGCTTGCAACTTTCCGCTCGTACGTTTCATGGCGGGCCAGGCAGTGAGCTGTCTGCACTTGTCTATCGTCATTATTAAACAGCCAGCTTGCTAGAATCAGCCCCCTCTTCACTTCCAAATGCATGGGCCGAGCTGGCGGCTGATTACACCGGCGGGAACCAGGGCCGGATGAGAGAGGCGTGCACCTTGTGAACCACACTTCATTGGAGGTAAGTGCCCGAGGATTCACCCATCTTTCACCGCACTGTGTCCCGGCTGCCCTGACTCATGCCAAGGCTGTTCAGAGGGGTGGGGGCGCTGGTAAGCAAATATTTGACTGGGGATATGGGGTAAGACAAGGGAAGGGGGGCTGTAAGCAAAGACTTGACTGGGGGCGATGGAACCCGAAGGGGGAGGGGAGGGACAAACGTGACTAGGGGAGAGGAGGGCAGAGGCGCACCATCATCTAAGAGGGTAATAAATGCCAAAGAAACAAACCTGAAGGCTCTGTGTCTCAATGCGAGGAGCATTTGTAATAAGGTGGATGAATCAACTGTGCGGACAGTCATTAACAGAGATGATGTAATTGGGATCAGGGATGGAAACTCAACATCCATGGATATTCAATATTCAGGAAAAATAGAAAGGAAAAGTGGATAAACATAGAAACATAAAGATAGGAGCAGGAGGAGGCCATTTGGCCCTTCGAGCCCGCTCCACCATTCCTTACGATCATGGCTGATCGTCCAACTCAATAGCCTAATCCTGCTTTCTCCCCATAATCTTTGATCCCATTTGCCCCAAGTGCTATATCTAGCCACCTCTTGAATACATTCAATGTTTTGGCATCAACTACTTCCTGTGGTAATGAATTCCACAGGCTCACCACTCTTTGGGTGAAGAACTGTCTCCTTACCTCCATCTTAAATGGTCTACCCTGAATCCTCAGACTGTGACTCCTGGTTCTGAACTCTCCCACAATCGGGAAGATCCTCCACGCATCTACCCTGTCTAGTCCTGTTAGAATTTTATAAGTCTCTATGAGATCCCCCCTCATTCGTCTGAACTCCAGCGAAAACAATCCTACCCTGGTGAATCTCTCCTCATACATCAGTCCCGCCATCCTGGAATCAGCCTGGTAAACCTTCGCAGCATTCCCTCGAGAGCAAGGACATCCTTCCTCAGAAAAGGAGACCAAAACTGCATACAATACTCTAGGTGTGCCCTCACTGGCACAGTGATTAGCACTGCTGCCTCACAGCACCAGAGACCTGGGTTTGATTCCCGGCTTGGGTCACTGTCTGTGTGGAGTTTGCATGTTCTCCCTGTGTCTGCATGGTTTTCCTCTGGCGCTCTGGTTTCCCCCCACCATCCAAAGATGTGTGGGTTAGGTGGATTGGCCATGCTAAATTGCTCCTCAGTGTCAGGGGGACCAGCTACGGTAAATGCATGGGATTATGGGGATAGGACCTGGGTGGGATTGTGGTCGCTGCAGACTCGATGGGCCGAATCGCCTTCTTCTACACTGTAGGATTCTACGATTATAGATGAATTCAGTGTTTCTAGAAGAGGTATGACAGCCACTTCACCAAGGCCTGTATAATTGCAACAACACATCCCAGCTCCTGTATTCAAAACCTCTTGCAATGAAGGCCAACATTTGCCTTCTTTACCGCTTGCTGCACGTGCTTGCTTACCTTCAGCGACTGGTGCACAAAGATATCATAGTCCCTCTGCACACTCCCCTCTCCCATTTTACAGCCATTCAGGTAGTAATCTGCCTTCTTGTTTTTGCTTCCAAAGTGAATAACCTCACATTTATCCAAATTATACTGCATCTGCCATTGATTTGTCCACTCACCCAACCTACCCAGATCATGCTGAAGGATCTCTGCATCCTTGTCACAGTTCACCCTCCCACCCAACTTGGTATCATCTGCAAACTTTGAGATGTTACATTTTGTTCCCTCATCCAAATCATTAATATATATTGTGAATAGCTGGGGTCCCAGCACTGATCCCTGTGGCACCCCACTAGTTACTGCCTGCCAATTTGAAAAGCACCCATTAATTCCTACTCTTTGCAACCAGTTTTCAATCCATCTCAATACACTTCCCCCAATCCCATGTACTTTAATCTTGCACAATAATCTCTTATGTGGGACTTTGTCAAACACTTTCTGAAAGTCCAAATCTACCACATCGACTGGCTCCCCCTTGTCAATCTTACTAGTTACATCTTCAAAGAATTCCAACAGATTTGTCAAGCATGATTTCCCCTTCATAAATCCATGTTGACTCTGTCTGATCCTGCCACGGCTTTCTAAATGCTCTACTAGAAAGTCCATGATAATGGATTCAAGAATTTTCCCCACTATTGACGTTAGGCTTACTGGCCTATAATTCCCTGCTTCCTCTCGACCTCTCTTTTTAAATATTGGATTGACATTAGCTACCCTCCAATCTGCAGGGACTGTTCCAGAGTCTATAGAATCATGGAAGATGACCACCAATGCATCCACTATTTCTAGTACTCTGGGGATGTAGATTATCAGGGCCTGGGGATTTATTCACCTTCAATCCCATCAATTTTCCCAGCACCATTTCTCTACGAATAATGATCTCCCTCAGTTCTTCCCTCTCACTAAATCTTGCATTCTCCAACATTTCTGATAGCTGATTTGTGTTCTCTTTTGTGAAGACAGAACCAAAATATGCATTCAGTTATAGAGTCAAAGAGGTTTACAGCATGGAAACAGGCCCTTTGGCCCAACTTGTCCATGCCCCCCTTTTTTTTTAAAAAACCCCTAAGCTAATCCCAATTGCCCGCATTTGGCCCATATCCCTCTATACCCATCGTACCCACGTAACTATCTAAATGCTTTTAAAAGACAAAATTGTACCCGCCTCTACTACTACCTCTGGCAGCTTGTTTCAGACACTCACCACCCTCTGTGTGAAAAAATTGCCCCTCTGGACACTTTGTATCTCTCCCCTCTCACCTTAAACCTATGACCTCTAGTTTTAGACTCCCCTACTTTTGGGAAAAGATATTGACTATCGAGCTGATCTGTGCCCCTCATTATTTTATAGACCTCTATAAGATCACCCCTCAGCTTTCTACGCTCCAGAGAAAAAAGTCCCAGTCTATCCAGCCTCTCCTTTTAACTCAAACCATCAAGTCCCGGTAGCATCCTAGTAAATCGTTTCTGCACTCTTTCTAGTTTAATAATGTCCGTTCTATAATAGGGTGACCAGAATTGCACACAATATTCCAAGTGTGGCCTTACCAAAGTCTTGTACAACTTCAACAAGACATTCCAACTCCTGTATTCAATGTTCTGACCGATGAAACCAAGCATGCCAAAAGTCTTCTTCACCACTCTGTCCACCTGTGACTCCACATTCAAGGAGCTATGAACATGTACCCCTAGATCTCTTTGTTCTGTAACTCTCCCCAACCTCTTACCATTAACTGAGTAAGTCCTGCCCTGGTTCAATCTACCAAAATGCATCACCTCGCATTTGTCTAAATTAAACTCCATCTGCCATTCGTCAGCCCACTGGCTCAATTGATCAAGATCCCGTTGCAATTTTCACTGTCCACTATGCCACCAATCTTGGTGTCATCTGCAAACTTACTAACCATGCCTCTTATATTCTCATCCAAATCATTAATGTAAATGACAAATAACAGTGGACCCAGCACTGATCCCTGAGGCACACCGCTGGTCACAGGCCTCCAGTTTGAAAAACAATTCTCTGGCTTCTGTCAAGAAGCCAATTTTGTATCCATTTAGATGCCTCACCCTGGATCCCGTGAGATTTAACCTTATGCAACAACCTACCATGCGGTACCTTGTCAAAGGCCTTGCAAAAGTCCATGTAGACAACATCAACTGCACTGCCCTCATCTACCTTCTTGGTTACCTCTTCAAAAAACTCAATCAAATTTGTGAGACATGGTTTTCCACTCGCAAAGCCATGCTGACTGTCCCTAATCAGTCCTTGCCTCTCGAAATGCCTGTAGATCCTGTCTCTCAAAATACCTTCCAACAATTCACCCACCACAGATATGAGGCTCACTGGCCTGTTGTTCCCAAGTTTTTCCCTGCAGCCCTTTTTAAACAAAGGCACAACATTTGCCACTCTCCAATCTTCAGGCAGCTCGCCCGTGACAATCAATCATTCAAATATCTCGGCTAGGGGACCCGCAATTTCCTCCCTAGCCTCCCACAATGTCCTGGGATACAGTTCATCAGGTCCCGGGGATTTATCTAACTTGATGCGCTTTAAGACTTCTCGCACCTCCTTCTCTGTAATATGTACACTCCTCAAGACATCACTATTCATTTCCCCAAGTTCCCTAACATCCATGCTTTTCTCAACAGTAAATACTGATGAGAAATATTCGTTTAAGATCTCACCCATCTCTTGTGGATCCGCACATAGATGACTTTGTTGATACTTAAGAGGCCCTACTCTCTCCCTTATTACTCTTTTGCCTTTTGTGTATTTGTAGAAGCTCTTTGGATTCTCCTTTGCCATATCTGCCAAAACAATCTCGTGTCCCCATTTTACCCTCCTGATTTCTCTCTTAACTCTACTCATACACTCCAATCAAGGGATTCATTTGATCCCAGCTGCCTATGCATGTCATGTGCCTCTTTCTTCTTCTTGACCAGGGCCTCAATATCCCGAGTCATCCAAGGTTCCCTACTTCTGCCAGCCTTGCCCTTCACTCTAAGAGGAATGTGTTTACCCTGAACCCTGGTTAACACACTTTTGAAAGCGTGCCACTTACCAGACGTCCCTTTGCCTTCCCACAGACTCCCCCAATTAACTTTTGAAAGTTCCTGCCTGATACCATCAAAATTGGCCTTGTCCCAATTTAGAATTTTAACTTTTGGGCCAGACCTATCATTCTCCATAGCTATCTTAAAACCAATAGAATTATGGTCACTGGTCCCAAAGTGATCCCTCACTAACACTCCTGTCACCTGCCCTTCCTTATTTCCCAAGAGGAGGTCAAGTTTTGCCCCTCTCTAGTCGGGCCATCCACATACTGAATGAGAAATTCTTCCTGAATACACTCAACAAATTTCTCTCCATCCAACCCTCTAATACTATGGCTGTCCCAGTCAATGTTGGGAAAGTTAAAATCTCCGACTATTACCACCCTATTTTTCTTGGAGCTATCTGTAATCTCCTTACATACTTGCTCCTCAATTTCCCGCCGACTATTTGGGGGCCTATAGTACAACCCTATCAAAATGATTTCCCCCCTTCTTATTTCTCAGTTCTACTCATATAAACTATAAGTTGCTCAGCCATTTTTTTGTCCCCTATTATACATTCCCCCATTTCTATCTATAGGGTACCTACATTTGTCTTCACCAACCTCTTTCTCTTCACGTATCTATAAGGTAGGGTAGCATTGCTGGTTAAAGAGGAAATTAACACAATCGTAAGGAAGGACATTAGCCTGCACGATATGGAATCTGTATGGGTGGAGCTGTGGAACATCAAAAAACGTTAGTGGGAGTTGTGTACAGACCACCAAACAGTAACAGTGAGGTCGGGGATGGCATCAAGCAGGAAATTAGAGAAGTGTGCAGTAAGGGTACAGCAGTTATTATGGGTGACTTCAATCAGCATATTGATTTGGCTCATCAAACTGGTAGCAGTGCGATGGAGGAAGATTTCCTGGAATGGATAAGGGATGGTTTTCCCGACCAATATGTTGAGAAACCAACTAGAGAGCAGGCCATCCGAGACCGGGTATTGTGTAATGAGAGAGGATTAATTAGCAATCTTGTGGTGCAAGATCCTTTGGGTAAGAGTGACCCTAATATGGTATTCACTAAGTTGGAGAGTGAGACAGTTAAGTCTGAAACTAGGGTCCTGAACTTAAGGAAAGCTAACTTTGATGGTATGAGACATGCATTGGCTAGGATAAGCTGGCAAAGGATATTTAAAGGGTTGACAGTGGGTCGGCAATGCCAGATATTTAGAATAGAATAGAGTCATAGAATCTGTGCAGTGCAGAAGGAGGCCATTTGGCCCATCGAGTCTGCACCAACCACAATCTCACTCAGGCCCTATTCCCATAACCCCACATATTTATCCTGCTAATCCCCTGACACAAGGGTCAATTTAACATGGCCAATCAACCTAACCCCACATCCTTGGACTGTGTGAGAAACCGGAGCACCCGGAGGAAATCCATGCAGACACAGGGAGAATGTGCAAATTCCACACAGACAGTGACCTGAGGCCGGAATTGAACCCAGGTCCCTGGCGCTGTGAGGCAGCAGTGCTAACCACTGTGCCACAGTGCCATCATTCAAAGAACACATGGATGAACTTCAACAACTATATGTCCCAGTCTGGTGTAAGAGTAAAACGGGGAAGGTGGCTCAACAATGGCTAACATGGGAAATCAGGGATAGTGTTCAAGCCAAAGAGGAGGCATATAAATTGGCCAGAAAAAGCAGCAAACCTGAGGACTGGGAGAAATTTAAAATCCAGCAGAGGAGGACAAAGAGTTTAATTCAGAAGGGAAAAATGGAATACGAGAGTAAGCTTGCAGAAAACATAAAAACTGGTTGCAATGGCTTCGATGGATATCTGAAGAGAAAAAGACTGACAAAGATAAATGTAGGTCCCTTAAAATTAGAATCAGGTGAGTTCATAATGGGCAACAAAGAGATGGCAGACCAGCTGAACAGATACTTTGGATCTGTCTTCACTAAGGAGGACACAAATAACTTAGAAATACTAGAGGACAGAGGGTCAAGCATGAAGGAAGAAGTGCACCCAATTGCAGCTCCTCATAGATCGCATGGATAGGTTGGAGCAGCAGTTGGATGCACTTAGGAGCATGAAGATGGCAGAAAGCGTCATAGACAGGAGTTTTAGTGCTGTGGTGACACCCAAGGTGCAGGCAGATAGATGGGTGACCGCTATAAGGGGCAGGCAGTCAGTGCAGGAATCCCCTATGGTCATCTTCCTCTTTAACAAGTATACCATTTTGGATATTGTTGGGGGGATGGCCTATCAGAGGATAATAGGAGCAGCAGCCAGAGCAGTGGTATCATGGCTGGCTCTGTTGTTCAGCAGGGAGGACAAAGAGCACTAGAGGAATAGTTATAGGGGACTCTATAGTTAAGGGTACAGATAGGTGCTTCTGTGGATGTGAAAGAGACTCCAGGATGGTCTGTTGCCTCCCTGGTGCCAGGGTCCAGGATGTCTCTGAACGGAGAAAGCATTCTGAAGGGAGAGAGTGAACAGCCAGAGGTCATGGTACATATTGGTACTAACAACGTAGGTAGTTATGTTGGTCCCCTTTGGTCCTGCAGCAGTAGTTTAGAGAGTTAGGTAGAAAGTTAAAAAACAGGACATCTAGGGTTGTAATCTCAGGATTACTCCCTGTGTCACGTGCCAGTGAGGCTAGAAATAGGAAGATAGTAAAGCTCAACACATGACTAAACAGCTGGTGTAGGAGGGAGGGTTTCAGATATCTGGACCATTGGGATCACTTCCAAGGCAGGTGGGACCTGTACAAAAAGGACAGGTTGAATCTAAATTGGAGGAGCATAAATATTCTGGCCAGGAGGTTTGCTAGTGTCACACGGGAGGATTTAAACTAGTTTGGCAGGGGGGTGGGAACCAAAGCAAAGATGAATTAACTGAAAGGGAACTAGAGAGTAGGACTAGTAAGACTCAGAGAGAGAGCAGACAGGGTGTGGTTGCTGATCAAAGGTGGACTGAAGTGCATTTGTTTCAATGCGAGAAGTGTAACAGGTAAGGCAGATGAAGTGAGAGCTTGGATTAGTATTTGGAACTATGATGTTGTTGCCATTATAGAGACTTGGTTAAGGGAAGGACAGGATTAGCAGCTTAATGTTCCAGGATACAGATGTTTCAGGCGGGATAGAGGGGATGTGAAAGGGGTGGGGGGGGTTGCACCACTGATTAAGGAGAATATCACAGCTGTGCTGCAGGAGGACACCTCAGGGGGCTCATACAGTGAGGCAATATGGGTAGAGCTCAGGAATATGTTGGGGGTTTACTATAGGCCTCCCAACAGTCAGCGGGAGATAGAAGAACAGATGTGTAGACAGATCTTGGCAAGGTGTACAAGTAACAGGGTCGTGGTGGGTGATTTAAACTTCCCCTATATTGACTGGGCTTGCTTAATGCTCTGGTTGTAGATAGGGCAGATTTTGTAAGGAGCATCCAGGAGGGCTTCTTGAAACAGTATGTCGATAGTCCAACAAGGGAAGGGGCTGTACTGGACCTGGTTTAGGGGAATGAGCCCAGCCAGGTGGTCGAATGTTTCAGTAGGGGAGAAGTTTGGGAACAGTGACCACAAGTAAGTTTTAAGGTACTGATGGATAAAGATAAGTATAGTTCTCAGGTGAAGGTGCGAAATAGGGGGAAGGCTAATTGCAATAATATTAGGCAGGAACTTAAGAATGTAGATTGGGGGCAGATGTTTGAGGGCAAATCAACACCTGGGAGGCTTTCAAGTGTAAGTTGATAGGAATTCAGGACCGGCATGTACCTGTAAGGATGAAGGATAAGTATGGCAAGTTTCGGGAACCTGGGATAACGAGATTTATTGTGAGCCTAGTTAAAAAGAAGAAAGGAAGCATTAGGCAAAGCTCGGAGGCTGGGAACACAAAAAGCAAGTGTGAAATATAAGGAAAGTAGAAAGAAACTTAAGCAAGGAGTCAGGAGAGCTAAAAGGGGTCACGAAAAATCATTGGCCAGCAGGATTAAGGAAAATCCCAAGGCTTTTTATACATATATAAAGAGCAAGAGGGAAGCCAGGGAGAGGGTTGCCCCACTCAAGTACAGGGGGAGGAAATCTATGCGTGGAGCCAGAGGAAATGGGCGAGGTATTAAATGAGTACTTTGTGTCAGTATTCACCAAAGAGAAGGACTTGGTTGGATGATGAGTCTAGGGAAGGGTGTGTAGATAATTTGGGCCATGTTGAGATCAAAAAGGAGGTGGTATTGGGGTTCTTGAGAAACATTAAAGTAGACAAGTCCCCAGGGCCTGATGGGATATACCCAGAATACTGAGAGAGGCAAGGGAGGAAATTGCTGGGGCCTTGAGAGAAATCTTTGTATCCTCACTGGCTACAGGGGAGGTCCCAGAAGATTGGAAAATAGCCAATGTGTTCCTTTGCTTAAGAAGGGTAGCAAGGATAATCCAGGTAATTACAGGGCGGTGAGCCTTACATCAGTGGTGGGAAAATTATTGGAGAGGATTCTTTGAGACAGGATTTACTCCCATGTATTAGTGAGAGGCAACATGGTTTTGTGAAGAGGAGATCGTGTCTCACTACCTTGATCGAGTTTTTCGAGGAAGTGACGAAGATGATTGATGAGGGTAGGGCAGTGGATGCTGTCTTCAGTAAGGCCTTTGACAAGGTCCCTCATGGCAGACTGGTACAGAAGGTGAAGTCGCATGGGATCAGAGGTGAGCTGGCAAGATGGATACAGAACTGGCTTGGCCATAGAAGACAGAGGGTAGCAATGGAAGGGTGTGTTTCTGAATGGAGGGCTGTGACTAGTGGCATTCCCCAGGGATCAGTGCTGGGATCTTTGTTGTTTGTAATATATATAAATGATTTGGAGGAAAATGTAACTGGTTTGATTAGTAAGTTTGCGGAGGACACAATAGTTGGTGGATTTGCGAATAGCAATGAGGACTGTTAGAGGATATAGCAGAATATAGATCAGTTGGAGACTTAGGCGGAGAGATGATAAATGAAGTTTAATCTGGACAAATGTGAGCTAATGCATTTTGGAAGGTCTAATACAGATGGGAAATATACAGTAAAAGGCAGAATCCTTAAGAGTATTGATAGGCAGAGGGATCTGGGTGTACAGGTACACAGGTCACTGAAAGTGGCAATACAGATGGAGAAGGTAGTTAAGAAGGCATACGGCATGCTTGCCTTCATTGGCTGGGGCACTGAGTTTAAAAATTGGCAAGTCATGTTGCAGCTTTATAGAACTTTGGTGGGCCGCACTTGGGATATAGCATTCAATCCTGGTCGTCACACTATCAGAAAGATGTGGAGGCTTTGGAGTGGGCACAGACAAGATTTACCAGGATGTTGCCTGGTATGGAGGGCATTAGCTATGAGGAGAAGTTGGAGAAACTTGGTTTGTTCTCACTGAAACGACAGAGGTTGAGGGGCGACCTGATAAAAGTCTACAAGATTATGAGGGGCATGGACAGAGTGGATAGTCAGAAGCTTTTTCCCAGGGTGGAAGAGTCAATTACTAGGGGGCATAGATTTAAGGTGCGAGGGGCAAGGTTTAAAGGAGATGTACGAGGCAAGTTTTTTACACAGAGGGTGGTGAGTGCCTGGAACGCGCTGCCGGGGGAGGTAGTGGAAGCAGATATGATAGTGAGTTTTAAGAGGCGTCTTGACAAATAAGGCCTTTGACAAGGTACCACATGGTAGGTTGTTGCATAAGGTTAAATCTCACGGGATCCAGGGTGAGGTATCTAAATGGATACAAAATTGGCTTCTTGACAGAAGCCAGAGGGTGGTTGTAGTGAGCTGTTTTTCAAACTGGAGGCCTGTGACCAGCGGTGTGCCTCAGAGATCAGTGCTGGGTGCACTGTTATTTGTCATTTATATTAATGATTTGGATGAGAATATAGGAGGCATGGTTAGTAAGTTTGCAGATGACACCAAGATTGGTGGCATAGTGGACAGTGAAGAAAGCTATCTCCAATTGCAACGGGATCTTGATCAATTGGGCCAGTGGGCTGACGAATGGCAGATGGAGTTTAATTTAGACAAATGCGAGGTGATGCATTTTGGTAGATTGAACCAGGGCAGGACTTACTCAGTTAATGGTAGGGCGTTGGGGAGAGTTACAGAACAAAGAGATCTAGGGGTACATGTTCATAGCTCCTTGAAAGTGGAGTCACAGGCGGACAGAGTGGTGAAGAAGGCATTCGGCATGCTTGGTTTCATTGGTCAGAACATTGAATACAGGAGTTGGAATGTCTTGTTGAAGTTGTACAAGACGTTGGTAAGGCCACACTTGGAATACTGTGTGCAGTTCTGGTCACCCTATTATAGAAAGGATATTATTAAACTAGAAAGAGTGTTGAAAAGATTTATTAGGATGCTACCGGGACTTGATGGATTGAGTTATAAGGAGAGGCTGGATAGACTGGGACTTTTTTCTCTGGAACATAGGAGGCTGAGGGGTGATCTGATAGAGGTCTATAAAATAATGAGGGGCATAGATCAGCTAGATAGTCAATATCTTTTCCCAAAGGTAGGGGAGTCTAAAACTAGCTGGCATAGGTTTAAGATGAAAGGGGAGAGATACGAAAGTGTCCAGAGGGGCAATTCTTTCACACACAGGGTGGTGAGTATCTGGAACAAGCTGCCAGAGGTAGTAGTAGAGGCGGGCACAATTTTGTCTTTTAAAAAGCATTTAGATAGATACATGGGTACGATGGGTATAGAGGGATATGGGCCAAATGCGGGCAATTGGGACTAGCTTAGGGGTTTAAAAAAAAAAGGGCGGCATGGACAAGTTGGGCCAGAGGGCCTGTTTCCATGCTGTAAACCTCTATGACTCTATACATTAATAAGATAGGAATGGAGGGATATGGTCCCCAGAAGTGTCGGGGATTTTAGTTCAGTCGGGCAGCATGGTCAGTGTGGGCTTGGAGAGCCTGTTCCTGTGCTGTAATTTTCTTTGTTCTTTATTGTATGATCTGAAGGAAATCCTTATTAGTTAGGAAATTATATTGGGGAAATTACTGGGATTAAAACCCCATCAGTCCCCAGGGCCTGATGCTCTGCATCCCAGAGTTCTTAAGGAAGTGGCCCTAGAAATGGTGGACGCATTGGCGATCATTTTCCAGCATTCTATAGACTCTGGAAGAGTTCCAATGGATTGGAGGGCAGTGAATGTAACCCCACTTTTTGAAAAAGGAGGGAGAGAGAAAATGGGGAATTATAGACCGGTTAGCCTGACATCAGTGGTAGGGAAAATGCTGGAGTCAATTACTAAGGATGTAATAACTGAGCATTCAGAAAGTGGTGACAGGATCGGTCCAAGTCGTGGATTTACTAAAGGGAAATCGTGCTTGACAAATGTTTTGGATTTTTTTGAGGATGTGACCAGTAGAGTGGACAAGGGTGAACCAGTGGATGTTGTATATCTGGACTTTCAAAAGGCTTTTGACATGCTCCCACACGAGCAAAATTAAAGCTCATGGTATTGGGAGCAATGTATTGACGTGGATAGAGAACTGGTTTACAGACAGGAAGCAGAGAGTAGGAATAAACTTGTCCTTTTCAGAGTGGCAGGCCATGACTAGTGGGGTACCGCAGGGTTCAGTGCTGGGACCCTAGCTATTCACAATATACATTAATGATTTGGACGAAGGAATTGAATGTAATATCTCCAAATTTGCAGATGACACTAAGCTGGGTGACAGTGTGTGCTGTGAGGAGAATTCTAAGAGGCTGCATGGTGACTTGGAAAGGCTGGCTGAGTGGGCAAATGCAATATAATGTGGATAAATGTGAGGTTATCCACTGTAGTGGCAAAAGCAGGAAGGAGGATTATTATCTGAATGGTGGCAGTTTAGGAAAAGGGGATGTGCAACGTGACCTGGGTGTCATGGTGGAACAGTTGCTGAACGTTGGCATGCAGGTACAGCAGGCAGTGAGGAAAGCTCAAGAGAAAACGCTGGAAAATCTCAGCAGGTCTGGCAGCATCTGTAAGGAGAGAAAAGAGCTGACGTTTCAAGTCCAGATGACTCTTTGTCAAAGCCAGCTCTTTTCCGGTGAGGAAAGCTAATGGCATGCTGGCTTTCATAGCCAGAGGACTTGCATATAGGAGTAAGGATGTCTTGCTCCTATATGCTCCTTTATCCGGATAAATGCGAAGTGATGCATCTTGGAAGAAATAATGTAGGGAGGAGTTATACAATAAATGGCAGAGTCATCAGGAGTATAGAAACACAGAGGGACCTAGGTGTGCAAGTCCACAAATCCTTGAAGGTGGCAACACAGGTGGAGAAGATGGTGAAGAAGAGATATGGTATGCTTGCCTTTATAGGACGGGGTATAGAGTATAAAAGCTGGAGTCTGATGATGCAGCTGTATAGAACGCTGGTTAGGCCACATTTGGAGTACTGCGTCCAGTTCTGGTCGCCGCACTACCAGAAGGACGTGGAGGCATTGGAGAGAGTGCAGAGAAGGTTTACCAGGATGTTGCCTGGTATGGAGGGTCTTAGCTATGAGGAGAGATTGGGTAGACTGGAGTTGTTCTCCTTGGAAAGACGGAGAATGAGGGGAGATCTAATAGAGGTATACAAGATTATGAAGGGTATAGATAGGGTGAACAGTGGGAAGCTTTTTCCCAGGTCGGGGGTGACGATCACGAGGGGTCACGGGCTCAAGCTGAGAGGGGCGAAGTATAACTCAGATATCAGAGGGACGTTTTTTACACAGAGGGTGGTGGGGGCCTGGAGTGCGCTGCCAAGTAGGGTGGTGAAGGCAGGCACGCTGACATCGTTTAAGACTTACCTGGATAGTCACATGAGTAGCCTGGGAATGGAGGGATACAAACGATTGGTCTAGTTGGACCAAGGAGCGGCACAGGCTTGGAGGGCCGAAGGGCCTGTTTCCTGTGCTGTACTGTTCTTTGTTCTTTGTTCTTTGCTGCAGTTATACAGGGCCTTGGTGAGGCCACACCTTGAGTATTTTGTGCAGTTTTGGTCTCCTAGTCTGAGGAAGGACATTCTTGTTATTGAGGAAATCCAGCGAAGGTTTACCAGACTGATACCTGGAATGGCAGGACTGACATATGAAGAGAGACTGAATCAACGGGTTTGTACTCACTGGAATTTAGACGAATGAGAGGGAATGTAGAATATAGAAACATATAAAATCCTGATGGGACTGGACAGGCTAGATGTGGGAAGAATGTTCCCGATGTTGGGGAAGTCCAGAACTACGGGTCACAGTCTAACAATAAGGAGTAAGCCATTCAGGACTGAGATGAGGGAGAATTTCTTCACTCAGAGAGTTGTTAACCTGTGGAATTCTCTATCACAGAGAGCAATTGAGGCTAATTTGTTAGATATGTTCAAGAGAGAGTTGGACGTGGCCCTTGCGGCTAAAGGGATAAAGGGGTATGGAGAGGGAACAGGTGTGGGATACTGAAAGTGCATGATCAGCCATGATCATATTGGCAAGTCATGTTGCAGCTTTATAGAACCTTAGTTAGGCCGCACTTGGAATATAGTGTTCAATTCTGGTCACCACACTACCAGAAGGATGTGGAGGCTTTGGAGAGGGTACAGAAAAAATTTACCAGGACGTTGCCTGGTATGGAGGACATTAGCTATGAGGAGAGGTCAGAGAAACTTGGTGTGTTCTCACTGGAACGACGGAGGTTGAGGGGCGACCTGATAGAAGTCTACAAGATTATGAGGGGCATGGACAGAGTGGATAATCAGAAACTTTTTTCCAGGGTCAATTACCAGGGGGCATAGGTATAAGATGTGAGGGGCAAGGTTTAAAGGAGATATCTGAGGCAAGTTTTTTACACGGAGGTGGTGGGTGCCTGGAACGTGCTGCCGGGGGAGGTAGTGGAAGCAGATATGATAGTGACTTTTAAGGGGAGTCTTGACAAATACATGATTAGGATGAGAATAGAGGGAGACGGTCTCCAGAAGGGTAGAGGGTTTTAGTTTAGTCGGGCAGCATGGTCGGTGCAGACTTGAAGGGCTGAATGACCGACTCCTGCACCTATTTTCTATGTTTTTTTTGACTGGGGAGGCGAGAGACGCACATGACAGGGGGAGGGCAAATCAGTCTTGAGGCAAATCAGAGTGGATAAATCCCCAGGTGCGGACAGAGTATTCCCACGGACCTTGAGGGAAGCTAGTGTTGAACTTGCAGGGGCCCTGGCAGACATATTTAAAATGTCAGTATTCACGGGGGAGGTTGCACATTCTCCCCGTGTCTGTGTGGGTTTCCTCCGGGTGCTCCGGTTTCCTCCCACAGTCCAAAGATGTGTGGGTTAGGTTGATTGGCCAGGTTAAAAAAAAAATTGCCCCTTAGAATCCTGAGATGCGTAGGTTAGAGGGCTTAGCGGGTAAATATGTGGGGGTAGGGCCTGGGTGGGATTGTGGTTGGTGCAGACTCGGTGGGCCGAATGGCCTCCTTCTGCACTGTAGGTTTCTATGATTCTATGATTCTAGGTGCCGGATGATTGGAGGGTGGCTCATGTTGTTCCGTTGTTTAAAAAAAGTTCCAAAAGAAATCCGGGAAATTATCGGCCAGTAAGTTTGACGTCGGTGGTGGGCAAGTTATTGGAAGGTGTGATAAGGGATAGGATCTACAAATATTTGGATAGACAGGGACTTATTAGGGAGAGTCAACATGGCTTTGTGCGTGGTAGGTCATGTTTGACCAATCTATTAGAGTTTTTCGAGGAGGTTACCAGGAAAGTGGATGAAGGGAAGGCGGTGGATGTTGTCTACCTGGATTTCAGCAAGGCCTTTGACAAGGTCCCTCATGGGAGGTTAGTTAGGAAGGTTCAGTCGCTAGGTATACATGGGGAGGTAGTAAATTGGATAAGACACTGGCTCAATGGAAGAAGCCAGAGAGTGGTTGTGGAGGATTGCTTCTCTGAGTGGAGGCCTGTGACTAGTGGTGTGCCGCAGGGATCGGTGTTGGGTCCATTGTTGTTTGTCATCTATATCAATGATCTGGATGATAATGTGGTAAATTGGATCAGCAAGTTTGCTGATGATACAAAGATTGGAGGTGTAGTGGACAGTGAGGAAGGTTTTCAAAGCTTGCAGAGGGATTTGGACCAACTAGAAAAATGGGCTGAAAAATGGCAAATGGAATTTAACGCAGACAAGTGTGAGATATTGCACTTTGGAAGGACAAACCAAAGAAGAACGTACAGGGTAAATGGTAGGACTCGGAAGAGTGCAGTTGAACAGAGGGATCTGGGAACACAGGTACAAAATTCCCTAAAAGTGACGTCACAGGTGGATAGGGTCGTAAAGAGTGCCTTTGGTACATTGGCCTTTATAAATCGGAGTATCGAGTATAAAAGTTGGAGTGTTGTGGTAAGGTTATATAAGGCATTGGTGAGGCCGAATTTGGAGTATTGTGTACAGTTTTGGTCACCTAGTTACAGGAAGGATGTAAATAAGATTGAAAGAGTGCAGAGAAGGTTCACAAGGATGTTGCCGGGACTTGAGAAGCTGAGTTACAGAGAGAGATTGAATAGGTTGGGACTTTATTCCCTGGAGCGTAGAAGATTGAGGGGAGATTTGATAGAGGTGTATAAGATTTTGATGGGTATAGATAGAGTGAATGCAAGCAGGCTTTTTCCGCTGAGGCTAGGGGAGAAAAAAACCAGAGGGCATGGGTTAAGGGTGAAAGGAGAAAAGTTTAAAGGGAATATTAGGGGGGGCTTCTTCACGCAGAGAGTGGTGGGAGTGTGGAATGAGCTGCCGGATAAAGTGGTAAATGCGGGGTCACTTTTAACATTTAAGAAAAACTTGGATGGGTTCATGGATGAGAGGCGTGTGGAGGGATATGGTCCAAGTGCAGGTCAGTGGGACTAGGCATAAAATGGTTCGGCACAGACAAGAAGGGCCAAAAGGCCTGTTTCTGAGCTGTAATTTTCTATGGTTCTATGGTTCTATGGCAGAGATATGTGACTTGGGGTTGGGAGGGCAGAGACACGTGATTGGGGAAGGGGTCAATTTATTGGACCAGGAAGTCGAGAAAGTTTTGGGCAATTGCACCACATATAGTCAGGGCCAGCAAACATGGTCATTGTGCACCATGCTAACTGTTCTTGGCACGCACGTCTGGATCCCAGTCTAGGAAGGGGGAGGACTTGTCCATCCTGTCTCAGTGATACATAGCATGGTGTGCAGGGTATGGTCAGTCACTCATACACTTGAGTCTTGGGGGTTGGTGGCTTGGTACGGGACTGCGGATGACACAGTTCGGGGAGACATCTGCAGCCTTTTGATATGGAGCAGGTAATATGGTAGGGGGCACTCAATGGCGTCATGTGGGTGTCTCATGTCATGACAGTGCATTGAGCCTCAAAATGGGGAGAGGTCAGGTTAGCATGAGTCAACGGTACATCCACAGAAAATGGGATAGCTACAAGAATCATGTTGGGATCCAAGATTAAATGGGAAGGCAGGAGATTAATTGGAGGACAGATGTGATGATACTGTCCTTTAAGAAATGTATTTATATAATGTTTATTGCCAAGGGTATGTTTTAACCTCTGCTCTGTTTTACATGATGCTGGTTTGTCTGCATCAGGCAGTTCACATGCTGAGAATACAGGCCAATAATTGATTTAGCTTGGGATGTGTTTATTTTAGCCTGAGTTAATGAATTTTTGTTTATTTTTGGTTTCCCCCCTGGAGTTTCAGAATAGGGTTGAATGCTCCTCCAAGATGATAACAGGGACTTGGCTGGTCATGCGGGTGGGTTGGAAACTGCTCCCATAATAGAAGTGGAGCAACACCATCTCAAATAATCCAGTTGAAATGTAACCTGGGAAAAGAATCACCAGCAGAGGGGTTTGAGGGCTTATGGGAGGGGTCAATGATTTCTCTTTTGGGCCAATTGAAGAAACGCCCTAAAAATTTCCACTTCAGGACATGGAAAGTAAGACTCAGCTAAAAAATGTTAGGAAAGCTCAAATGCCAGTTGAAGGATTTGAGCAATTTAACCCATAGTGCTCATTCTTACGCGAATCCATAGCAGCTTGGGGCTGAATGTATATTTGATTTGAATGAAGGAAAGCACAAAGGTCACAAGAATCTAACTGAAAAGAGGCCACAGAAGTACATATGCAAAGAGCTCTTTATTGCTTAGTTGTGTCACTGGGGAGACAGTGGCTGCTGACGGTAGTGCACGCACTCCAGTTCCAGGATAACTGAGGTTGTCGGGCCACTGATGGATTCAAGCGGGAGGGTGCTGTGGGGTGGAATGGGTCAGCAGCAAGTGTCAGGGGGTTGCTCTTCGTGCTCCCCTCTATCAATACCAGTCAGGCACTTTGAATGGGGTGGGGGGGGGGTGCAATTCTGGAAGTTCACAAGTAACTCAGGGGGTTTGCTTTTCAAGTTTCCTAAATGGTGAGTATCCCACCCATCGCTGGGTGATTATCAGCAGTGACAAGTGGAGGTCCTTTAGTGGGTATTAATTACCCACTTCAGGTTCTCAATTGGCAGTGGGGTGGGGAGACTGTCCCTCCAGCCTTCCCTCCACAAACTTTAATCGAGGTACAGTTGGAAAGGTGGCAGGGATACCATCCATCACCCTTTCACCTGATTAAATGCCCCTCTGCCACCAAACCTGCCAAGGGAGAGGGCATTGAATTCCATCAGAAGTGTACAAAGCACCAAAGTTGGACTACTGAGAACTCTAAGTCAAAAATCACCTGTTCCTTTGAAGCATGCTATAGGCTTAGTGGTATGAGTTCATTAAGGAGAGTCAGCACAGGTTTGTTAAAGACAGATAGTGCTTGACTAATCTAAGTAAATCTAAGTAATCTAAGTAAATTTGCGCGGCACGGTAGCACAGTGGTTAGCACTGCTGCTTCACAGCTCCAGGGTCCCGGGTTCGATTCCTGGCTCGGGTCACTGTCTGTGTGAAGTTTGCACATTCTCCTCGTGTCTGCGTGGGTTTCCTCCGGGTGCTCCGGTTTCCTCCCACAGTCCAAAGATGTGCGAGTTAGGTTGATTGGCCAGGTTAAAAAAAAAAATTGCCCCTTAGAGTCCTGGGATGCGTAGGTTAGAGGGATTAGCGGGTAAAATATGTAGGGGTAGGGCCTGGGTGGGATTGTGGTCGGTGCAGACTCGATGGGCCGAATGGCCTCCTTCTGCACTGTAGGGTTTCTGTGATTCTATGATTCTTGATGATGCTGTAACAGAGAAGGGTGATGAAGGGAAAGCATTGGATGTTGTCACTATGGATTTCAAGAAATCCTGAGGTGAGGTGCTAGTGACTGCCCTTAACATCAAGGAAGCATTTACCCGATTATGGCATCAAGGAACCCAAGTAAAAAAAGTTGATGGGAATCAGGGGTAAAATCTCTGCTGGTTAGAGTTGTGGATGTAAATATGCAGAGTGTTGTTCAAAGAACAAAGAACAAAGAACAGTACAGCACAGGAAACAGGCCCTTCGGCCCTCCAAGCCTGTGCCGCTCCTTGGTCCAACTAGACCAATCGTTTGTATCCCTCCATTCCCAGGCTGCTCATGTGACTATCCAGGTAAGTCTTAAACGATGTCAGCGTGCCTGCCTCTACCACCCTACTTGGCAGCGCATTCCAGGCCCCCACCACCCTCTGTGTAAAAAAAACATCCCTCTAATATCTGAGTTATACTTCACCCCTCTCACCTTGAGCCCGTGACCCCTCGTGAACGTTACTTCTGATCTGGGAAAAAGCTTCCCACCGTTCACCCTATCTATCCCCTTCATAATCTTGTACACCTCTATTAGATCTCCCCTCATTCTCCGTCTTTCCAGGGAGAACAACTCCAGTTTACCCAATCTCTCCTCATAGCTAAGACCCT
Source organism: Mustelus asterias (assembly GCF_964213995.1). NCBI lineage: Eukaryota > Metazoa > Chordata > Chondrichthyes > Carcharhiniformes > Triakidae > Mustelus > Mustelus asterias. The sequence goes on along the minus strand of NC_135814.1, from coordinate 77,881,150 downwards.
CCATACCAGGCAACATCCTGGTAAACCTTCTCTGCACTCTCTCTAACGCCTCCACGTCCTTCTGGTAGTGCGGCGACCAGAACTGGACGCAGTACTCCAAATGTGGCCTAACCAGCGTTCTATACAGCTGCATCATCAGACTCCAGCTTGTATACTCTATACCCCATCCTTTAAAGGCAAGCATACCATATGCCTTCTTCACCACCTTCTCCACCTGTGTTGCCACCTTCAAGGATTTGTGGACTTGCACACCTAGGTCCCTCTGTGTTTCTATACTCCTGATGACTCTGCCATTTATTGTATAACTCCTCCCTACATTATTTCTTCCAAAATGCACTCAAATCGCGATGTTTTGGCGCCTGTCATAGTATTTGAATTTGCGGTTGGTGCGGTCACGTGATGTTTTTGGCGCTGGTTCTGAAGCAGTATTTAAACTGTAAAAAGCGCGGGAACTGTGTTCAGTCTCTGATGGCTGCAGGCTTCGGTAACCCGCACCATTACGGAAGGCTGACCCGACGTCGTTAAAGGGAATAAAGAAGTTAACCAGATACCTGGAGTGGAATCGATTTTTGTCGAAGCCAAGCTAGATAAGGAGTATTTCAAGATTGACATTTGGTGTCAGAAGTGGGATTCCAACGGTCGGCGGACGACAGGAAACAGCGTTAGAGTCAGCAGCACCGCGTCCAGGACTGAGGAATTGGCCACCCAAGTGTGTGAATACCATTGATACAACCACTTGGTTTTCCTCTGCCCTGTAATTCTGGTGTTTGTTGACCTTTCGTTTGTTGTCGCCAGCCGCCCCAACGGAATAGCCTGTGATTTCGTCAGCTTGTGCAACTCCAGGTCGGGTGTTATTTGGGTCACTGTGAAAACGGTGAGGTAAAAATTAATTAGTCAGTGAATAATTGGCCAGAACCGTAATTCACTGAGGGTCGCCGTTGATCGGCGAGGGTCACCGGGGAACTGGTGAGGTGGTGATAGAATTGTTAGAGCTCGAATTGAATTTACCGGGGTATTGAGGGAATACAACAGTTTGTTTTAAAATGGGGAACTATATGCATACAACCAATCAGACAAATTCAGCCTTACAAATGCTTTGCGAGAAATACCCAGATAAAGCCACCAAATTGAGACAATTGTCGGGGGCATTGACCCATAAATTAGGGCCATCCGAATGGTCCCCAGGAGGGACCAAAAATATCCAACTTGTTAAAGCTGCGCAGCAACAAATTTGGCGAAAGAATGTGGGAAGGAAGACGAAGGAGCTTATAGGGTTATGGTTGCAATAGTGTCAGGAGTTAAAGGAGCAGAGTCTCTTATCCAGCTGGCAGGACAATGCTGTTAAGTTGGGAATAGAATTAATGGAGGGAGGTTCTCTGAAACCAGTTGAGGTGTTGAAAAGGGAATGCTTACAAGGCGTCCAGTTCTGGTCGCCACACTACCAGAAGGACGTGGAGGCTTTGGAGAGAGTACAGAGGAGGTTTACCAGGATGTTGCCTGGTATGGAGGGGCTTGGTTATGAGGAGAGATTGGGGAAACTGGGGTTGTTCTCCTTGGAAAGACGGAGGATGAGGGGAGACTTAATAGAGGTGTATAAAATTATGAAAGGCATAGATAGGGTGAACGGTGGGAAGCTTTTCCCCGGGTCGGTGGTGACGTTCACGAGGGGTCATAGGTTCAAGGTGAAGGGGGGGAGGTTTAACACAGATATCAGAAGGACATATTTTACCCACAGAGGGTCGTGGGGGCCTGGAATGTGTTGCCGGGCAAGGTGGTGGAGGCGGACACACTGGGAACGTTTAAGACTTATCTAGACAGCTATATGAACGGAGTGGGAATGGAGGGATACAAAAGAGTGGTCTAGTTTGGACCAGGGAGCGGCGCGGGCTAATTGTTCTTTGTTTCTCGTTTCAAGGCTTCATTCTATGATCATCTTGCTGGTGCCAGTACAGAGCGAGACTGCGGATAGTTGGGAACCTGTCTCGGGGGCAGGGAATTCAGATGGTGTTCGTAAAGCAGAAGTGGAAATGAATAGGGTTTGGAAGCATTTTTCTGTTCATGGCCAGTGTGATCTCCTGGACTCGTTTCGATCGCCTCAGGGGGTCGGAGAGGAATTTCCCAGATTTTTTTTTCCCCATATTGGCCCTGGGGTTTTCACTCTGGGTTTTCGCCTCTCCCTGGAGATCACATGGTCTGGAATGGGGGGGTGGGGGTGAGTTAATAGGTTGTGATGAACAAAGCATCGTAGCTGTGAGGGACAGCTCGGTGGATAGGATATTAGTATGTAGATAGGCTGGAAAATTGGGCGGGGATCCTGGATTCAGGATTCAATCCTGGACCGGGGAGCGGCGCGGGCTTGGAGGGCCGAAGGGCCTGTTCCTGTGCTGTATTGTTCTTTGTTCTTTGTTCTTTGTTTGTTCTATAAGAAACGTTCTCTCAAGGATCGTGAGGTTTCTGAGATAGGGAACATGATGGATGACAGGGGTAACTGCACCTCTTCCGCCTCACCCACCTCGAGAGCAGCCCTTAGCAGACCCACCCCCGACAGCATCTAATGCGGACGCCAATACACGGGAACATAGAACATAGAACATAGAAAGCCACAGCACAAACAGGCCCTTCGGCCCACAAGTTGCGCCGATCACATCCCCACCTCTAGGCCTATCTATAGCCCTCAATCCCATTAAATCCCATGTACTCATCCAGAAGTCTCTTAAAAGACCCCAACGAGTTTGCCTCCACCACCACCGACGTCAGCCGATTCCACTCACCCACCACCCTCTGAGTGAAAAACTTACCCCTGACATCCCCCCTGTACCTACCCCCCAGCACCTTAAACCTGTGTCCTCTCGTAGCAACCATTTCAGCCCTTGGAAATAGCCTCTGAGAGTCCACCCTATCCAGACCCCTCAACATCTTGTAAACCTCTATCAGGTCACCTCTCATCCTTCGTCTCTCCAGGGAGAAGAGACCAAGCTCCCTCAACCTATCCTCATAAGGCATGCCCCCCAATCCAGGCAACATCCTTGTAAATCTCCTCTGCACCCTTTCAATGGCTTCAACATCTTTCCTGTAATGAGGTGACCAGAACTGCGCGCAGTACTCCAAGTGGGGTCTAACCAGGGTCCTATAAAGCTGCAGCATTATCTCCCGACTCCTAAACTCAATCCCTCGATTAATGAAGGCTAGTACGCCATACGCCTTCTTGACCGCATCCTCCACCTGCGAGGCCGATTTAAGAGTCCTATGGACCCGGACCCCAAGGTCCTTCTGATCCTCTACACTGCTAAGAATGGTACCCTTCATTTTATACTGCTGCTCCATCCCATTGGATCTGCCAAAATGGATCACTACACACTTATCCGGGTTGAAGTCCATCTGCCACTTCTCCGCCCAGTCTTGCATTCTATCTATGTCTCGCTGCAACTTCTGACATCCCTCCAAACTATCCACAACACCACCTACCTTGGTGTCGTCAGCAAACTTACCAACCCATCCCTCCACTTCCTCATCCAGGTCATTTATGAAAATGACAAACAGCAAGGGTCCCAGAACAGATCCCTGGGGCACTCCACTGGTCACTGACCTCCATGCAGAGATCCCTAGTCCAACTGCCCCTTCTCCTGAGGGTAAAACTGCGCCTCCCCCATACCAGGGACAACAGTCGACCCTGTACCCCCCTCTCCCTAGCATGTTAGGTTCGCAGACCCCAATTGTAATTAATGTCACCAGTCCCAGTCCCTACTGTCCCAGCCCCGCGCCCAACATACTGAACCTCCGGCAGACGAGCCAGCTTCCGGTCGCACGCGGAGCCATAAAAACCAGGGCAATGAATCCGAAGCACAGACGAATAATCACCCTGGGAACTACCCTATAAGACCAATGCCCAACCCTCAACACCACTCAAACGACGTAAGCTCCCGGGCAACTATGGAAGTATATTACCCATGGAAGCTGAATGAATTGATGGCCATACTAGGCGGCGCACCTGATTGGCAGAAGACCCCGCAAAAATTTGTAGACTTCCTTCGCACCAGTATCCAGGTTTATGGCGCTGAGTCAAGAGACCTGTGGGCATTGGTTCGTCAGGTGCTGACCCCATCGGAGTGCACCCGATTCCTCGGCCATGTGAGCACGGACGACCACCTGGTCCGCATTCATGACGATCTATTACCGATTAATAATACGGGGCAAGGACGCATCGATTTGATACTTCAGGCGGTCAGTCGCACTTTGCAGAAGCCTGTTGATTTGTCCAAGATATTGGAATTGAACCCCGGAAGAGTGAAGGAGCAGAAGAGTTCCTAGAAAGGTTCCACGAAATCTATGAAACTCAGTCAGGAGACCAGAGGTATGCGGAGGGGAGCCCTTCGCCGCAGTGCTGCTCAATCCTTATGCATTGTCTCCCATGGTGGCGACAGCCATAAAGACCAATAACATTGATTGGGCAGACAGCTCCCCCGTGCAGATGTCCCGTGCTGTCAAAGCCTTCTGGGCAAACTCACAAGGGGACACTAGAGGGGAACCTCAAGGCCTGAAAGAGGAACCGTGGCAGCCTCCTATCAGAGGAGACCCTGATCAGGTGCATTATCAAATGGAACCTCACCTTTATCATCCAGGGTGAGTAGGCCAGCAGGGATATGGATATAGAAACCATCCAAGTGGCCCCACAGCTCCCTTCTATGGCCCGCCATTTACTCATTACCCACCTTATAACCTGCATCGAGGACATGAGAGAACCCCACGGGGCCGGAATAATGCCAGATCTGATGGTTGTTTTAACTGTGGCCATCTGGGACATTACAGCAAGGAGTGCCCCAGCAGAAGACAGACTAGGGGAGGTGATAGATGCGGACCCTACACTCCATTTTCCCAACAGAATCCCTTCTGACAATGTATGCTGTTACTGACGGAGTCCCAATCCGACCAAGAACCCTTATTGATGTTGAAGCTCTATAATCACTGGTATCCGTTTCTGGTAGACACTGGGGCAACTATGTCCTCCGTACAAGCCACCTTGAAGTTACCCCAATCAAAAAAAACCCCAAAACTTTCCGGACTCCAGGGTCAGGTTTTGCAATATGCGGTGTCAGAAAAGGTCCCGGTGTCCTATCAGAGCGAAACCGTGGATCAGCAATTTGTTATCACCACTGGAATCGATTGCAACCTAATGGGGAGAGATTTGTTGTGTGCCTTTCAACTTCGACTCCGCTGTTCAGAGGCTGGTATCCAAATTGACATGTCACAATCTCCTCGAACGTGTTACGTCGCATCAGTTCCCCAGTGGTGGACCTTAGATCTGGTGGGTGCCACACGCCATGTGACCCTTGCCTACGATCGCAGTGGCCAGAATCACGATTTGGCAGAGTTTTTCAAGGATTTTGAAGGTACATCATGGACCATTGAGACCCGTGCCTGGGTTCAGGGACCGGAGGGTGAAGCTGATTATGTCAATGTCCCTCTCCAATTGTGGAAACAGCCGTCTGGAGTGGCCCCGCATATTACCAGATCCGTCACCCCACCCAATCATGCCAAAGATCTGGGCCCCATGGTGCACAGAGCGGTGGAATTAGCTGACCCACGCAGAACGGACAAACAAGAGCTTCCTGGGGACTTGTGTATCCAATTTTATCACCACCCGCAGGTCTCCACTGCGGTCCTCCATTGACACGAGGGAAATGACATTATAGAATACACTAACCCCTCTGTATGGGCGATGGACTCTGTGCAGGTTGGATTTACGGATATTGAACCCATCGAGGAATAGAGGCTTCCTTACATCATCTGGCACCCCTATTTCACACAAACAACTGGTGTCTGACTTACTACAGGCTCTTCTTCTGCCTGCACGCATTGCAGTGATTAAGTGCGCTGCCCATACCGCCGGTAAAGACCCTGTCACTTTAGGTAACCATAGGGCAGATGAGGCGGCCAAATTGGTTTCTAAACCTTGTCAGATGATTATGCCCCGAATGATGAGGCAGGGGAAAAGTCTGGACGCAGATGGCCCTGCCTCTGAGAAACCCATGCCAACCATCGATGATGTTCTTAGATCGCAGCAAGAAGCTTCGCCTCGCGACAAAGATTTGTGGAATGCACTGGGCTGTAGGGTGGACCCAGAACCTGGAGTCTGGATCACCCCTGCTAACCAAACCTGTATGTCTGATACTTTGGCTCTCTGGGTAATTGATTGTGTACACTTTGCAACTCACTGTGGTGCAGGGTCTCTTAGTGATTTACTCCTCACTTCCTGGTGGCATCCTCGCCTACAGGACATGGCACAAAGTCTAAGCCTCCGCTGTTTGATATGCCAACAGCATAATCCGGGCAAGAGTGTGCCCTGTGATCTGGGTAAGACTCCCCTGCCGGCAGGCCCCTTTGAGACCCTGCAGATGGACTTCATTGAGTTGCAGAGATGTCGGGGTATAAACATGTCTTAGTAATCGTGGATGTCTTTAGTAAGTGGATTGAAGCATGTCCTACATCGGATAACAAAGCAACAACTGTCGTCAGGATTTTACTGCGCGAAATTGTGCCTCGATTTGGTGTCCCGACCTGCCTGAGTTCTGACAATGGCCCACATTTTATTGCATCGGTCAATAAGGAACTGTGCGCCCAGCTGAATATTCGCCAACAACTCCATTGCGCTCACCATCCCCAGGCTGCTGGTGTAGTCGAACACTCCAATCAAACGCTCAAAACCAAGCTGGCTAAACTTGTAGAAACTTCAGGTCTGTCTTGGGTCAGACTACTCCCTGTAGCTTTATTTCAAATACGAACCACCCCTGCAGGACCCTGCAGTATGTCTTTCGCCCGTGGAGGTCTTGTATGGTCGACCCCTGCGGACCCCTTGGGATGATGGGTCAACGACGCCCGTTCATTTCCATCATATGACGGATGAAATGACCTCATATATTCTCTCCCTTACCCACTCTTTACGTCAGCTGCTTACGGTAAACCACCTACCTTGTCCATTCCCACTAAAGTAAAACCGGGCTCATTTGTCCTTGTCAAAAATTGGACTCGCAAGCATTTAGAGCAGTGGTGGGAGGGCCCATTCCAAGTCTTGCTAACCACCCCTACAGCGGCTAAGGTGGCGGGACGCAAGGCTTGGGTCCACCTCCACCACTGTAAATTGATCAGGCAAGCCAATCCCAAAAAGGGGGGAATTGAGGATGGCAGTGAGGAGGATTTTACGGATGATTAGTATGAGAGGCGGTACCGGGTGACATGCTCTTTACTCTGTGGTTGTTATGCTTGTCGTTATGTTTTTGTCCTCTTCAGGTAGTGATCAAGTAAGGACGAACCAACATGAAATTGGCAAAAATACTCTTGGAGCTCATCAGCTTGATGTTCTATGCTGTAAGTGCAGGGGAATATTTGGGGATGCTCCATAGTTTATGTGTGCCAGGATCACCCCTGCCTGAGCAAGCATTGCCATCAGCATAAATGTGGGTACGAAACCCAGAGAGATGAGGAAAAAAGTGTTTGAATTTGACCTGCATAGCTTGGGGAAAAGGGGAAAATCTAATTTGTGGCCATATGAATGGCACCCACCTTCATGCTTATGGTAGGGACTTTATGATAGTACAGAATTAATGCAGAAGGAAGGCGGACGGTACCATCCTGTACAGGCTCCAGATCCCTGTTCTTGGGAACCGATGATACCTATCACCGGGTTCGAGCCAACGGGACATGGCAAAAGTGTTCACAGACCATGTACACTGAAACAGGGTATTTCTTCTTTTTCAATGGTACGGCCACCAATTATTTGTCCTACCCTTACCCCCAGGTGGTGGCAATAGGGACCATACTTCCCAGCATGGTTCCTTGTCTGAGCCATTGGGGGCCCTCATGTCATCACCATAGAAGGCCAGAGCGGGAGTTATCGGAGGATTTTTGCGCTGACTACAAGGAAATAACTGCCCTCACTCCTGGTCAGGCTGCTGGCGATGGAGCAGCGGGTTTCTTTTCCTTTGGAGCCGTCCCAGGGCGAATGGCTGCAGATAATCGTAATTACATTGCTTGCGGCCTTACCGCCTTGGGAAACGCTACAAGAGGGGCCCTCCGGGTCATCACCGTCCAATTAGAGAAACACAGGCTGTATGCCCAGCAGAATAGATATGCCTTGGATTACCTGCTGGCTCGACAAGGAGACATGTGAAGGATAACTGCAGACTGGGACTAGATAAGGTCACTACCAATCTCACTAATTACCTGAACCAAATTGACCAGCAACTAGGGTCTATTAGAGAGGGCAAGGGATTAGGGGAATGGGAACTGTCAGGATGGCTTGGTTGGTTAAGGAATGTGGGATTATATGCCATACTCTTAGTTCTTTGTATAAGTATTGGAATTGGCATTGTAAAGTGTCTCATCACACGGGTGATGACCACCTTGGAATCGATAGGATCACGACCGACTCAACTGATGATGATCGCCATGAGTGAGGAGGAGGACGAGGAATACAAACTCATACTGGACCACGAGGTCCAGGAGGAAGCCCGACGAGAAGTGGAGGCAGAATTGGATGCAGAGGATGAGGGAGATAAAGTAATATTGGACTTGATGAAAATACAATTGTAACCTGAATTGAACAAGCCACGACGATGTTAGTGGTTATCACAGAGTGATAAAAGGGGGGAATGTGGATGTAAATATGCAGAGTGTTGTTCAAATCGCGATGTTTTGGCGCCTGTCATAGTATTTGAATGTGCGGTTGGTGCGATCACGTGATGTTTTTGGCGCCGGTTCTGAAGCAGTATTTAAACTGTAAAAAGCGCGGGAACTGGGTTCAGTCTTCTCTGATGGCTGCAGGCTTCGGTAACCCGCACCATTACGGAAAGCTGACCCGACGTCGTTAAAGGGAATAAAGAAGTTAACTAGTTAACTGGAGTGGAATCGATTTTTGTCGAAGCCAAGCTAGATAAGGAGTATTTCAAGATTAACAGAGTCATACCTGGCACAAAGGAAAATGGTTGTAGTTGTTGGAGGGCAATCCTCTCAGCTCCAGGACATCACTGCAGGAATTCCTCAGGGTAGTGCCCCAAACCATCTTCAGCTGCTTCATCAATGACCTCCCTTCCATCATAAGGTCAGAAGTGGAGATGTTCGCTCATGACTGCATAGCATCCAGCACCATTCACAGCTCCTCAGATACTGAAGCAGTCCATGCCCAAATGCAGTAAGACCTGGACAATATCCAGATTTGGGTTGATAAATGGCAAATAAAATTCGCACCACACAAGCACCAGGCAATAACCATCTTCAACGAGAGAATCCAACCATCGCCTCTCGACATTCAATGGCATTACCATCGCTGATTCCCCCACTATGAAACATCCTAGGAATTACCATTGACCAGAAACTGAACTGGAGTGGCCTTATAAATACTGTAGCTACAAGAGCAGGTCAGAATCCAGAAATCCTGTGGCAAGTAACTCACCTCCTGACTCCCCAAAGTTGGTCCATCAACCACAGATCAGGAGTGTGGTGGAATATTCTCCACCTGCCTGGACAAGTGCAGCTCCAACAACACACTCAAGAAGCTCGACACTTTAATGCTAGGAGTGTAATAGGTAAAACTGATAAGTTAAAGGCGTGGATTGACACATGGACATGTGATATTGTTGCCATCACAGAAACATGTTTGAGGGAAGGGCAAGACTGGCAACTCAACATTCCAGGATTTAGGATCTTTAGGCGAGACAGAGGAGACAGGGTGTTAAAAAGTGAGGTAGCCCTATTAATTAAGGAGCTAATTACTGCAATAAGGAGAGATTATATCTTGGAAGGGCCTTCAAACTACGCTTTGTGGAATTTAGGAATGTTAAGGGCGCAGCCACATTACTGGGAGTGTATTAAGGCCCCCAAAGAGGGGAGCAGAAATGTAGATAGTTCACTGGGGTTTGTAATAATTGGGTAATTATACTAGGGGATTTCAATTTTCCCAACATAAATTGGGATGGTCATAGTGTTAAGGTTTTAAAGGGGATAGATTTCTTGAAGTGTATTCAGGTAGATTTTTGTATCAATATGTAGAAGGCCTGATGGGATCATAGAATCCTACAGTGCAGAAGGAGGCCATTCAGCCCATTAAGTCTGCACTGACCATAATCCCACCCAGGCCCTATCCCTATAGTCCCATGCTAGCCCCCCAGACACTAAGGGGAAATTTATAATGGCAAATCCACCTAACCCGCACATCTTTGGACTGTGGGAGGAATGATGTGGAGATGTTGGCGTTGGACTGGGGTAAGCACAGTAAGAAGTCTCACAACACCAGGCTTATGGTATTTGCTACCAAATAAACCTGTTGGACTTTAACCTGGTGTTGTGAGACTTCTTACTGTGGGAGGAAACCAGAGCACCTGGAGGAAACCCATGCAGACACGGGGAGAATGTGCAAACTCCACACAGACAGTGACCCAAGCCAGGAATCGAACCCGGGTCCCTGGCGCTGTGAGGCAACAATGCTAACCACTGTGCCGCCCAACCACTGTACTATTGTGCTGCCCAGGATCTCGCCAGGTTATTCAGAGGGGTAAGAGAGGAGATTGCTGGAGCCCTGACAAAGATCTTTGTATCCTTACTAGTCATTGGACAGGTCCCAGAGGACTGGCGAGTAGCTAATGTTGTTCCTATGTTCGAAAAGGGATAATCTGGGAAATTATGGACCAGTGAGTTTTGATTTGATTTGATTTATTGTCACATGTATTGGTACAGTGAAAAGTATTGTTTCTTGCCCGCTATACAGACAAAGCATACCATACATAGAGAAGGAAAGGAGAGGGTGCAGAATGTAGTGTTACAGTTATAGCCAGGGTATAGAGAAAGGTCAACTTAATGCGAGATAGGTCCATTCAAAAGTCTGATGGCAAAAGGGAAGAAGCTGATTTTGAGTCGGTTGGTACGTGTCCTGAGAACTTTGTATCTTTTTCCTAATGGAAGAAAGTAGAAGAGAGTACGTCCGGGGTGCGTGGGGTCCTTGCTTATGCTGGCTGCTTTTCCATGTCAATGGATGGGAGGTTGGTTTGAGTAATAGACTTCGTTCTTGACCGATTATGGTTTCTTGCAATCTTGGACAGAGCAGGAGCCATAACAAGCTGTGAGACAAACAGAAAGAATGCTTTCTATGGTGAATCTGTAAAAGTTTGGTGAAAGTTGTAGCAGACATGATAAATTTCCTTAGTCTTCTGAGAAAGTAGAGGCGTTGGTGGGCTTTCTTAACGATAGCGTCAACATGGAGGGACCAGGACAGGTTGTTGGTGAAGCTCTCGACCATTTCTACTTCATCCCCATTGATGTAGACTGGGACTTGTCCTCCACAATGGTTCCTGAAGTCGATGACTATCTCCTTTGTTTTGTTGACATTGAGGGAGAAATTATTGTCGTCGCACCAGTTCACCAGATTCTCTATTTCTTTCCTGTACTCTATCTTGTCATAGAATCATAGAAACAACCGCACGGAGACAGGCTCTTCGGCCCAAACTGGTCCATGCCAACCAAAATGCCCATCTAAGATAACCTTATTTGCCTCCATTTGGCCCATACCCTGGTGGCCCTTTCTTATCCATGTATCTGTCCAAATGCCTTTTCAATGTTGTCAATGTCCCTGCCTCAAAAACTTCCTCTGGCAGCTTATTCCGCATACGTAACACCCCCTGTAAAAAAAAAAGTTACTCCTCAAGTTTCCATTAATTCTTTCCCCTCTTAACTTAAACCTATGCCCTCTAGTTCTCGATTTCCCCAACCCCAGGAAAGAGACTGAGTGTATTCACCCTATCCATGCCTCTCATGATCTTGTACACCTTTACAAGATCACGCCTCAGTCTCCTACGCTCCAAAGAAAAAAGTCCTAGCCTGCCCAATCCCTCCCTATAACTCAGTCCCTTGAGTCCTGGCATCCTTGTAAATCTCTTTTTCACTCTCTCCAGTTTAATAACATCTTTCCTAACGCAAGGGAATCAAAACTGAATACAATACTCCAGGTGCAGCCTCACCAACGTCTTGTAAACTGCAACATAACTTCCCAACTTCTATGCTCAATGCCCTGACTCATGAAGGCAAACATGCCAAAAGCTTTCTTCATTGCCCTACCTACCTGTGACTCCACCTTTAGAGAACCATGCACCCTGAACTCCAAGGTGCCTCTGTTCCACGATACTCCCTAAGGTACTCCCATTCACTGTGAAAGCCTTACCTTGGTTTGACTTTAGAAAATGCAACATCTCCACTTATCCGTATTGAACTCCATTTGTCATTTCTCGGCCCAGTTGATCAAGATCCTGCAGCAATTTTTGATAACCTTCCTCACTGTCTACAATACCACCTATTTTAGTGTCATCTGCAAATGTACAGGGCAAACTTAATGCCTTGTACATTCACATCCAAATTGTTGCTATAGATAACAAACAGAAATGGGCCCAGCACTGACCCTTGAGGCACACTGCTAGTCACAGGCCTCCAGTCCAACATACACCTTCCACCATTACCCTCTGCTCTCTACCATGAAGCCAATTGTATATCCAATTTGCCAGCTCTCCCTGGATTCCATGTGATCGAACCTTCCAGAGCAGCCAACCATGTGGAACTTTATCAAAGGCCTTACTCCATATAGACTACGTCTACCGCCCTGTCCTCATCAACCTTCCTGGTCACTTCATCAAAGAACTCTAACAAATTTGTAAGGCATGATCTCCCATGCACAAAGCTGTGCTGACTACTCCTAATCAACCCCTGTCTTTCCAAGTGCCTGTTTAACATATCCCTCAGAATCCTCTGTAGTAACTTACCCACCACAGATGCTAGACTTACTGGTCTATAATTCCCAGGTTTTTCTTTGCAGCCCTTCTTAAATAAGGGCACAACATTTGCCAGAACATTAGTTAGGCCTCATTTGGAATATTTTGTATAATTCGGGTCACCATACTACCAAAAGAATGTGGATGCTTTAGAGAAGAGGTTTATCCAGTCTGCAGGTGCAACAGGTGATCAAGAAGGCAAATGGGATGTTGGCCTATATCGCAAGGGGGATAGAATATAAAAGCAGAGATGTCTTGCTGCAACTGTACAGGGCATTGGTGAGGCCGCAGCTGGAATACTGTGTGCAGTATTGGTCCCCTTATTTGCGGAAGGATACATTGGCCTTGGGGTGAGTACAGAGAAGGTTCACCAGGTTGATACCAGAGATGAGGGGTGTTGATTATGAGGAGAGACTGAGCAGATTGGGTTTGTACTCGTTGGAATTTAGAAGGCTGAGGGGGGATCTTATAGAGACCTATAAGATAATGAAGGGGCTGGATAGGGTAGAGGTGGAGAGATTCTTTCCACTTAGAAAGGAAGCTAGAACTAGAGGGCACAGCCTCAAAATAAAGGGGGGTCAGTTTAGGACAGAGTTGAGGAGGAACTTCTTCTCTCAGAGGGTGGTGAATCTCTGGAATTCTCTGCCCACTGGTGGAGGCTACCTCGTTAAATATGTTTAAATCACGGATAGATGGATTCCTGATTGGTAAGGGAATTAGGGGTTATAGGGATCAGGCGGGTAAGTGGAACTGATCCACTTCAGATCAGCCATGATCTTATCGAATGGCGGGGCAAGCTCGAGGGGCTAGATGGCCTACTCCTGCTCCTATATTCTTATGTTCTTATGTTCTTATCAGGTGTTGTCTGGCCTGGAGGATAAACTCGGTTTGTTCTCACTAGAATGATATTGAGTGTTTAAACCTCTCCGTTGCTGTGGAGTAAAGGAGACACGATTTCTGCTTCTTCATAAAATGCCTTTATTTCTTTGATCCAACTTCACACACAATTCTCCACCAACAAAGTAGTGCCAGCTGTAACCCTTTTATATATCACTGAATTCTATTGAATAATTGACATCAAATTAGGACTTAATTGGACGGTCTGTTAACCCATTCCTAACAATCTCACTTCCTTGAGGAAAAAAAATATTTTGATGAATATTGGTTTTCCACAGAAAAACACAAAACACACTCTATTTCCCCTTATATGCCCTTTCTTAATAATGTCCTAAAGTTTCTTCGAACTAGCCCCTCTCTTAGTAAAACAATCAGATAACTGATAGCTGCTTTCGACCCATTTAATTTTTGATATTTCCCCTTTGTCCAGCATCTACTTTAAGTTGGCTATGTCGATCCTCAATCTTTTCTCATTTACTTTTTGTGGAGTGCACATTTTCCCCAGGGATTTATTGTCACTGTGACACTCAATGGATATTTTACCTGAATCCCCTCATTTCTGTTAATATCTGGGATATATACAAGGGCACATCCACTGCCTCTACCAGGCTTAATGTCTCAGCGGCCAATGTACTTTTAACCACTCCTTATGTTCTTTGTTTCGCACACAAGGGGGCAACATTTTCCATTTTCCCCCAAAAGAAATATTACAAAACCTTCTGTGCTTGAAACCCCATCACATAAATGGGCTTGGATGTGTCACTATGAACTATGAGTTTCGAGTGCCTTAGATCACCCAAAAACAGGAACCTCAAAACACACTCCTGCATTTTTAGTTTGGCTGACGTTTTGTTTGCTCTCATTATATCTTCCACTGTAGAATCATTCATTTTTGTACTCATCTCTAGGATATCAAAACTAAAGTCTGGTCTGGTCTGTCCACCTTGCCAATTCAGTTGCCCAATAAAACTTTAGAGTTCCTCTTGTTGTGCCTGCCGCACAGTCTGTTTTAACCCTTATACGGTGGACAAATAACTGCGAGTAGACGTCTTCTTAGTACAACCAATATTTATTTAAGACACACAATCAATAATCACCCACCCAACCAACAATAAGTTATCTTACAGAAAATACTAGAGTTCAAGTCCAATACAAGACCTTGACTTAACTTTGCATGACTGGCAAGTACCCAAGCAGATATTGGCCTTTATCTGTGCGCTGGTCTCGGTCGTCTTCTGCGTAGTCTGGTCCTTTGGTCTGGCACTTCTCGGGTGTGGTGGCTCTCCTCGTGCTGGTCGTTGCTGGTGATGGTCACCGGTGTTGTAGCTCGTTTGTGGGGTCAGAGAGAGAGAGAGAGCACCTTTTATACCCCATTGGGTTTCGTGCTCCTTTTGGCCATTGCCAATCAATAGATCAGGACTTGATCACCCTGATCGATAAAGCCCAATCGGGTGCTGCCACACAAGTCTCTGGGTGTGTCCCCAATGGCCATGCCTGCAGGTGCTGGGGGCATGTAGAGGACACACCTCACTCCCAGATAAGGGGTTACGGCGCCCTGGTAAACAACCCAGTTTGACCAGAAAGTCTTTTTTGTCCTGGAGACGATCCATATCCGGTGTATTCACTCGTCTGGGTTGCAGCCTGTTTATCTCTGTCTGTTAGACTGCAGCCTGTCGTTTTAGTTCTTGCCCAATTGTCCCAGAGTACTTTATAAATCGCCATTTTAGATGGCCTGTTTGGCCACAGTCCCCCCTTTGATCCTGAACACGAAGCGTGATGGATCACAAACTCAGGACCAGCATCTGTCAGGAATTTCCCGGTCACTCAACAGTCAAGTAAGGCCCAGGCATTGGCATATACAGTAATAATACATCCCTTCAACATATTCCAGAAGCTACAGACAACAACACTCTACAAATACAAACAACCACATATTCTAAACACCATTATTACAATAAGCTAGTTACCCACAAATACAGACAATCAGATATTCCAAACACCATTATTACAATAAGCTAATTATAAACTAACACTCGAACAAACATTAGAATAAAGTATTCGGAGATCTGAGGCACATTTTAATAGTAGAATTTCCAACGGCTCATTAGTACAAATCGCAAAATGGCAGGCTTCCTGTAAACATTGCTCTACTGAATTAGAGGGGACCATGGTTCAAGGGCGGGCCCTATGTTCTGCCTCCGGGTGATCCTCTTTTTCCATCGGCTGACTTGGACTGTGAGGATGATTAGGTATACCCAGGGTGAACAACATCAGTACTGCCGCCAGGTGTGAAATTATGCGAATAAATGGGTGGATTTGGATGTTTGAGCCCCAGTTCCAAAGGTCATCCCACCAAGAGGTGACTTTAATTTCTTTAATTCCCCCTTTCACCTCTTAGGCTGTACTACTTTGGTGAAGGTCATTTTATAAATGACTTGGAGGAGGGAGCTGAAGGGTGGATCAGTAAATTTGCTGATGACACCAAAATTGGAGGAGTAGTAGATGAGGTGGAGGGCTGTTGTAGGCTGCAAAGAGATATAGATAGGATGCAAAGCTGGGCTGAAAAATGGCAAATGGAGTTTAACCCTGATAAATGCGAGGTGATTCATTTTGGTAGGACAAATTTGAATGTGGATTACAGGGTCAAAGGTAGGGTTCTGAAGAATGTGGAGGAACAGAGAGATCTTGGGGTTCATATCCACAGATCTCTGAAGGTGGCCACTCAAATGGATAGAGCCATGAAGAAGGCCTATAGTGTGTTGGCGTTCATTAACAGGGGGTTTGAGTTTAAGAGCCGTGGGGTTATGCTGCAACTGTATAGGACCTTGGTGAGACCACATTTGGAATATTGCGTGCAGTTCTGGTCACCTCACTACAAGAAGGATGTGGAGACACTGGAAAGAGTGCAAAGGAGATTTACCAGGATGCTGCCGAGTTTGGATGGTAGGTCTTATGAGGAAAGGTTGAGGGAACTTGGGCTTTTCTCTTTGGAGCGGAGGAGGTTGAGAGGAGACTTGATAGAGGTTTATAAGATGATGAGGGGGATAGATAGATTGAACGTTCAAAGACTATTTCCTCGGGTGAATGGAGTGGTAACTAGGGGGCATAACTATAGGGTTCATGTTGGGAGATATAGGAAGGATGTCCGAGGTAGGTTTTTTACTCAGAGAGTGGTTGGGGTGTGGAATAGACTGCCTGCAGGGATAGTGGAGTCAGAAACTTTAGTAACATTTAAGAAGCTATTGGATAGGCACATGGAGCACTTCGGGATGATAGGGAGGAAATAGCTTGATCTGGGTTTCAGACAAAGCTCGGCACAACATTGTGGGTCGAAGGGCCTGTTCTGTGCTGTACAGTTCTATGTTCTATGTTGTTCTATGTTCTGTGGGCTGTAGCCAATTTTGCCCGAATCAGGTTCAATTCCTCTGGCAGGAGTTTTAGGCTTGTCATATTTCTCATGGTACTCCCCTAGAGTCTGTCGGAGCTCGTCAGTGGCATTCAAATCTACCCTCTCCCTCTTATGAATGTCTATTAGTTGAATGAGACCCACCCTGGCTGGTATGTCTGGTTTGACGCAGAATGTAGTGTTAGTAATGTTACAATGTGTCGTGCCATACTGATATTGTTTCAGGGAGGTGGTGAGACTGTATCTCCCTCTGTGTCCAGGGTACGAGCTTCTACTGAGCAATTTAGGCTAGTGTTTGTTCTGAAGCCACACAGTGCATGCTCATTTAAATAAACTGGGTACGGGCATGCGGTCATTTCATCAGTTTGCTGACATCTGTCCAGTGCCTATGAGCCTCCCTTCTTTCTCCACTGCATTTGGTAAAGTGCCGTCGTGCCCTATCCAGATATCCTCATGGATAGTCCCATATTCTCCACTTCAAAGACCCTCAGTCCAACCTGATCATCAGTGATTATGGGGGGCCCTAAGATCATTCCCAGGGCTTTCCCTGGAGTCCCTTTGCAGTTGTCATTGAACCAGACTTTGGTCAACTATCGCATCTGGCAGCCAGATAACTCGGGGTGTTTCTTACCCATAAATAAGTGTTCCAGCTGTTCGTCACTAATCCAAGACGGAACCTGTCCGCTGCGTACCTGCTCTAGATTTTCCCTTAGCTGTTCTATCATCCACTGTCCATATGCACTACATTAAGTCCGGTTCTGTTGTCGATCATCATCCTCTAATTTTTCCCTGATAATTTGATTGATTGTCTTGGCGTGTCCTTCTAGCACAGCTACCATGTGGCTGCTGGCTGTGTTCCCAGACAGTTCCCCTTCAGCATCTTGCTGATTGTCCTCATTGATGGAACTTAGTGTCTGTTTAACCTGTTGGGTCAGAATCCTAAGTTTATTGTCCAGGTTGGCTAAATCAAGGGTGTTGATGTTTGCGACCCCTGCCCCGTATGCTGTGGGCATGTCATTGGCTAACTCCCTCCTGGATCTTTCCTGTCTTTCATCCATTCCTACCTTCCATCCTAACAGTCTGCGAGTTAAGTGGAGGTATATTCTCTTAAGTTGGGGAGAGCACCACTCTGGCAGTTGGGTCCCAGCTATATCCACCATCACAGGTACCAATTCGTGGTGAATGTTGTCATACAAGGTTTTCCCTGTGTATTTTAGTATCAATCCATTCTGTGGTCCGGGGGTGGCTTCAGGACAAATCGAGTGGGATGGGTCTGGGGTTGGCTTCGGCCCAGTTCTTATTTCATACGATGCAGAGTTCCCCTCTATGAGTGTCTCGGGGCACCGCTGCCTGAGCTCCAATCCTTTTTCTGGGCTGTTGGCCAGACATCCAATTTCAGGGCACCCATTATTTGAAAATCCCCACCAATCCCCTTCTATGGTGACACTCAGACAACATTCAGTTGAACTGCCATTTAGTTTTTTGTATCCCAGCCGCTGGTTGTTACACCCAAACATTATACTCTTCTCGGGGTGCACCTATAACACACCCTCCTCGCATTCCCCCGCGTCAGGTGGGGCAAACCATAAATAACCAGGATACCACAAGTTCATCTTGCTTGGAATGTCCTGTGTACTTATCCCGATGATGAGTCCGATGAGGTAGATCGTATCTCTGTCGCCGTCCGTCACTGTCCTGAGAAGATCAATGTAATTTCTGCTGTTATCGCATCTAATATTTGATGTATATACATGTATTTAAAGTGTTCATGCTCCCCCCCACTTTTTTTTTTGAACACTTATTTGAGAGTGCTGTGGTCAAGAGGACCCGGGTATCTCAAGCATCGCTTGCATGTCGTAATTTTTATTCTAATTGTGGAGCACTACGGAGCAATTTTGTTCCGATTGATGAGTAGACGAGTCGTGGGGTTGTCAGAAAAGAGCTTATTTTAACTGGCCAGCAAAATCAAGGCGGCCGGTTTTAGTCTAGCAGCAGTCACCATTAACTATAGGGATTCGAACAGCACTGGAGTCGGTCTGTAATGAGCTGAAGAGGTGTCTGTTCTATAAGTGTGTTGGAATTTGAAAGCGGGCCGCATGTAAAATTTAGCACAAGTGTCTCTAAGAGTTGAAAATGTGTCCCTTTAACATTAGGGGTAAAGAGATGGCCCTTCTATCATTAGAACACTGGAAATACAATTCTCAGTGTCACTTGGAACGCAGAGCAGCTGCATATTGTACCAGGCTTTTGCACTGTAAGAGTTTTGTTTATTTCATTTCCTGTTGAGAATGTAGCTCAGTCGCCTTGAAGATTTTAAAATTTAGCACAACTGCCTCAATGACGTTAAAATTTAGCATAGCTGCCTTGAAGATGTGAAAATTTAGCGTATCTGCCTCATAGATTTTAAAATGTAACATAGCTGCCCCAAAATATGTATAATTTGCTCAATGTGGTCTTAACTGGAGAAAGTTGGCGAAAGAGTTGGCATCGGGTTATATGAGTAGCCTGGTTAATCGTACTAGCAGTATGGAACCGCTTGTAGACTGGTGCTTCCATCAGAGATTCTTGTACCTTGCATTGGTCTGTACTGTAGGCTGAATTTCATCATCTGGAGCACCTTAGATTCCTTCATTCAGCATTTTTGTCAACCAATTTCCCAACAGAGACTCATCTTCTGAATCATTTGTCTCATGGGGCTCCATCATTATCTCCTCACCTGGTTTCCATACCCGTGTTTGTTCGTTGGACTGCACTGTGGGGTCTGCGTTTGAATCAAGGTTCAGGGGTCCTTCATCCTCGTGTCCCAGTCTAATTAATCTACGTGTCTGGTCCCTTATCCATGTGGGGGATGCAGCATCGGGTGTCCCCATCAAAATAACCCAGTGTTGTTTAGTCAGGACCTTACTGTTGGGTCTGGGACTACTAAGGCTTATGTTTATGGGGGGAATCCATAATGATGTGAGGGTCAATATCTGGCGAGTCACGCCAGTCCTCTAGGGTGCGCAAGTCTCCTGTTATGTCTGGGTCGATCAGTACCCCTCGGGGCACTTCAGGTGTGGACGAGGCTCTGGGCTGTAGTGTGGTAGGGGTAAGGGTCTGGTCTGAGCCTGAAAGTGGATGAGAAGGTGTCCGAGGAAATACATTTCATGGGTGAGGCCATTCCGGTCGCCTAGTGTCATCCTCCCCTATCTCTAATGAGAGATGGTGGAAGTGATTATTCTGAGTCCCGTAAGCTTTCAGTTGATTGACGTGGAACCAACCGGTTTTCCCGTTGGTGATTAGGACCTTATACACTGAGGGGCTTATTTTGTCGGTGATGGTGTGCGGACCTGCATATCTCGGGGACAAGAAAGAAGTGGGGTTGTAGAGGGAAATCATTACCTGCTGGCCAACTGTATATTCTACCGGGTGTACTCTTTTATCGAAATATGTCTTGCTCTGTTTCTTTTTAACTCCTAGTCGGACAGCCACGGCTAACTGGGCTGCTTTAATGTTTTTGGTTAGCTGCTGGACGGCTTTCTCGTGGGTGAGCGCTGTGATAGCAGGCTCGGTTAAGTCAAACCCCAATAAATATTCAGCTCCCCTCATAGGTCGGCCAGTCATTAACGTGTGGGGGGTGAATCCAGTAGAACTGGAAACGGTGTTACGTACCATCATGAGAGCAAAGGGACGTACTGTATCCCATGTTGTGTTTTGTTGCACTGTCTTTCTAATGATCCCTTTTAGCGTTCGGTTCATGCGCTCTATGATTCCACTGGATTGTGAATGGTCGGCGATATGGAATTTCTACTTGATGCCGAACATAGCCATAACGTTCTGCATCACCCGCCCGGTGAAATGTGTCCCTTGGTCAGACTCTATGCTACGGGGAAGACCCCATCGTGTGAACACCTGCTGAGCTAATATCTTTGCGGTGGCCTTAGCTGTGTTGGATCTAGTGGGGAATGGCTCAACCCATTTGGTGAAAGTGTCTATTATTACCAGGACGTATTTAAATCCATTCCTGCATGGCGGCAGTGTGCCGATATAATACATTTGGAGGTTTGTCCAGGGGCCTTCGATTGGACGTGTGTGTCTCAGCTCCGTTTTTCTGGCATACCTCTCGGAGTTGTTCTGGGCACAAATTAAACAATTGTCGATATAATGGGCAACGTCATCCTGCAGTTCGTGCCACCAACATAATTCTTTTAATCACTCGGTTGTTGTCTCTATGCCCTAATGTCCATGTCTGTCATGGTACTAGTAGATGAGCTGATTTCTGTCTTGGGTAGGGACTACGTAGGTGCCTGCCTTTAATATCAAACCATCCTGAATCTGTACTTTGTCTTTCCATTTCTCATACGGGGCTGGGTAGACTCATAGAACATAGAACATTACAGCGCAGAACAGGCCCTTCGGCCCACGATGTTGCACCGACCAGTTAAAAAAAACTGTGACCCTCCAACCTAAACCAATTTCTTTTCGTCCATGAACCTATCTACGGATCTCTTAAACGCCCCCAAACTAGGCGCATTTACTACTTCTAAAATTTGTTTTAGGGAACTGTCAGTGCGCTGCACCTGGACTTGGTCGGCTATATTAGTTTGGCAAATGGTCACAGCGTTTACTCGCCCTCTTACAGGTGGCTGCCAAAACTGTCCTGTACGGGCACCGGCTTTGGCTAATGCATTGGCCTTACAGTTACCAGGTGGGGAGGTCCTATGGTGGCTTCTAACCTTAATGATCCCATATGTGCGCCCTTTGGTGGCCTGCAGAACGTATTTTAATAAGAGGGCTGATAGGGGCTTTCCATCCACAGATATGAAGCCTCTGGCTTCCCATAACGGTAGGAACTCAGTCAAGCTGTTGCACACGTACATACTATCGGAGTGTATGTTGGTGGGGGTTGGAAATAGGTCTGGGTGACTCACTACTCACTGCTGGTAGTTCGGCAGCTTGAGCACTCAAATGGCTGGGTAGATTGAGAGTGAGTTCTATTAGTGGCTGTCCCTGTTGATTTTCCACATAAATGCCACATCCTGTGATTCTGGTCCCATTCTCTATGGTGGATGAACTGCCTACATAAATTCTCATGGCTGAGTCTGTCTGTTGGGTGACTGTCTGTTTTGTTCCTGATCATCTCTCCTGTTGTTTCGGGATAAACGGACCTGTGGGGTCCTTTGTGGCTATAATCTGACACACATGCAGATCTCCCCCATAATTTAAATTATCTGCCAGGAATGTGGGCACTTTAGTTCGCTTTACAGTGATGCCCCTACCCTGCAGTAGTCGTGTCCAACGGGCAGCACGAACCCGGCTTACTGAGCCGTCTATAAAGTGGCCATCCAGCAGAAGCTGGGTTGGGGTGTGTTCAGTAAGAACGGTTATTGGGTTCAATCCGGTGATATAAGCGAAATGCTGCACGGCCCAAAATACCACGAGCAGGTGTCGTTCACACCCGGAGAAGCCTTGTTTGACTGGGTCTAATGCTCGTGAGGCATAGGCTACTGGACCTAGTCTACCATGTCTTTCTTATAATAGTACTGCCGAAAGTGTGTGGTTGGTGGCTGTAACCTCTAAGGCATATGGTAGATCTGGATCAGGGACTAATAAGGCTGGCGCTGTGGCGAGGGCGCGCTTTAAATCGGTGACTGCAGCTGTGTGCTGCTCAGTCCACTTCCAGGTTGCGTTTTTCTTTAGCAGTTCGGAAAGTGGGGCTGCCTTGGTGGCGAAGCCGTCTGTACGGTTCCGACAGTACCCTACTGGACCTAGGAAAGATCGGAGGGCACTCACATCTCGGGGCAGTGGAAGGGGCACTATGGAGTCCATCCTTTTCTGTTCAATCTCCCTCTTCCCATGGGTAATCACTGGACCCAGGTATATAACCTTGGGTTGCAAAATTTAGGTCTTTTTCAGGTTGACTTTGCAGCCTAATGAGTGGAGCAGTGTGAGCAATTCATCCAGCAATGTTATATGCTCCTCTTTGGTGTTAGTCTATAACAAGGATGGCACGGTAGCACAGTGGTTAGCACTGCTGCTTCACAGCTCCAGGGACCTGGGTTTGATTCCCGGCTCGGGTCACTGTCTGTGTGGAGTTTGCACATTCTCCTCGTGTCTGCGTGGGTTTCCTCCGGGTGCTCCGGTTTCCTCCCAAAGATGTGCGGGTCAGGTTGATTGGCCATGCTAAAATTGCCCCTTTGGGTCCTGAGATGTGTAGGTTAGTGGGATTAGCGGGTAAAATATGTAGGGATATGTAGGGCCTGGGTGGGATTGTGGTCGGTGCAGACTCGATGGGCCGAATGGCCTCTTTCTGCACTGTAGGGTTTCTATTCTATTCTATTTCTATTAATAAATCATCTACACATTGGACCAAGCACTCGGGTTGGGAAAACTTTTCTAGTCCGGTTGCCAGTCGCGTGTGAAAGATGGACGGAGAATTATGGAAACCCTGTGGTAGGCAAGTCCAAGTGTATTGCTGTCCTTGGAAGGTAAAGGCAAACTTGTACTGGCAAGACCGATTTAAAGGGATGGACCAGAAGCCGTTACTACTATCTAGTACCGTGAAAATCTTTGCCTGGGCTCCCTGTCTCAGCATAGTGACGGGGCTTGTGGCTACTGTGGGGGCTGTGAGTGAGATAACCTTATTTAATTCCCGGTAGTCAACCGTTAATCTCCATGGTCCATCTACCTTCTTCACGGGCCATATCGGCGCATTATTTGTGGATGCCACTCATCTCAACACGCTCTAATAGACTATCAATTACTTTGGCCACCTCCCCCTCTGCCTGTCTGGAGAAACCGTATTGTCTCTGTGGTTTCGGATCCGGCCCTTCAATTAACACCTCCCCAGTATCTGGCCACAATCATGTTTATGCCGTGCAAACACCCCATTGTTTCTTTGAAGCACCTCCCTGATGGCCAGATCACTACTAATCGTTAAGGGATCAAACCAGAATTCCCCTATTGTGCTAACCCTATTAGCATATGTCCCGACTGGAATGATTGATGGCGCTCTGCTAATCATAGTCATCTGCCAAATGCATCGATTAGCTGGATCAAATGAAAGATTACTGTAAGGGACTGAGGAAAATTTGTGGGGAAGACATTTACCAGTGTTCTTTGTCCCTTGTGGGTTTCAGTGTCCTGTTTGCTGGGTGGGTGCTGTGAACAGGATGCTGTTGGTTGAGTGATGTTGCTCTGGGGGCGGGAGGAAAAAAAGGCGCCAGGAAGTGAAGCAGCTGCAGAGCTGGGGAGGGAGTGTGCAGAACAGGGACAGCCACGTTTTTGGAGAGAAGCTTTTTGGAGGCAGTAAAAACTCAGTTCGGAGTGAATCTTTCTCAGGTAGAACTGCTTGGTTTTCCATGACTGCCGAGGAGGACAGCCTTCAGCGCACTGGATCTGCGTTACTACACAGATAGCTCGCGGCACCTCTGCCTCGTGTGCTTGCTCCATCATCTTCCCTCTCGTAGACCCGTCTGGACTGTGTGTGTGTCGGGGTTAAGTGAGCACTATCAGACAGGAACGGTAACAGAATGTGGTTTTCTTCAGATGTGCACCAACGGATGGGCCCCAACGTTTAAAATTCAAAGTGCTTGGTGATATTCTGAACATTTCTCAGGTTGAAACTGTTAATTGAAAAATCTTCAGTTGGGATTCTTTACTTGTTTATATCTGCTAATTATATTTGTTATTAAATTTTTTTTGTTATTCCGTTTACCTTGTTGTTCCAAACCTTTTCTCATTATAAGGTTTATCTCAGTAACATTTTTGGAGGCACCGCGCTAAACATACTCAAATCCTTTCCATGCAAGCCTGTACTGGCATTTATGGGTAAACAGGAAATTTAGCCAGCTCACCATCAACTGCTAGGAATTCAGGATCCTGTAACTCGAACAGTTAAATAGTAGCCCCATATAGTGATCAGCAGGGGGTTACATTACATTTATTCATATAATCGGACCCCAGGATGTGTTCAGCGCTTGGGGGGAAGGTCAACTAACACCACCGGATGGTCACACACCATGTTACCTAGGCGGACCTGTACAGGGGCTGTAATGCGTCCCTCCTGCATGTGTCCTGTGAATCCACTGAGTGTAACTGTGCCCGTAGTTGGCCAAGATATGTCTGTTTTTAATTTTGATCTATTCAGGGTAGTTCGGGAGCCTCCGGTATCCCAAAGGAATTCTACGAGGGGCCTCTTACTTCGCCGTTAACTAGGGGTCTCCCTACACTATCCCACCTGGTGCTACAGATCCAGGTTGGGGAGGCCGGGCACCGTCAATCTAGGGTTCCATAGGCGGGGGACAGTTGGATACAGTGATGGGCTCGCGCTTATGGTATGCATGGGGTGACCGGGACCTTCCATCAGTGGCGGGCGGTGCTCTCTCTCATACGTAGGAGCTGCCCTAACTGGTGGAGCCGGTGGTCCTGGTAGTCTCGGGGACCGTGTATATGGTGGCGGGGGTCTCCCACAATCTCGAGCGAAGTGTCCTGGCTGCCCGCAATTAAAACATGTCCCTCTATCTCTCCCCGGGGCTGCTGTGTAAGGTGGAGCTGTACCTCTCTGGTATTGGTGATCCCCTCTACCCTTGTTTCTCCATACTGGACCCTGGCTAACCCTCATCGGAAGCATTCTCGCCTCCCTTTCTGACCGTGACATTGCGGCTCCCTGAACTTCTTGTCCCCAGACGCGAGCTAAGCGTCGGAGAACCCGTGCTTTATTGTGTGTGGTCTCTGCGGGGTCAAAATTAGTGCAGGCTTTTTGCTTTCCTCTGTGGTTTGCGAGACTAATGTCCGAGCCCATTTGGATGAATCAGCCTCATTTAATCTAGCCCGATCTAATTCCCCATATACTCCCGTGAAGTGGATCCATAAATGACCGGCAAAGGCAGTCCGGTGTTCCCCTTTCCCCCATCTACATTTATTTAAGTAAGAAGTCTCACAACACCAGGTTAAAGTCCAACAGGTTCATTTGGTAGCAAACGCCACGAGCTTTCGGAGCGCTGCTCCTTCATCAGGTGAGTGGGAGTTCTGTTCACAAACAGGGCATATAAAGACACAAACTCAACTTACAAAATAATGGTTGGAATACGAGTCTTTACAGGTAATCAAGTCTTAAAGGTACAGACAATGTGAGTGGAGAGAGGGCTAAGCACAGGTTAAAGAGATGTGTATGGTCTCCAGCCAGGACAATTAGTGAGATTTTGCAAACCCAGGCAAGTCGTGGAGGTTACAGATAGTGTGACATGAGCCCAAGATCCCGGTTGAGGCCGTCCTCATGCGTGCGGAACTTGGCTCTCAGTCTCTACTCAGCAACTCTGCGCTAAAGGCCGTCTTGGAGAACGCTTACCTGAAGGTCAGAGGCCGAATGCCCGTGACCATTGAAGTGTTCCTCAAGGAAGAAAACACTCTTGTCTGGTGATTGTCGAGCGGTGTTCATTCATCCGTTGTCGTAGCGTCTGCATGGTCTCCCCAATGTACCATGCCTCGGGACATCCTTTCCTGCAACATATCAGGTAGACAATGTTGGCCGAGTTGCAAGAGTATGTACCGTGTAGCTGGTGGATGGTGTTCTCACGTGAGATGATGGCATCCGTGTCGATGATCTGGCACATCTTGCAGAGATTTGGCAGGGTTGTGTGGTGTCGTGGTCACTGTTCTCCTGAAGGTTGGGTAGTTTGAGGTTGTGCAGCGCTCCGAAAGCTAGTGGCTTTTGCTACCAAATAAACCTGTTGGACTTTAACCTGGTGTTGTGAGACTTCTTACTGTGTTTACCCCAGTTCAACACCGGCAACTCCACATCATGACTACCATCGAAACCACAAACTGCCGGCTCCAAGTGGAGAGGATCTCCAAGAAGATCACTCATATTGACACAGACATCAAGTTTCTACAAACATGCAAGAAAGCAGACAAGATACCGAAAGGACTACAGATCACAAACCCACTCAGGTCAACCAATAACACAGACTACGCTGAGAGACTTTGCCGTCACACCTCTCTCACACTCCTCAACCACCTCATACACCAGCTGTACAGCAAACGCTGCATCCTGGAAACCAAGATAGAGTCCATTTTCTCAACTTGCGCTCAGGCGCAGACCAGCTGCAAAATTCTGCCAAGCAGACGAGACAAAGGAACTACGCCATCTACATGCACACCAAGAACAGGAAACTTGAGAAACTCGGCATCACCACCAGCAGCAACCAAGCCTCCCCCGGTACCACAGTAGAAAACAGTACCACTGCAGGGAAGTCCATTGTCAACTTGTCGGACTACACACTTCAACCAGATGAAATCGAAGTTCTCAGCCGAGGGCTCAATTTCTGCCCCACCACCAAAATAGACCCCATCAGTCTCGCAGCAGACACAGTGGAATTCATCAGGTGAATGAGGCTGCGAGAGTTCTTCCACAAACCCCAAGAGGCCAACAGCGAACACAATGAGACCGCCAATGAACTGGAACAGCCGACAGAGAGATCCGCAGTGCATCCGAAGAGGAAAGAGTTGAATTGGACTCCTCCGGAAGGCCACAGCCCTCGACTTGACATGTATGCCCAAGCCGTCAGGAGGTGCGTCAACACCAGATTTATCAGCTGCACTCACAAGACAGCCCCGAACATCACCCAAGCACAACGCAACGCCATCCACGCTCTCAAGACCAACCGCAACATTGTCATTAAACCAGCAGACAAAGGAGGGGCCATCGTCATACTGAACAGAACAGATTACTGCAAAGAAGTGTACCAACAATTGAACAACAAGGAACACTACAGACAATTACCCGCAGATCCAACCAAAGAACACACCCGTCAACTCAGACCTTTGATCCGGACCTTCAGAGCACCCTCCGTGCTCTCATCCCACATACTCCCCGCGTTGGAGATCTCTACTGCCTCCTGAAGATACACAAGGCAAACACACCTGGCCATCCCATCGTATCAGGCAATGGGATCCTGTGCGAGAACCTCTCCGGCTATGTCGAGGGCATCCTGAAATCCATTGTACAAAGAACCCCCAGCTTTTTTCGCGACACTACGGACTTCCTACAGAAACTCAGCACACATGGAGCAGTTGAACCAGGAGCACTCCTCGTCACAATGGATGTCTCGGCACTCTACACCAGCATCCCCCACGACGATGGCATTGCTGCAACTGCCTCAGTACTCAACGCCGACAACTGTCAATCTCCAGATGCAATTTTACAACTCATCCGCTTCATCCTGGACCACAATGTCTTCACCTTCAACAACTAGTTCTTCATCCAGACACACGGAACAGCCATGGGGACAAAATTCGCACCTCAGTATGCCAACATCTTCATGCACAGGTTCGAACAAGATCTCTTCACCGCACAGGACCTTCAACCGATGCTATACACTAGATACATCGATGACATTTTCTTTCTTTGGACTCATGGTGAACAATCACTGAAACAACTATATGATGACATCAACAAGTTTTTATCCCACCATCAGACTCACCATGGACTACTCTCCGGAATCGGTTGCATTCTTGGACACACGCACCTCCATTAAGGACGGTCACCTCAGCACTTCACTGTACCACAAGCACACAGATAACCTCACGATGCTCCACTTCTCCAGCTTCCACCCTAAACACGTTAAAGAAGCCATCCCCTACGGACAAGCCCTCCATTTACACAGGATCATCTCACGTGAGAACACCATCCACCAGGTACACGGTACATATTCTTGCAACTCGGCCAACGTTGTCTACCTGATACGCTGCAGGAAAGGATGTCCCGAGGCATGGTACATTGGGGAGACCATGCAGACGCTACGACAACGGATGAATGAACACCGCTCAACAATCACCATGCAAGAGTGTTGGGGAACACTTCAGCGGTCACGGGCATTCGGCCTCTGATCTTCGGGTAAGCGTTCTCCAAGGCGGCCTTCACGACACACGACAGCGCAGAGTCACTGAGCAGAGACTGATAGCCAAGTTCCGCACACATGAGGACGGCCTCAACCGGGATCTTGGGTTCATGTCACACTATCTGTAACCTCCACGACTTGCC
Organism: Mustelus asterias; assembly: GCF_964213995.1. Classification (NCBI taxonomy): domain Eukaryota; kingdom Metazoa; phylum Chordata; class Chondrichthyes; order Carcharhiniformes; family Triakidae; genus Mustelus; species Mustelus asterias. The sequence goes on along the minus strand of NC_135814.1, from coordinate 77,852,022 downwards.
TGGGCTTGCAAAATCTCACTAACTGTCCTGGCTGGAGACAATACACATCTTTAACTTGTGCTTAACGCTCTCTCCACTCACATTGTCTGTACCTTTAAGACTTGATTACTTGTAAAGACTCGCATTCCAACCATTATTTTGTAAGTTGAGTTTGTGTCTTTATATGCCCTGTTTGTGAACAGAGCTCCCACTTACCTGACGAAGGAGCAGCGCTCCGAAAGCTTGTGTGGCTTTTGCTACCAAATAAACCTGTTGGACTTTAACCTGGTGTTGTGAGACTTCTTCCTGTGTTTACCCCAGTCCAACGCCAGCATCTCAACATACATTTATTTAAGCCATCTACAGGATCCCCTATATTAAATCCTACCGCGGTCAATATCGCTTCCTTAATTTTGTTTAAGGTTCCTTACCCAACATTTTGAGGGACTGGCAGGGCAGACCGTACAGACTTGCTTAAGCACAAGACTATCAGCTTCACCTCTTCCCTTTCATCTAGCCCATGCATTATCTTTTGCTGCCTAACATCTTCAAAGAAACTGTGTGGATCAGCCGATGGCTCAAAGGTTGTGATTTTATTTGCGATTTCGGCCAATTGTGCCACCGTAAACGGGATCGTGTATGTAACAGCTGGGCCCTGAGACTCTCCACCCGACGTTCAGTCGTCACTGGGTGCATCGGTACTGGAGGTGAATCTGGGGGCGCAGTGGGGGAAAGATGGTGGTGGACCCCAATCCTCGGTTTGCGTAATGTAAAGTCTGGCATTCTCCTTTAACTCTCCCCAATCCGCATTCTCTATCTCCTCTTCCTCTACTGTCCCGAAGGTTCACATAAATCCGTTCTGAACCGATAATAGGGATTCCAGCTGTGAAATTTCTGCTGGCATTTGGAGTGGTCAGCGGTTGCCTGGCTCTGTTCCTTACTGGCTTGATGTAGCGCTTTTATTGCCGCCTGCAGATCGATGCACTTAACTTCCAATCGTGCTACCACCTGCTTGGCTTCACCTTTGGCCAAGACAGCGTGCTGGGTGTCTTGGTAGGCTCTCTCATAGTGGGTCTGAAAATTGCCCAGATGTAATAAATTTGCCTGGTTTGTTCTCAATTCATCTACCTCCCTGTCCTTTTCGGCTCTTATCTGCTCTATCCTCTCCTGCTGCTGTTCCCTTAGTTTCTTAATCTCCTCCTCCTTTTCCTCCTGTCCTCGCTTCGATTCCCCCAGTTCCTTACGAACTGTGTTTAATTCCTTTTCTGTTCCTAGCAGCTGTCCTAAGCAGCTCACAATGGCAATTTCTTTCTCACTTTTGTCTGCCCGTTTTCCCTGAACTTTCCTCAGATCATCCCAATACTTCTGCCCGAGGGATCCCGGTCCCGTCTCAGTATTGGCACAAGATTCTGCCCATAGGGGCCACCCTTTCTTCTTAATAAATTCCCTGATTTTTGTTTCCCATATGGGACACCTCTCGGTCTCTGTGCTGTTTCCTTCCATTCTATATTCAACAACAAGGGGTAGGGAGTTGATTGGACTGTGGGTACGGCTTTGGGCTATGTTCCGGTCCGACTCCCTCCGGATTCTAATGCAAACCTACGGAGTTTACCCTATCCTCCTTGTTTGTAACAACGCATGCACAATAAACAATTTCCCGAAAGCAGTTATTTGTCCAATAAGGAGTTTACACCTGTTGGCTCTGAGTTTTAAATAATCGTTCAATACAGATTCTGCGGGATTCGATATCGGAGCAACAAAGTTACTCCTTGTCGATGTCCCGACGGAGTCGCCAATTGTTGTGCCTGCCGCACAGTCTGTTTTAATCCCTATACGGTGGACAAATAACTGCGAGTAGACGTCTTGTTAGTACAACCAATATTTATTTAAGACACACAATCAATAATCACCCACCCAACCAACAATAAGTTATCTTACAGAAAATACTAGAGTTCAAGTCCAATATAAGACCTTGACTTAACTTTGCGTGACTGGCAAGTACCCAAGCAGATATTGGCCTTTGTGCGCTGGTCTCGGTCGTCCTCTGCATAGTCTGGTCCTTTGGTCTGGTCTGGCACTCTGGCTCTGGTCTTCCTTCCTTCTCGGGTGTGGTGACTCTCCTCGTGCTGGTCGTTACTGGCAACGGTCACCGTTGTTGTAGCTCGTTCGTGGGGTCAGAGAGAGAGAGAGATTCTTGGTTGTGCAGCACCCTTTATACCCCGTTGGGATTCGCGCTCCTTTTGGCCATTGCCAATCAATCGATCAGGACTTGATCGCCCTGATCGATAAAGTTCAATCGGGTGCTGCCACACCAATCTCTGGGTGTGTCCCCAATGGCCATGCCTGCAGGTGCTAGGGGCACGTAGAGTACACACCTCACTCCCAAATAAGGGGCTACGGCGCCCCTATGTCTGGTAAACAACCCAGTTTGACCAGAAAGTCTCCTTTGTCCTGGAGATGACCCATATCCTGTGTATTCACTCGTCTGAGCTGCAGCCTGTTTGTCTCTGTCTGTTAGACTGCAGCCTTGATGTGGAGATGCCGGCGTTGGACTGGGGTAAACACAGTAAGAAGTTTAACAACACCAGGTTAAAGTCCAACAGGTTTATTTGGTAGCAAAAGCCACACAAGCTTTCGAGGCTCTGAGCCCCTTCTTCAGGTGAGTGGGAATTCTGTTCACAAACAGAACTTATAAGACACAGACTCAATTTACATGAATAATGGTTGGAATGCGAATACTTACAACTAATCCAGTCTTTAAGAAACAAAACAATGGGAGTGGAGAGAGCATCAAGACAGGCTAAAAAGATGTGTATTGTCTCCAGACTGCAGCCTGCCATTTTAGTTCTTGCCCAATTGTCCCAGAGTGCTTTACAAATCGCCATTTTAGGTGGCCTGTTTGGCCGCACTCTTATTCCGTCTTCAAAACCACTGCATCCTTTTGTGAAGCCCTACCACGACTAATTGCTATTGGGCTGATACTCTCCAAATAAGATTGCTGATGTAAAGTGACACATGATTCTCATTTCCAGCCCAATATATTTGAAAGCGCCTGAAGCCTGACTTCCAACCCTGAATTCCTTCCTCAGCCTCGAGATTACTGTAGCTTCGAAATCATTACTACCACTCCACAAAACAATTATCGATATGCATCATAAAGATACCAGAAAGTTTTCCTTCATAGTGCCAGTAAAACATCGCAGGATCTGCTTTCAACTGGCAACAACCTAACTTTAAAAAAACCGACCTTACCGAGAAATGCCAAACTCCAAAATCATTATTTAGCCCATATACACATTGAACTTCCATTGTACCTCTTCTGTGTTAGCTGCCTCTTTGGGAGGATGGAGAAAAAGGTCTGTGGAGCTGATGCCCCTGCAAAAAGGCAGCTTTTATATCTATAGATTTGCGTTCCCAAGCCTTTGTAGCTAATAGAGCCAAGAAGATCTTTAAAATAATCTTTCCTGCCGTTGGTGAATGCACCCTTAAATCCTGGTCTTTGAAGTTTTCTTCAAATCCCCTCGCCACAAGCCTGGCCTTTGCCTTATAAGTTCCAACAGGAAGCACCTTCTCCATGTAAATCGATCTGTGAGAAAGAGCTCTTTGTCTCCAATCTGGTAGCTCAATGTATACCCCAAATTCACTCCAACTGTGCAGTTCTAGTTGTTTGGCATCTTTTATAACTTTTTCATCCAATTTTTTGGAAGCCACCAAAATCTCACTAGCATGTGGGCTTCTTCTCCGAGTAGCATTCCTCGTCTTACCCCTAGTCCGACACCTTGTCAAGCCCCCTATGCCGCCAGATATCTCCATTCTGTACTACCACTGCTTGATCCTCCTGCTGTGGGATATTCTTTCAATAGTTCTCAATCTCTTCCTGTGATCACGTTCACTAATCGGTCTTGCTATCTGAACTGGTGCTGTATTTCTGTGCCCTCCATTTTTGAACTTCATGTTCCCATTCCATGGTCTTGACATCTTCCCCTGTATTTTGTACATTCAATCAGTGTTTGAACTTTCCAGTGGCCTTCCCTGCTCTACAGTTGCCTTCCCTGCTCTACAGTTGCATCCTTCCATTGACTAGACCCTTCAGGCAAGTATGCCACCAACTTTTGGCAGTTGTCCTTCTAGAAAAATGGCCTGTTCTAGTTCGTCAGAAGTATTGTGTTCCTCTACAGATACCCTGTCTATTTCAGTTAACTGGTCCTCATAGTTTTGTAACACGTGAGTATCAGATGACCCTGATTCCTCATCATGTTTGTCTACTCTTTCAAGATTTGCAAGTTTGTAATCTGTACCCATTATCCTTGATGAATGTACCCGAACAGTCTGAGTACCACGTTGCAAAACAATTGTTTTGCCATCTTTTGCAGCATGGAGGCACAGAGGTTAACACCGCTACCTCACAGCACCAGGGACTTGGGTTCAATTCCGGTCTTGGGACGCTGTCTGTGTGGAGTTTGCACATTCTCCCCGTGTCTGCGTGGGTTTCCTCCGGGTGCTCCGGTTTCCTCCCACAGTCCAAGATGTGCAGGTTAGGTTGATTGGCCATGCTAAATTGACCCTAGGGTCAGGGGATTAGCAGGGTAAATGTTGTGGGAGTGGGGTCTGGGTGGGATTGTGGTCGGTATAGACTCGGTGGGCCGAGTGGCCTCCTTCTGCACTGTGGGGTTTCTGTGATTCTGTGATCTATGCCTATAACCTTCCCTGGGCCTTTCCATTCTTTAAAATTGTCTCTTATAGCGTACTATGTCTCCTTGATAAAAAATGGTATTTGATGGCTGTATATTGTGCCTTAAAGCTCTGTGAATTCTTTCAGAGACTTCTGCTGCCAGAAATGCTCTTCTACTTATATGCAATGCATTTCAATGCTCAGCAAAGGCAGAGCTAATTGTAATCCCAGCTGGTCATTCAAAATGGATGGAATTTTAGGATTCTACCAAAAACTAATTGATACGGACAATCTATAGCTCCCAACCATCTGCAAAATATTCTTTGCATGGTACCGCCCATGCTAAGGCTGAATTTAACTTGCAATTTGGTCTATCTGCCAAAGGTTTCTGGAGTATGTCATCTATTACAGCATGGTTTCTCTCACACACCCCATTACTAAATGGGCTTTCCGCAGCTGTATTCATGACTATGATATTCATGTTTTCACACATATCCCTAAACTCATCATTAGCAAATTCTGCCCCATTGTCTATGTGGTGAACCATTGTTGGTTCCCACCAGGTAGTGCTGAGCCAGGGTCTGGCCAGTACTAAGAGTCTGTATATATGTTACTGTTGGGGTTAGGGTTGGGCTGTTCTACCTGTAATATAGTTCTTATGGTACATCCCAGTCGGGCTCCGCCTCCTGGGAGAGGTATAAAGATCACTGCTCTGTCTGGGACCCTTTAGTCTGGGATCGTGTACTATATATGGTAGCTCTATTGTTGTAGTCAATAAAAGCCTTTATTTCCCCGAGTACCTCTAGCCTCGTGAGTTATATCGCGCATCAATTTTATTGACTACAATTGAACTCTCTTCGTTGAAAAAAAAACGACACAGAGAACATGGAGCAAACGCTTAAACCCGAACGGCTTACGTTGGACCCACGTGCGACGGGCGCCTCGAACACCTTCGACCACTGGTCGAAATGCTTTCAGGATTACCTCGAAGCCTCCGCAGCGGTCAGCACCGACGCCGACAGGCTCCGGGTCCTCCACGCAAGGGTAAGCGACGCTGTATATTTAGCAATCCGTGGGGCCACCGACTACAAAGGGGCCCTCGAGCTTCTTAAGAAGCACTACATTAAACCGCCAGACGAGATGCATGCTCGATATCTCTTAGCCACTCGACGGCGGCAGCCCGGCGAAACAGTATGCGTGCGAGCTCCTACAGCTAGCCAGGGGCTGTAACTGCAAAGCAGTGTCGGCAGACCAGAACATGAACGACCTTGCTCGAGATGCGTTTGTGGCGGGAATCGGCTCGTCTTACATCCGCCTTCGGCTGTTGGAGCAAGGTAATCTCGATCTCACTAAGTCCATAGAGCTAGCGGATGCGCTAGAAACGGCCTCTAAAAGTCTGGCGATGTACCCCGATGACCACGTGGAGACAGCGTGGCAGGGGCAGTCACAGACCCCACTTCATTCAGCGGGACCGAAAAACTGCACGATTGCGTTTCCACCCTCGGGCCTGACGACGGCAGCAGCTCCAGGCGGCCCGCGGTGTTACTTCTGTGGGGGAGTGAAGCACCCTCGGCAGCGATGTCCCGCTAAAGCGGTGTTGTGCTCCACCTGCGGCAAGAAGGGGCATTATTCGAAGGTATGCCGATCCAAACTTCCATCCAGGAACAGCAGTGCGGCGTGTGACTCCCCGGAGCCGGTTTCCTCGTCGTCGGCATAGTCAAGGGCTTCTTCCACGTGCGAGGCCAGGACGTCGCCATTCCAGACGACGGAGTCGCAAGAGACGCGCGACCACCAGGGGCCGCTGGTTTTGGCGCCATCGCCCACGTGTGACCTATGGGGGCAGCCATTTTGGTCGGCACCGACCGCGAATGACCAGCAGGGGTCGTCATCATCCATCTCAGCTGCCTGCAGTGGCGCCCACGAACCAACGGTGGCTTCGATCATCCTGGACCAGGCAAAGCCTCACAGACTCGACAAGTCCATGATGGACATACAGGTAAACAAACGCACGATTTATTGTCTGTTTGACAGCGGGAGCACGGAGAGCTTCATTCACCCAGAAGCCGTGAAGCAGTGTGGCCTCCGGATTCAGCCTGTCAAGCAGACAATTTCGATGGCGTCAAGGTCCCGGTCTGTCACTGTGCTAGGGAGTTGCGTGGTAAATCTGACGGTGCAGGGCACGGTTTACGAGAGCTTCAAGCTCCTGGTGTTACCGCACCTTTGCGCGCCAATACTCCTAGGACTAAATTTCATGGTCCACTTGAAGAGTGTAACCCTACAGTACGGTGGGCCACTCCCTCCGCTTTCAGTGGGAGACTCGCAGCCTCTAAATTGCCCAACGCGCTCCATCTGTAGCTTCTCGACGCTTAAGATTACCTCACCCTCTTTATTCCAGAATCTCGTGCCAGGCTGCAAGCCCATCGCGACTATGAGCAGGCGTTACAGCGGAGGATCAGATCTTCATTCGATCGGAGGTTCAGCGGCTCCTCAAGGAAGGGATCATACAACCTAGCGCTAGTCCTTGGAGAGCGCAGGTCGTGGTGGTCAAGAGTGGGAACAAACCCCGGATGGTCATAGACTATAGTCAGACCATTAACAGATACACGCAGCTGGATGCGTATCCCCTCCCGCGCATATCTGACATGGTCAACCAGATTGCGCAGTACCGGGTGTTCTCCACCATCGACCTAAAGTCTGCTTACCACCAGCTCCCCATTCGCCCAGAGGACTGACAATACACGGCTTTTGAGGCGGATGGTCGCTTGTACCATTTTCTAAGGGTTCCTTTTGGTGTCACGAATGAGGTCTCGGTCTTCCAGCGTGCTATGGACCGAATGGTGGACCATAACGGACTGCGGGCTACCTTCCCGTACCTGGATAACGTCACCATCTGCGGCCATGACCAGCAGGACCACGATGCCAACCTTCTTAGATTCCTACGCACTGCATCTCGCCTGAATCTGACCTACAACAGGGAGAAGTGTGTATTTCGCGCCGCCTAGCTATCCTCGGATACATGGTGGAAAACGGGGTCAATGGCCCTGATCCAGACCGTATGCGTCCCCTCCTCGAACTTCCCCTGCCCACTAGCGTAAAAGCACTGAGAAGATGCTTAGGCTTCTTCTCTTACTACGCACAGTGGGTTCCCAATTACGCGGACAAAGCCCGTCCACTCATCAAGTCCACCTCTTTTCCCCTAACACCAGAGGCTCGTTTGGCCTTTGAAAAACTAAAAGACGACATCGCGAAAGCCACGATGCACGCTATCGATGAGTCCATCCCCTTCCAGATGGAGAGCGATGCATCTGATTTCGCCCTGGCCGCCACACTTAACCAGGCGGGCAGGCCCGTCGCCTTTTTCTCTCGCACCCTCCAAGGCCCCGAAATTCGACATTCGGCGGTGGAAAAGGAGGCCCAGGCCATTGTGGAGGCCGTCCGGCATTGGCGCCATTACTTGGCGGGAAAACGGTTCACCCTGCTCACGGACCAGCGGTCCGTGGCGTTCATGTTCAATAACACGTTACGGGGCAAGATCAAGAACGATAAGATCTTGAGGTGGAGAATCGAACTCTCCACCTATAATTACGACATCATGTATCGTCCAGGGAAACTCAACGAGCCCTCGGATGCCCTGTCGCGTGGAACATGCGCTAGTATGCAGGAGAATCGATTGCAGGCTCTCCACAATGACCTCTGCCATCCGGGGGTCACTCGGCTCTTCCACTTCATAAAAGCCCGGAATCTACCCTACTCGGTGGAGGATGTCAGGTCTATTACCAGAAGCTGCCGGGTATGCGCGGAATGCAAACCGCACTTCTACCGACCTGACAGGGCACAACTCGTTAAGGCCACTCGTCCATTCGAAAGACTGAGTGTAGATTTTAAGGGCCCCCTTCCCTCGACAGATCGGAACGTGTACTTCCTCAATGTGGTTGATGAGTACTCACGATTCCCCTTTGTCATTCCTTGTTCCGATATGACCGCTGCCACGGTTATCAAGGCATTTCGTGATCTTTTCACCCTGTTCGGGTACCCCTGTTACATCCATAGCGATAGGGGCTCGTCGTTCATGAGCGATGACTTGAGGCAATTCCTGCTCTCATACGGAATTGCCTCTAGTAGAACCATGAGCTACAACCCTAGGGGTGATGGACAGGTTGAATGTGAGAATGCTACAGTCTGGAAGGCTGTCTTACTGACGTTGAAGTCTAAAGGCCTTCCAGTCTCCCATTGGCAAGAGGTGCTCCCTGATGCGCTCCACTCCATACGCTCACTCCTGTGTACGGCAACCAACACTACTCCCCATGAGAGACTGTTTTCATTCCCTCGGAAGTCTTCCTCTGGGACCTCATTACCGTCTTGGTTGACGTACTCAGGACCTGTCCTCCTGCGGCGACATGTTAGGACCCGCAAGTCCGACCCTTTGGTTGAACAGGTCCATCTCCTCCACGCCAACCCTCAGTATGCCTATGTGGCATACCCTGATGGGCGAGAGGACACGGTCTCGATTCGAGACCTGGCGCCAGCAGGGGGCTTGGAAACCCCTGTCGCTCCCATACCTCCTGTTAGAGACCCCCCAACTATTGTTTCCCCTCCTGACACGGCGCGGGCAGCATCGGGACCATCACTTAACCCTTTTACTCCCGTGTACAGCTTGCCTGAGTCCAGGAGATGGTCGCCACTTCAAGGCGTGCCCGAGTTCAGCGGATTGTCACCACCTCGGGGTCTACCGGCCCGTGAGACATTGGAGGAGCCGTTGGACACCGCCTTGGGGAGAACGTCACCACGAGTGCCTACACCGGTGTCATCGCCGGTGTTGAGGAGGTCACAACGACGGTGCGGTCCCCCAGACCGTCTGAACTTATAGACTGATGAACAATTGTTCTGTGTTTTGTACCCCGCCGGCCTTTGTTTTCAAAGGAGGGGTGAATGTGGTGAACCATTGTTGGTTCCCACCAGATAGTGCTGAGCCAGGGTCTGGCCAGTACTATGAGTCTGTATATATGTTACTGTTGGGGTTAGGGTTGGGCTGTTCTACATGTTACTGTTGGGGTTAGGGTTGGGCTGTTCTCCCTGTAATATAGTTCTTATGGTACATCCCAGTCGGGCTCCGCCTCCTGGGAGAGGTATAAAGGTCACTGCTCTGTCTGGGACCCTTTAGTCTGGGATCGTGTATTATATATGGTAGCTCTATTGTTGTAGTCAATAAAAGCCTTTATTTCCCCGAGTACCTCTAGCCTCGTGAGTTATATCGCGCATCAGTCTATAAGGAACTTTGCCGCTGGCCCCATTCCTGTCCCTATCCATTTTTCCATGATCTGATCCAGGATTACTCTTTTCTTTACTACATACAATGGTTGATTGATTAAATCTGGTCACTAAATCTACAAAGTGCAAAATAAATATATTGTTTGCTTTATCCCAGATCTAAAGTCCATGGTCACAATGTCGTTAAAATCTCTGGCTGGGATAGAGTTATTATTGGTTGTGATGGTGTCCTTCTGTACTTTCTACGAACTTCACAGCGATTACTGACCTGTTCTATCAGCTTAATATAGTCTTCATCTCTTACCCCCGCATCCTTTAATACGTTTTTCAGCCTCCGAGGAGATGGATGCGCATATTTCCTTTGCAGTTTCAATATAATCTTTTTATCAGCCAAAATCCCATTTCCGATGCTAATAACACTTCCTTAACTTCTTTACCTGAAAGATTATTGGTCATTAACAGAATACAGTAGTGTCCCGACTGTGTAAATTATAAGTCCACCGTTTTTCCAAAACCTGTTGCCTTATCATGTGCTTTTTTCATCAGTCTACTCAGAAGCAAAGGTATCTCACTTGACACTACATCTGTGCTAATGAAATTATTCACTCTGGCAATATTGCAAGGGATCACCACTCTTTTCAATGACTTCAGGGTATTATCATCCCCAAACCTGAAACTTGTGGAACTTTGAAATTCTTTAACCTTGTTCTGATTTTCAGCATTTAATGAGTCCAGATAATATTTTAACCAGTCAATTCCACACACGATAGATGTGCAGCCACTGTCTAATACAGCACAATTAAAGATTTCTGTAACCAAAACACTCATTTTAGGAATAAAACTTCTCATTAATAGGACTATTTCTTTCCTCTTCAGATTTTTCCGTGTCATGTGTAGCTTCAAACACTATTAAATTGTTTGGACAGTTGAAAGCAAAATTAAATTTAGAGTCACACCGAAAACAACGATTTATCATACCCTGGGCATTTAAGAACATAAGAACTAGGAGCAGGAGTAGGCCATCTGGCCCCTCAAGCCTGCTCCGCCATTCAATAAGATCATGGCTGAGCTTTTTGTGGACTCAGCTCCACTTACCCGCCTGCTCACCATAACCCTTAATATTCCTTTACTGTTCAAAAATTTATCTATCCTTGCCTTAAAAACATTCAATGAGGTAGCCTCAACTGCTTCACTAGCCAGGGAATTCCATAGATTCACAACCCTTTTTGTGAAGAAGTTCCTCCTCAACCCGATCCTAAATCTGCTCCCCCTTATTTTGAGGCCATGCTTCCCTGCTTCTATCTTATCTATTCCCTTCATAATCTTATATATTTCTATAAGATCTCCCCTAATTCTTCTGGATTCCAATGAGCATAGCCCCAGTCTACTCAGTCTCTCCTCATAAGCCAACCCTCTCCTCCAGAATCGACTTAGTGAATCTCCTCTATACCCCCTCCAGTGCCAGTATATCCTTTCTCAAGTAAGGAGACCAAAACTGCACACAGTACTCTAGGTGTGGACTCACCAGCACTTTATACAGCTGCAACATATCCTCGCTGCTTTTAAACTCCATCCCTCTCGCAATGAAGGACAAAATTCCATTTGTTTTCTTAATTACCTGCTGCACCTGCAAACCAACTTGGTGATTCATGCAGAAGGACACTCGGGTCCCTCTGCACTGAAGCATGCTGCAATTTTTTACCATTTAAACAATCATCCATTTTGCTGTTATCCCTACCAAAATGGATGACCTCACATTTACCAACATTGTACTCCATCTGCCAGACCCTTGCCCATTCCCTTAGACTATCTATATCCCTTTGCAGACTTTCAGCGTCCTCTGCATACTTTGCTCTGCCATTCATCTCAGTGTCATCTGTGAAATTTGAGACACTACACTTGGTCCCCAACTCCAAATCATCGATGTAAATCATAAACAATTGCGGTCTCAACACTGATCCCTGAGGCACACTACTAGTCACTGATTGCCAACCAGAAAAACACCCATTTACCCCCACTCTTTGCTTTCTGTTAGTTAACCAATCCTCTATCCATGCTAATACATTACCCGTAACACTGTGCACCTTTATCTTATGTAGCAGCCTTTGGTGCGGCACCTTGTTAAATGCCTTCTGGAAATCCAGATACACCACATCCACAGGTTCTTCATTGTCCATATAATGTTCTCAAAGAATTCTACCAAATTAGTCAAACATGACCTGCCCTTCATGAACCCATGCTGCATCTTCCGTATGGGACAATTCATATTCAGATGTCTTGCTATTTCTTCCTTGATGATAGGTTCAAGCATTTTCCCTACTACAGAAGTTAAGCTAACCGGCCTATAGTTACCTGCCTTTTGTCTACCTCCTTTTTTAAACAGTGGCATCACATTTGCTGTTTTCCAATCTGCGGAAACCACCCCAGAGTCCAGCGAACTTTGGTAAATTACCACTAGTGCATTTGCTATTTCCACTGCCATCTCTTTTAGTACCCTGGGATGCATTCCATCAGGACCAGGAGACTTGTCCACCTTTAGCCCCATGAGCTTGCCCAACACGACCTCTTTCATGATAAGATAGTTGCTACGTCCTCGCCTGCCATAGCCTTCTTTTCATCAATTTTTGGCATGTTATTTGTGTCTTCCACTGTGAAGACTGACACAAAATACCTGTTCAATGCCTCAGCTATTTCTGGGGTTCATTTTCTTATCCCAATTCTCCATATTCTTCCTCCTGCTATAGGTATTAAAGGGGTTTCTGTCCTCGTAATTTTTGGGTCCCGGTCTTCTGCCATATTCTCGTAGCCTGCTTGTGCCTGTATGGCCTCTCCATCCTGTTAACAGTGTATCTGCTACAGTCTATTTTATTACTGACCGACTAATTTGCGCCATAATGACCGTGGGGATAGAATGTTTCCCTAAAAAAATTTTTTAAAACCTCTGACATTTGATCATACAAGGTATCTTTGTCTCCAAGTTTAACTCCTGTCAAAACCAGGAACCTATCCGTATTTGTACTTTTAGCACAGTCCAGTAACTTAAATGCCAACACGCATTGTGGAATTTCCAGTTGGTGTTTTTGCAGTCTTATATATAGTCTGCTAAATTCCATCACATATTCCTCAATAGAAATATCCTTTGATTTCCAAAATCTATCACAATCTGACCAGGTTTCATATGCACTTAATAAGTCATCCTTTTGATAAATCTTATCCATAAAGGTTAATAATATGTGTCCAGACCTTTCTCTGAGTCCAAATGCTCCAACTCCAATTTGGAAAATACTTTCCATCTGATTTGACTTCGATCTGGTAAAGAAAGAGCCAGGGACATTTCTTGTTTTCTTTTTCCCAAACCAGTTACCTTAGTCCACATGATGACTTCACTTCTCCATTGGTCATAAGGTTCAGTTTCTGAAAATAATGGTGGATAGTCATATCCTGACACTTTTACTCTGGATTCAGCCATTTTGTGGTTTTCTACTCACTCCTTTGTTGATTAGAATTTGAGTGAAGTCTTCTCCTTTTTTTGAAAAAGTCATCACTTGCAGCCCTTTACTTGGAACCAGCCACCATCCTCTGTTACCACTGTTTAAGCCTCTCGGTTGCTGTGAAGTAAAGGAGATATCGGATATGTGGAGTAAAGGAGATATAAAGCCAATATCGCTATTATTGTTGCTAAAATCATTGTTGTAGCTGTTCTTTCTCTGTCTACAGGGTTGTGGGTATCTGGAATTCGCTGCTGAGTTAATGGTGGAGGCAAAGACCATAAACTCTTTTAAAAAGTACCTGGATCTGCACCTTAAGTGCTGTAAGGTACAGGGCTATGGGCCGGGTGCAGGAAGGTGGGATTCAAATGGGCACCTGGTGTCCTCTGGCTGGCATGGGTAAGATGGGCCAAATGGCCTCTTTCTGTGCTGTAACTTTTCTTTTTTTTATGATGTGGAGTTGCTGGTGTTGGATAGGCACAGTAAGTAGTCTCACAACACCAGGTTAAAGTCCAACAGGTTTATTTGGTAGCACGAACTTTTGGAGCGTTGCCCCTTCATCAGGTGAGTCCTGATGAAGGGGCAACGCTCCAAAAGCTCGTGCGACCAAATAAACCTGTTGGACTTTAACCTGATGTTGTGAGACTACTAACTCTTTTTTTTAGAATGCCTAAAGTGCAGAATGAGGCCATTCGGCCCATCGAGTCTGCACTGACAACAATCCTACTCGGGTCCTATCTCCGAAACCCCACATATTTACTCTGCTAATACCTCTAACATACACATCCCAGGACACTAAGTGGCAATTTAGCATGGCCAATTTCTATGGCTCTATAACTTGCCAAAGCCTGTCTGCAATCTACAAGGCACAAATTAGGTGTATGATGGAATACTCTCCACTTGCCTGGATGAGTGCAGCTCCAACAGCAATTAAGAAGCTCAAAACCATCCAGGACAAAGCAGTCCACTTGATTGGCAACCCATCCACCACCTTCAACATTCACTCCCACCACCATTGACACGCAGTGGCAGTTGTAAAATGTGTAAAACTGATTAATCCAATTTCTAAAGCAAACTGAGACTTATAATTGTCAAAATCTTTTTAAAATATATGTGGGTGGGACTCACAGGACTAAATGCAAGTGGGTTATGGACAGTAATTAGTATAATTAAAGATACGTCTGCCCTTGTCTAGCTTTCAAATTAACTTATGACTTAAATGGAAATCAACCTTCTGGAAAGGGGCATTTATCATGCTAGGCTGAAAAATAAACAGGATTGTCCTAATGAGACTAAAATGAGAAGTTTAGGTATGTGTTTTGGTTTCTAGACCCATCTGCCTTCATTAAAGGACAGATGCCTTCTGGCAAAGACAAACCTAGTAAGAGGTCTTACATCACCAGGTTAAAGTCCAACAGGTTTATTTGGTAGCATGAGCCACTAGCTTTCGGAGCGCTGCTCCTTCATCAGGTGAGTGGAGTCGTGTTCACAAACAGGGCAGATAAAGACACAAACTCAATTTACAAGATAATGGTTGGAATGCGAGTCTTTACACGTAACCAAGACTTAAAGGTGCAGACAATGTGAGTGGAGAGAGGGTTAAGCACAGGTTAAAGAGATGTGTATTGTCTCCAGCCAGGACAGTTAGTGAGATTTTGCAAGTCCAGGCAAGTCGTGGAGGTCACAGATAGTGTGACATGAACCCAAGATCCCAGTTGAGGCCATCCTCATGTGTGCGGAACCTGGCTATCAGTCTCTGCTCAGTGACTCTGCGCTGTCGTGAAGGCCGCCTTGGAAAGTAACCTCCACGACAGATACCCATACCTAAACTTCTCATTTTAGTCTCATTAGGACAATCTTGTTTATTTTTCAGCCTAGAATGATAAATGCCCCTTTCCAGAATGTGGATTTCCATTTAAGTCATAAGTTAATTTGAAAGCTAGACAAGGGCAGATTTAGGAGGAAGGGACAAAGCTGCAACTATAGTGGTGATAAATTATTTGATATTATCTCTGTATAAAGGCAGATTGAGGCAGAGGCAAATATGGAACCATAGTCTCATGCATATATATTTATACAAAATTTATTATATGCCACACGTATAGAGCTAATAGGTTTGTGCAAGGTCTAAAACGACCTCTCAGTGTAACTTCCAGAGGAAGCTTTTGTCTTCAGCTTCCATATGCTTTTGTGTCTGTTCATTAAGCCTTTGAGAGGAGTGAACAATGCCACCTATAGACAATTCAAACTGGGAACAGGACCATATCATCAGAAAGATTAACCTGTTAACTGCATTTCCGACAGTTCAAAGACAAATGAACCATTTCAGCCTGTGATCTATAAAACTGAAGGAGAGAGGAAAACTGAAGGAGAGAGGAAAACAAGAAGGCAAATGGGATGCTGGCATTTATCGCGAGGGGGATAGAATATAAAAGCAGAGAAGTCTTGCTGCATCTGTACAAGGCATTGGTGAGGCCACAGCTGGAATACTGTGTGCAGTTTTGGTCCCCTTACTTGCGAAAGGATATATTGGCCTTGGAGGGAGTGCAGAGAAGGTTCACCAGGTTGATACCGGAGATGAGGGGTGTAGATTATGAGGAGAGATTGAGCAGATTAGGTTTGTACTCGTTGGAGTTTAGAAGGCTGAGGGGTGATCTTATAGAGGCATATAAGATAATGAAGGGGCTGGATAGGGTAGAAGTGGAGAGATTCTTTCCACTTAGAAAGGAAACCAGAACTAGAGGGCACAGCCTCAAAATAAAGGGGGGTCAGTTTAGGACAGAGTTGAGGAGGAACTTCTTCTCTCAGAGGATGGTGAATCTCTGGAATTCTCTGCCCACTGAAGTGGTGGAGGCTACCTCGTTGAATATGTTTAAGTCACGGATAGATGGATTCCTGATTGGTAAGGGAATTAAGGGTTATGGGGAGCAGGCAGGTAAGTGGAACTGATTCACTTCAGATCAGCCATGATCTTATTGAATGGCGGGGCAGGCTCGAGGGGCGAGATGGCCTACTCCTATTTCTTATGTTCTTATGAGTCCTGGGCGAAACTGAAGTGAAAGCAGATATTACAGACCACTGCTGAAGAGACTGGCTGGATTTTCAGGTTAAAGTCCAACAGGTTTATTTGGTAGCAAAAGCCACAAGCTTTCGGAGCCTTAAGCTCCTTCTTCAGGTGAGTGGGAATTCTGTTCACAAACAGGGCATATAAAGACACAAACTCAATTTAGAGAATAATGGTTGGAATGCGAATACTTACAACTAATCAAGTCTTAAACGTACAAACAATGTGAGTGGAGAGAGCATTAAGACAGGTTAAAGAGATGTGTATTGTCTCCAGACAAGACAGCGCAGAGTCGCTGAGCAGAAACTGATAGCCAAGTTCCGCACACATGAGGATGGCCTCAACCGGGATATTGGGTACATGTCACACTATCTGTAATCCCCACAGCTTGCCTGGACTTGCAGAGGCTCACTGGCTGTCCTGTCTGGAGACAACACACATCTCTTTAACACAGTATTCCAAGTATGGCCTTACCAACGTCTTGTACAACTTCAACAAGACGTCCCAACTCCTGTATTCAATGTTCTGACCGATGAAACCAAGCATGCCGAATGCCTTCTTCACTACTCTGTCCATCTGTGACTCCACTTTCAAGGAGCTATGAACATGTACCCCTAGATCTCTTTGTTCTGTAACTCTCCCCAACGCCCTACCATTAACTGAGTAAGTCCTGCCCTGGTTCAATCTACCAAAATGCATCACCTCGCATTTGTCTAAATTAAACTCCAACTGCCATTCGTCAGTCCACTGGCCCAATTGATCAAGATCTCGTTGCAATCGAAGCTAACTTTCTTCACTGTCCACTATGCCACCAATCTTGGTGTCATCTGCAAACTTACTAACCATTGCCTCCTATATTCTCATCCAAATCATTAATATAAATGACAAATAATAGTGGACCCAGCACTGATCCCTGAGGCACACCGCTGGTCACAGGCCTCCAGTTTGGAAAACAACCCTCTACAACCACCCTCTGGCTTCTGTCAAGAAGCCAATTTTGTATCCATTTAGATACCTCACGCTGGATCCCGTGAGATTTAACCTTATGCAACAACCTACCATGCGGAACCTTGTCAAAGGCCTTGCTAAAGTCCATGTAAACAACATCAACTGCACTGCCCTCATTTACCTTCTTGGTTACCCCTTCAGAAAACTCAATCAAATTTGGGAGACATGATTTTCCACTCACAAAGCCATGCTGACTGTCCCTAATCTATCCTTGCATCTCTAAATGCCTGTAGATCCTGTCTCTCAAAATACCTTCCAACAATTTACCCACCACAGATGTGAGGCTCACTGGCCTGTAGTTCCCAGGCTTTTCCCTGCAACCCTTTTTAAACAAAGGCACAACATTTGCCACCCTCCAATCTTCAGGCTCCTCACCTGTGACTATCGATGATTCAAATATCTCTGCTAGAGGACCCGCAATTTCCTCCCTAGCCTCTCACAACGTCCTGGGATACACTTCATCAGGTCCCGGGGATTTATCTACTTTGATGCACTTTAAGACTTCCAGCACCTCTTTCTCTGTAATATGTGCACTCTTCAAGACATCACTATTTATTTCCCCAAGTTCCCTAACATCCATGCTTTTCTCAACAGTAAATATTGATGAGAAATATTCATTTAGGATCTCACCCATCCCTTGTGGATCCACACGTAGATGACCTTGTTGATCCTTAAGAGGCCCTACTCTCTCCCTTGTTACTCTTTTGCCCTTTATGTATTTGTAGAAGCTCTTTGGATTCTCCTTCGCCTTATCTGTCAAAACAATCTCGTGTCCCCTTTTTGCCCTCCTGATTTCTCTCTTAACTCTACTCATACACCCCCTATACTCTTCAAGGGATTCACTTGATCCCAGCTGCCTATGCATGTCATGTGTCTCTTTCTTCTTGACCAGGGCCTCAATATCTCAAGTCATCCAGGATTCCCTATTCCTGCCAGCCTTGCCCTTCACCTGGGACCTGGGTGTACAAGTCCACAGATCCTTAAAGGTGGCAGCACAGGTGGAGAGGGTGGTGAAGAAGGCATATGGCATGCTTGCCTTTATTGGATGGGGCATAGAATATAAAAGTTGGCATATGATGTTGCAGCTGTATAGAACGATGGTTAGGCCACATTTGGAATACCGTGTCCAGTTCTGGTCGCCATACTACCAGAAGGACGTGGAGGCTTTGGAGTGAGTACAGAGAAGGTTAACCAGGATGTTGCCTGGTTGGAGGGTCTTAGCTACGAGGAGAGATTGGGTAAACTGGGGTTGTTCTCCCTGAAAAGACGGAGGATGAGGGGCGACCTAATAGAGGTGTATAAAATTATGAAGGGCATAGATAGAGTGAACAGTGGGAAGCTTTTTCCCAGGTCGGAGGTGACGAACACAAGGGGTCACGGGTTCAAGGTGAGGGGGGAAAGGTTCAACACAGATGTCAGGGGGACGTATTTTTCACAGAGGGTGATGGGGGCCTGGAATGCACTGCCAAGCAAGGTGATTGAGGCGGACACGCTGGGATCGTTTAAGACTTATCTAGATAGCCACATGAACAGACTGGGAATAGAGGGATCCAAAAGAATGGTCTAGTGGGCACATGAGCGGCACAGGCTTGGGGGGCCGAAGGGCCTGTTCCTGTGCTGTATTGTTCTTTGTTCACTCTAAGAGGAATGTGTTTACCCTGAACCCTGGTCAATACACTTTTGAAAGCCTGCCACTTACCAAACATCCCTTTGCCTTCCCACAGACTCCCCCAATTACCTTTTGAAAGTTCCTGCCTGATGCCATCAAAATTGGCCTTGCCTCAATTTAGAATTTTAATTTTTGGGCCAGACCTATCATTCCCCATCACTATTTTAAAACTAATAGAATTATGGTCACTGGTCCCAAAGTGATCCCTCACTAACACTCCTGTCACCTGCCCTTCCTTATTTCTCAAGAGGAGGTCAAGTTTTGCCCCCTCTCTAGTCGGGCCAACCACATACTAAATGAGAAATTCCTCCTGAATACACTCAACAAATTTCTCTCCATCCAACCCTCTAATACTATGGCTGTCCCATCAATGTTGGGAAAGTTAAAATCTCCGACTATTACCATCCTACTTTTCTTGGAGCTATCTGTAATCTCCTTACATATTTGCTCCTCAATTTCCCACCGACTATTTGGGGGCCTATAGTACAATCCTATCAAAGTGATTTCCCCCTTCTTATTTCTCAGTTCTACCCATATAGACTCAGTCGCCGAACCCTCGGATATATCCCCTCAGTACGGCCGTGATGTTTTCCCGAATCAAAAGTGCAACTCCCCCTCCTCTCTTACCTCCTTTTCTATCTTTCCTATAGCAGCTGTACCCTGGAACATTGAGCTACCAGTCCTGTCCCTCCCTTAGCCATGTTTCAGTCATTGCTATAATATCCCAGTCCCACGTACCCATCCATGCCCTGAGTTCATCTGCCTTGCCCGTCAGGCCTCTTGCATTGAAATAAATGCAGTTTAATCTGGACTTCCCTTGCTCTCTGTCATGCTTTTACCTGATCTGTCTGGTACTAGGATTACTGACACTGCCTTTACTACTTAATGTGTTTGGGTTTAATCTCAGTTGCTTGGGTTTAATCGAAACCATAGAAACCCTACAGTGCTGAAAGAGGCCATTTGGCCCATCGAGTCTGCACCGACCACAATCCCACCCAGGCTCTGCCCCCATATCCCTACATATTTACCCACTAATCCCACTGACCTACGCATCTCAGGACACTAAGGGGCAATTTTAGCATGGCCAATCAACCTAACCCGTACTTCTTTGGACTGTGGGAGGAAACCGGAGCACCCGGAGGAAACCCAAGCAGACACGAGGAGAATGTGCAAACTCCACACAGACAGTGACCCAAGCCGGGAATCGAACCCAGGTCCCTGGAGCTGTGAGGCAGCAGTGTTAACCACTGTGCTACCGTGCCGCCCCTGAATAATCTCAATAATCTCAGTTGTTTGGGTTTAATCTCAGTTGTTTGAACATAAAAACATAAGAACATAAGAAATAGGAGCAGGAGTAGGCCATCTGGCCCTTCGAGCCTGCAAGATCCATTCAACAAGATCATGGCTGATCTGAAGCGAATCAGTTCCACTTACCCGCCTGCTCCCCATATCCCCCAATTCCCTTATCGATCAGAAAACTATCTACCCGTGACTTAAACATATTCAACGAGGAAGCCTCCACCACTTCAATGGGCAGAGAATTCCAGAGATTCACTACCCTCTGAGAGAAGAAGTTCCCCCTCAACTCTGTTCTGAACCGGCCCCCCCTTATTTTGAGGCTGTGCCCTCTAGTTCTGGTTTCCCTTCTAAGTGGAAAGAATCTCTCCACCTCTACCCTATCCAGCCCCTTCATTATCTTATATGTCTCTATAAGATCACCCCTCATCCTTCTAAACTCCAACGAGTACAGACCCAATCTGTTCAATCTCTCCTCATAAGCTACACCCCTCATCTCGGGTATCAACCTGGTGAACCTTCTCTGCACTCCCTCCAAGGCCAATATATCCTTTCGCAAATAAGGGGACCAAAACTGCACACAGTACTCCAGTTGCGGCCTCACCAGTGCCTTGTACAGTTGCAGCAAGACCTCCCTGCTTTTATATTCTATCCCCCTCGCGATAAAGGCCAACATTACATTCGCCTTCTTGATCACCTGCTGCACCTACAGACTGAGTTTTTGCGATTCGTGCACAAGGACCACCAGGTTTAGGGTTTAATCTCAGTTGTTTGGGTTTAATCTGTAAGCGGACACAAATTTCTGTGATTCCTTAGATTACATATTTCTTAGAATAAAATCAAATAAATGAAACAGGACAAAGCAGCACCCAGGCACAAAGTGTGAACAGACAAGCAGGTCTTTTAAAATGCAGAAACCAGGCTGACAAAGGGACTCAGGAACTCACATTAGCATAACCTTCCATTTAATTAAATTGGCTCCAAGGATATCAGGAAGCCCTTATCAAACAGAAGGTCTCCTAGACATGAAAGACTTCCTGATAAAACACCGATTGTATAAGAAACTCCGGAGATCTCAGACAATTATCACCTCCCTAGACTGGGCAATCACCAGACTGAACACATCAACTCCGCACCTAAAAACCCATTAAACAGGATGACCATATCAGAAAACCATAAACAAACCATTCACACATCAACCACAGAAAATGACTATAACTATAGCCCGTTTTTGGCGGGCCTGCAGAGTGCTTTCAGGACAGTGCTGTTTGTATGTCCTGATTGCACCTCCATCGACGTTAATAAAGCTGTACCGCTGTTGAACCTGACTCTGAGTCCGAAGTGGTCGTGTTCGCCCACTCGTGCTAACAATTGGGGGCTCATCCGGGATCATGACCATCGCTGGAACATCATCTCTGGGCACTGGGTGAGTATCTTTACTCCTTTAAATCCGCGGGCGTTCCCAGTGCCTGAGCGGCGTTTCACGGCTGCCACGATCTGAACCTGTGAACAGAGTCCGTTCGATAGCTGTACAGCGATAAAGTAGGGTTTAAGTTTCTTTTTGGGCGGGCGAGTGGGGTCGCGAACAGTGATTGATTGTGTTGCCATTACATTCCGTGTACCACTGACGGTGAACCCAACCATAAACTAACTGACCTATAGGTACCTGACAGGACAGAGTTTGAGAATAGTAGAAGCCGGGAGGACGTCTAGGTTTGGGCCACTGTGATCGGGCTCTCGGAGTTCGGTACAAGTCCGGGCGCTGCAAGTCGGGTAGGACCTCTGCAGGCGCGAAAGGTTCGGGCCACTGGGGGCAGAATCCGCGAGGAGTCTGCTACATGTCCGGGCGCTACTAAGTCTGGAGCCTCTGTGAGTGCCTCGACCACTACAAGCAGGAGACCTCTGGTAGCGCAAAAGAACGGCTATCAGCCGGGGGAACTCCTATCTGCGGTCAATTCCACGCCTGTCCACACCCAGGTCAGGGTGATCCCGAGGAGATCATAGAAATCATAGAAACCCTACAGTGCAGAAGGAGGCCATTCGGCCCATCGAGTCTGCACCGACCACAATCCCACCCAGACCCTACCCCCACATATTTACCCGCTAAGCTACACATCTCAGAACTCTAAGGGGCAATTTTTAACCTGGCCAATCAACCTAACCCGGGGAGTTAGGGAAACGGCGAGCCTCTGAGGATTGACTTAGCGATAGGAGTTGGCAAGGCAAGGGTGGCCCTGGCCCCTGTAGTCGTGGTCAGAGTTCACCTGCCTCTGTGAGCGGTAATCTCCCCGCTACACGCAGGACGGGCTCTGCGTGTTGCTGCTGAAAGTTTAAACACACTGACAGTGAGAACACCAAACCAGTAACCTCAGAGATACCCACACAAGTATCCGTGAGAAGCACCAGAGCCAGGATTAGTATACCACTGGTCCTAGTTAAGAGACCCGACATGGATAGCAATGATACCACCTTCGAATGGGGACCAGAAGGGTCCCTCACCCGCCATCTAGCAGACAAAAATAGACACTAATTAAAAGCATGATCAAAGCAGGGTGGAAACCCCAGGACCCACTCGAAAACCAATGGGAATGGTGGGCGAAAGAAAAGAGGAATAAAGATGATAAGGCTTGGATCCTGATATTGAAAGCCCACATCACTCTAGCAGGACGAGTTCATAAATATGTTCAGGACAAGCAAGAACAGTCCGCACAGCGAAAGCGCGCCGCTGTGATGGCTGCTAACCCCGTGCTGCCAGCACTGTCCGACTTCTCACATGAATCTCCAAGTGAGGAGTGCCCTGATTGGGAATGTTTAATGGATGAAACGGGCTCACTGTGCCCAACAGGGGGGAATCTCCCGTTGACCACTGACGCCCCCCCCCCCCCCCCCCCCCCCCAGGACGCTATGGCGGCTTCCTTAAAGATCAAATGCGTTCCTGGGGGACAAGGGAGAGATGGGCGAGGGCGGTAGACCCAGATTAAAATGATCTGTCACTCTCACCGGGAGACACAATGAAATTAGAGAAACTCCCGACCCTCCAGCCCAGGCACAGTAATGCGATCTTTTGGCAGAAGATTAAGGAAATGCAACTGTGTCATAACCTACATAACCGGGACATAGCAGGGCTGGTAAGAGCCAAGATGCCCGAGAGTTATTGGGCCCGGCTTCAGGCAGAGCACCAGAATGGATCCTGGTGTACAAACCCGGATGAGAGTCGCCGTGAGCAGGATCAGGCTCTGGCAGACTTTAAAAATGATATCGTCCAGACCATGGGGCAGGTCCCCGTGAGCTGGAGCGCAATAGTAGGGGTAGCGCAGGGGAAGGAGGAAGGGGCCCAGGAATATGGGCGATGGAAATTTGATGCCTTTATGGCCCATGGGGGAATGCCCGATGCAGATAGGCAGAACCCTGCGTTCCTCCAGCTATATAGGGATGGACTGAGCCCGGCGCATCAAGCAGTTCTGAAAACCGGGTTGGTAAATTTCAACACCTTTGATGAACTGGAGAACTGGGCCATTACTGTGGATAACCAACAAAGGAAGATCCAAAGCGCCAGGGTAGGGGTATCCGCCCTGGGAACTGACAGAGGGAGCTGCTACAGGTGTGGGGAACCTGGCCATTATAAAAAAGATTGCCGAGCTCAGGCGCCCCATCCCTCCCATACATGCCGCAATTGCGGCAAATTTGGACATAATGAATCAGCCTGCAGAAGCAGAAGGTTCCCAAGGAGAGAGGGAGCGCCCCCGAAATATGATCAAACCCCGGCAAGCGCCCCGGATATAAGGGAAAATGAAGTCATCTCCAATACCGCACACCTCAGCCACCAGCAGTTGCTGGACATTATACAAACTCTCGCGGCACAGAAGTCCGCATGAGTGGCATCGGCCCCCACCCTGGGAACGGACCCCCGTATTTGGGTTAGTGCATCGTTAGGGGGCCGGCGATGCAAAGTATTAATAGATACGGGGGCTTCGATATCCCTCACTAACATGACACTACCCACCACTCACCGTTCCATCGTAGTGGTAGGAGTAGGAGGAGATAGGACGACCGTATACCAAAGCGAAGCAGTCCTACTTGAGATAGAAGGAATCCTACTCCCTGTACACTTCTGGGTGGGCCCAAACCAAGAGGGAAGAATCTTGGGGATAGATCTCCTAGGAGAGTTGGGAGCAGTGGTGGATGCTTTTAATAAGCGCCTGCTGTGGACTGCAAGAGAGGAACTTAAAAGCGGGATTCAGGGATACTGGGTCCCCAATAAAAACGTAGCAGCCATAAGTATGGGAGCCCTTACTCACACGACCCGAGACTGGGGAAAGGAAGGACTAGTGGGGCTCCTATGCCAATCATTACCCCGAGTCTGGGCGGCGGGCAAGCAGGACTGCGGTCTCATAAGGATCCCTCCCCTACAGATACAAGGACCGGTTCACACTCCCCACACCCAATACCCCATAAAACCCGAAGCGTTGCAGGCGACCAAGACAATCGTCCAGGCTTTGGTTGCCCAGGGCATCCTGAGACCCACGACATCACACACCAATTCCCCGATGTGGCCCATCCGTAAGCCAGACGGAAGCTACCGGCTGACCATAGATTATACCGCCCTGAATAGGGTAACCCAAAGGAACACCCTATTGTTGCGAGCCCGGCCACCATCTTTAACGGATTGTGACCTGAACATTGTATATTCTCCGTGCTCGATATAGCAAACGGATTCTGGTCAATCCCACTCCACCCAGACTCCCAGGAGAGGTTCGCCTTTACCTGTGGAGGTAAGCAATACACCTGGACTCGTCTCCCCCAGGGATTCCACAACAGCCCCAACATATTCCACCGGGTTATGAGCAGAGCCCTCGAAAATTGTGACCTGTCCCCCTATAAGAGCACCTTCCTTCAATATGTGGACGACATTCTGATCGCTTCCACCAACCCCACAGGACATCTAGGAGCCCTGTCGGTAATCCTGCGTGGTTTACAGACAGCAGGATTTAAAATCAACCCAACCAAGGCGCAACTCGCCAAATCTGAAGTCCGGTACTTGGGGCACGACATAAGCCAGGGAAAGAAGACTCTCCCTACTGACCGAAAAACAGCAATTGTCAATATGCCCCATCCTAATACAGTTAGAGGGGTCCGTAGGGTTATGGGACTCTAAACTATTGTCGAAATTTTATTGACCAATTTGCATCCCTGGCGGAACCAATCCAGCGACTGGTAAAAGGGGGGAGACCAGGAGCAGAAACAATTGAATGGGGACCTGAACAGGAGGCAGCAGACACCCACCTAAAATCAGAACTACTCGCAGCCCCAGCCTCGTGCCTGCCCAACATAACGAAGCCCTTCCACCTCTTTTACAATTCGGAGGACGGATTTTACAGCTCCGTGATGACCCAAGAATGTGGGGGCACCATGCGATCCGTAGCATACTACTCCGCCCGACAGTCCCTGGTAGCCAAAGGACTGCACAAATGTGTGGCAGCGCCGCATGGGCAGTCAGGGTGTGTGAACCCATCACTATGTTAGGGCAGATCATTTTCCACACACAATAAACACTATAGTTGAGCTACTGAATACCGGTCGATTCCGAACTGTCTCGGACGCTCGGAGGGCCAACTGGGAGACAGTGCTCCTTCCCCGGGATCAGTCCATTAAAATTGTACGAGATACCGGAAGAAACCCTGCAGAGGGATTCCTTCCAGAGGGCAGCCCGCACCACTGTCCAATTAATCCAGACACAGACGCAGAGAATGGGATTAATGATCAGTCCCTGGACAACCCCGATTTAACGTTATATGTGGATGGGTCCCGAAGACAAGTGGAGGGACATTACCGCACGGGCTGGGCAGTGGTAGATCAGGAAGGGACACTGTTAGCAAGGGACACCCTGAGTGGGGATACCTCCGCTCAGGTGGCTGAACTTATAGCCCTCACAGAGGCCCTTAAAGCAGGAAGAGACAAACGGATAAATGTATATACAGACAGCCAATATGCGTTTGGGGTGGTCCATGACGCATGGGCAATGCGACTCCCAGAAAACATTGCCGTGGGGTGCGGGGAGGGGAAGAAATGGCACCCCTTCGGGACAAAATCAAGAGATATGTACAGCAACTAGACTTACAGCTCCGAGGTTTGCACCACGCAGCCAGAGACCAGCAAGCCATTAGAGACCAGGCTAGAGATCAAAATGTCAGTCACACCACCACCCTTCCCCAAGTAGGGGATAAAGTTTTAATACGGGTTGCCCCAGACCGACCCGGGTTTGCACCAAAATGGATAGGACCCCACGAGATTATCCTTACCAGCGACACATGTGTCTGTGTCGATGTTAAGGGAAAGGGCCGCTGGAAACATTGGTCACAATTAAAATCCTACCACCACAGGAAAGAGACAGGACAGGCTGACTGTAAAGACAGGGATGCTCTGACCACTCCACGTATTGGCCCCGAACCACCTTTGTCCATACAGCTGAGGTCGGAATAACAACTTTTATTTTTGGCACAAAGGAGTCATGCGCCAACCGTGGCACGGATGTATATAGGTATATAGGAATATAAACATGAATAGATAAATAGATTAAGTTAGTCATTTGATATCAATCTAACGTCTGGTGGCCACCAGGTTTTATATACCCTCCCCCAACCCCCTCTCTAGGACCATGTGGACCAATTGGAGGATGATCCTCACGGCGACCTTCCTGATGGGTATTGCAACCAAAGAACACCCCATCTACCCGCGATTCCACGGGGTAGTCTTCAACACATCCGAGGCACTATGTGTGCCAGCTGAACCGGACCCTATGGACGGTAGAACTTATTTTAATGCATGGCTACAAATTTACCCGGGTATCAACGAGATCTGCTTCACTTGCACCTTAGAAAGATTCCAAACATGCATTCAACGACCATCACCTTCAACCGATGCTATACACTAGATACATCGATGACATTTTCTTCCTTTGGACTCATGGTGAACAATCACTGAAACAACTCTATGATGACATCAACAAGTTCCATCCCACCATCAGACTCACCATGGACTACTCTCCGGAATCGGTTGCATTCTTGGACACACGCATCTCCATTAAGGACGGTCACCTCAGCACCTCACTGTACCGCAAGCCCACGGATAACCTCACGATGCTCTACTTCTCCAGCTCCACCCGAAACACGTTAAAGAAGCCATCCCCTACGGACAAGCCCTCCGTATACACAGGATCTGCTCGGATGAGGAGGATCGCAACAGACACCTCCAGACGCTGAAAGATGCCCTCATAAGAACAGGATATGGCGCTCGACTCATTGATCAACAGTTCCAACGCGCCACAGCGAAAAACCGCACCGACCTCCTCAGAAGACAAACACGGGACAGAGTGGACAGAGTACCCTTTGTTGTCCAGTACTTCCCCGGAGCGGAGAAGCTACGGCATCTCCCCCGGAGCCTTCAACATGTCACTGATGAAGACGAACATCTCGCCAAGGCCATCCCCACACCCCCACTTCTTGCCTTCAAACAACTGCACAACCTCAAACAGACCATTGTCCGCAGCAAACTACCCAGCCTTCAGGAGAACAGTGACCATGACACCACACAACCCTGCCACAGCAACCTCTGCAAGACGTGCCAGATCATTGACACGGATGCCATCATCTCACGTGAGAACACCATCCACCAGGTACACGGTACATACTCTTGCAACTCGGCCAACGTTGTCTACCTGATACGTTGCAAGAAAGGATGTCCCGAGGCATGGTACATTGGGGAAACTATGCAGACGCTGCGACAACGGATGAATGAACAACGCTCGACAATCACCAGGCAAGACTGTTCTCTTCCTGTTGGGGAGCACTTCAGCGCTCACGGGCATTCGGCCTCTGATATTCGGGTAAGCGTTCTCCAAGGCGGCCTTTGCGACACACGACGGCGCAGAGTCGCTGAGCAGAAACTGATAGCCAAGTTCCGCACACACGAGGACGGCCTCAACTGGGATATTTGGTTCATGGCACACTATTTGTAACCCCCACAGAGTTTCACTGGCTGTCTTGTCTGGAGACAATACACATCTTTTTAGCCTGTCTTGATGCTCTCTCCACTCACATTGTTTTGTTTCTTAAAGACTTGATTAATTGTAAGTATTCGCATTCCAACCATTATTCATGTAAATTGAGTTTGTGTCTTTATATGCTCTGTTTGTGAACAGAATTCCCACTCACCTGAAGAAGGGGCTTGCAGCTCCGAAAGCTTGTGTGGCTTTTGCTACCAAATAAACCTGTTGGACTTTAACCTGGTGTTGTTAAACTTCTTACTGCATCTCATAGAAGACAGAGGATGGTGTTGGTGGAAAATTTTCAGACTGGAGACCAGTTACCAGCGGTGTACCACAAGGATCAGTGCTGGGTCCTCTGCTATTTGTGATTTTTATCAATGACTTGGAGGAGGGGGCTGAAGGGTGGGTCAGTAAATTTGCTGATGACACCAAGATTGGTGGAGTAGCGGATGAGATGGATGGCTGTTGTAGGCTGCAAAGAGACATAGATAGGATGCAGAGCTGGGCCGAAAAATGGCAGATGGATTTTAACCCTGATAAGTGCGAGGTGATTCATTTTGGGAGGACAAATTTAAATGTGGATTACAGGGTCAACGGCAGGGTTCTGAAGAATGTGGTGGAACAGAGAGATCTTGGGGTTCATATCTACAGATCTCTGTAGGTTGCCACTCAAGTGGATAGAGCTGTGAAGAAGGCCCATAGTGTGTTAGCATTTATTAACAGGGGGTTTGAGTTTAAGAGCCGTGGGGTTATGCTGCAACTGTACAGGACCTTGGTGAGACCACATTTGGAATATTGTGTGCAGTTCTGGTCACCTCACTATAAGAAGGATGTGGAAGCGCTGGAAAGAGTGCAGAGGAGATTTACCATGCTGCCTGGTTTGGAGGGTAGGTCTTATGAGGAAAGGTTGAGGGAGCTAGGGCTTTTCTCTTTAGAGTGGAAGAGGGTGAGAGGCGACTTAATAGAGGTTTATAAGATGATAAGGGGGATAGATAGAGTGGACGTTCAGAGACTATTTCCTCGGGTGAATGTAGCTGTTTCTAGGGGGCATAACTATAAGGTTCATGGTGGGGGATATAGGAGGGATGTCCGAGGTATGTTCTTTACTCAGAGTGCTTGGGGTGTGGAATGGACTGCCTGCTGTGATAGTGGAGTCGGACACTTTAGGAACTTTCAAGCGGTTATTGGATAGGCACATGGAGCACACCAGAATGATAGGGAGTGGGATAGCTTGATCTTGGTTTCGGACAAAGTTCGGCACAACATCGAGGGCCGAAGGGCCTGTACTGTGCTGTATTGTTCCACGTCTATGTGTGCTCTTTTTAATTTCTGTGCTGTCCTCAATCTTCTCTTCTGTCTCCCCACTGCTTTGGATCCCCTGCCAAACTAGTTTAAACCCTCCCGAGTGGCTCTTGCAAATCTCCCTGCCAGGATGTTAGTCCCCCTCCAGTTCAGGTGTAACCCGTCCCTCTTGAACAGGTCAGCCCTTCCCCAGAAAAGATCCCAATGATCTAAAAATCTAAATCCCTGTCCCCTGCACCAGCTCTCAAGCCACGCATTCATCTGCGTAATCTTCCTATTCCTACTCTCAGTAGCACCAGTCGTAGTCCTGAAATTACTACCTTCGAGGTCCTGCACTTTAGTCTTCTGCCAAACTCTCTATATTCACACTTCAGGACCTCATCCCTTTTCCTACCTATATCATTAGAAATCATAGAAACCCTACAGTGCAGAAGGAGGCCATTCGGCCCATCGAGTCTGCACCGACCACAATCCCACCCAGGCCCTACCCCCACATATTTACTCGCTAATCCCGCTAACCTACGCATCTCAGGGGCAATTTTTTTTTTAACCTGGCCAATCAACCTAACCCGCACATCTTTGGACTGTGGGAGGAAACCGGAGCACCCGGAGGAAACCCACGCAGACATGAGGAGAATGTGCAAACTCCACACAGACAGTGACCCGAGCCGGGAATCGAACCCGGGACCCTGGAGCTGTGAAGCAGCAGTGCTAACCACTGTGCTACCGTGCCACCCTAATATTGGTACCAATATGTACAATGACCTCTGGCTGATCACCCTCCCCCTTAAGAATGCAATCGCTCAGAGACGTCCTTGACCCTGGCACCAGGGTGACAACACACCATCCTGGTGTCTCGATTGTGGCCACAGAAATGCTTGTCTGTGCCTCGAACAAGCGAGTCCCCTATTACTACTGCTCGCTTGCTTTTTGCCAGATCTAACTCTTCAGCAAAACCAGGTGTGGTGCCACAGGCCTGGCTGCTGCTGATATCTCCTCCTGATGTGGAGATGCCAGCATTAGACTGGGGTAAACACACTAAGAAGTCTGACAACACCAGGTTAAAGTCCAACAGGTTTATTTAAATAAACCTGTTGGACTTTAACCTGGTGTCATTAGACTTCTTACTGTATCTCCTCCTGACAGGCTACCCCCCTCAACAGTATCCAAAACAGTATACCTATTTGAATGGGGAATAGCCAGAGGAGACTCCTGCACGACCTGGCGCTCACCCATCCACCTGTCTGAATCTCTGGTGTAATAACCTCCCTGTAACTAGTGTCCGTCACACTCTCTGCCTCCTGTCCCTTCACAGTCGCTCCTCCACAAACCACCTTCTGGTCGTAGTGACTGCACCTATGCAAATGTTACCAGCAACACCAATCACCTTTGCCCTCACCTAGACACTTGCCTTCATTCAAAGTAGACAGGTATGTCCTGGAAATCCACCTTCTGGTTCATAGAAGAATAGAATCATAGAAACCCTTCAGTGCAGAAAGAGGCCATTTGGCCCATCGAGTTTGCACCGACCACAATCCCACCCAGGCCCTACCCCCATATCCCTACATATTTACCCGCTAATCCCTCTAACCTATGTATCTCAGGACACTGGGCGGCACGGTAGCACAGTGGTTAGCACTGCTGCTTCACAGCTCCAGGGACCTGGGTTCGATTCCCGGCTTGGGTCACTGTCTGTGGGGAGTTTGCACATTTTCCTCGTGTCTGCATGAGTTTCCTCCGGGTGCTCCAGTTTCCTCCCACAGTCCAAAGATGTGCGGGTTAGGTTGATTGGCCATGCTAAAATTGCCCCTTAGTGTCCTGGGATGCGTAGATTAGAGGGACTAGCGGGTAAAATATTTTGGGGTATGGGGGTAGGGTCTGGGTGGAATTGTGGTTGGTGCAGACTCGATGGGACGAATGGCCTCTTTCTGTACTGTAGGGATTCAATGATTAAGGGGCAATTTTTTAGCATGGCCAATCAACCTAACCCGCACATCTTTGGACTGTGGGAGGAAACCAGAGCACCCGGAGAAAACCCACACAGACACGAGGAGAATGTGCAAACTCCACACAGACAGTGACCCAAGCCAGGAACCAAACCCAGGTCCTTGGAGCTGTGAAGCAGCAATGCTAACCACTGTGCTACCGTGCCACCCACTGGTTGCAGTGACTGCACCTATGCAAATGTTACTTGCAACTGCCAATCACCTTCACCACTCTGCTGCCCTTACCTGGACACTTGCCTTCACTCAAAGTAGGAAGATGTCTCCCGGAAATCCACCTTCTGGTTGCAGTGACTGCACCTACGCAAATGTTACCTGCAACTACCAATCACCTTCACCGCTCTGCTGCCCTCACCTGGACACTTGCCTTCACTCGAAGTAGGAAGATGTCTCCCGGAAATCCACCTTCTGGTTGCAGTGACTGCACCTATGCAAATATTACCTGCAATCACCAATCACCTTCGCCACTCTGCTGCCCTCACCTGGACACTTGCCTTCATTCAAAGTATACCCAGTTATGGATTATGGACTCAAAAATAATAGATCACCAATACCAGTAGTAGTCATTAATGTTTAAATTAAGGTAGTCAATCCCCTATAGGATCACATGGTTTAGCACTGGCAAGGTCTGGGGCCTTGGAGTAGGTTCCGTCCATTTGACACAATTCGTAGATAAAAGATTCATCATTGGCTCTCTCAACAGAAAATGGCAGAAAGAAAATCTCAGGGAAGAATCCTAGCAGAAACAAATATTCACCATGTCCTCCCATTCTTTTTCAGGCAATCCTCCCAGGGCCCAATCAGAATTTTGAATCCTCAGTTCTCTTTCAAATGAATGGTGAGCAGCCTTCAGGTGAGCAGCCTATCTAATTGCAACAGGAAGAAAGGATTGCTGGAGAGGTGACTCCTAGAAAGTCATTTAATTATATTACCATGCTGCTTTGGTAAGTGAAACCAGTATGTCGCTTCTAGTATTCATAAATGTGCCCCACTGACAATCTTAAATTGGTTGTCAGTGAAATTTTTAGCACACTGTAATAAGTCTACGGAGGTGAAAGTCCCGTCACCAAAGTTCTTTTATTTGCAAGATCCCACCATACCATACAGAGTGCTCACAGTGTGCAATCAGTATCAGGAGTGCAGAGGGACTATTTAAATGCAGGACATGGGGCTCCCTGATTAGGCCATCAATTAGGTCTCTCTTTTTATTTCAAAACAATTACACAAATACAAATGCAAAAATACATTACCCTATTCAAGAGAAAATGCCATCTCAATTACAAATTATGAAGATAACACTTAACAATCACCAACAAACATGTTATTTAATATTCAATGACAAAGGTACTAGCAACAAAGCACCATAATGGAAAGTTGGTATACATTGCAAGTTGTCCACAACCCGCCTTCAAAGCTGCAGACAACTCGCAACAACAATAGACCAGCAAGTTTTTATATGAACATTACCGACAGCTAATGCTATCGCCATCAATTAGCTTTCAATCAGGGACATCTTTTTGTGAGCTCTCAATCAGGGATATCTTTTCATGAGGGAGATATTTTCATGAGCTCTCAATCAGGGATAACTTTTATGTAAAGTGAAATTTCGGCTTCCTTCGAGCCAGAATTGAACCAGCGACCTAAGGATATCAGTTTGAATCATCTCCAGTCATCCGCTCTACCAGCTGAGCTATTGAAGGGGAGCATGCTTTCAATCAGGGAGTTCATATAGGCCAACCTCAATTGCCTGATTAAAGTCATCACACACACCAAAGGTTATTTAGCGAATCTTGTTTGAACACAGAATTACATCTAATGTTGGACACTATGTTTTGAGTTTTGCAAGCACAGACTGATTGGGTTACTGATATGATCTGCCAGTCTTTGAGACATACAGTTTACATACCTTGCATCACACTGACACTGAGATACATATACCACATTGCTTAATTGTGTGATACGCAGAATGCCTTTTAGACATGATGACAGCATCCTGTTAGTGGTGAATACCACTCATGTTAATATTGCATAGTAGCAGCACGTAACAGCTAACTTTGTCTTTTGCTCAAACTTTTGAGATTTCGTTTTTCAGCAATAGGGAAATAAATGGAAATAGGAAAGACACATTTGATTAACGTTACTACTCATGCGGAGATCAACACAAACTGGGCAGGATGAATGGCCTGTTTCTGTATTATAATTTGGATGTCATTCTAAGATAAACCTCACAATGTTTGACAAATAATTTATTGTGCGTGTGTGCGTATGCGTGCGCGCATGTGTCCCCGTCCCCATCCCCGTTTCCCCCCCACTCGGGTCCACACCACCACATTAGAAAAACCTGAACTCCCACACAATCCCATCTGCCAGCACTTGGCCCTGAATGTTATGATCTGCGAAGTGCTCATCCAGATACTTTTTAAAGGATGTGAGACAACCCACTTCTACCACCCTCCAAGCCAGCGCATTCCAGGCCATCACCACCCTCTGGGTCATAGGTTTTTCCTCACATCTCCCCTGAACCTATGTTCCCTCGTGACTGACCCTTCAACTAAGGAGAACAGCTGCTCCTTATCCATTCTGTCCATGTCTCTCATAATCTTGAACACCTCGATCAGGTTGCCCCTCAGTCTTTTCTGCTCCAATGAAAACAACCCAAACCTACGTAACCTCTCTTTATAACTTAAATGTTCCATCCCAGGCAGCATCCTGGTGAATCTCCTCTACACCTCCTCCAGTGCAATCACATCCGATAATGTGGTGACCAGAACTGCACACAGTGCTCTAGCTGTGACCTCACAAAAGTCCTATACAACTCCAATATCACTTCCCTGCTTTTGTAATCTATGCCTCGATTGATAAAGGCAAATGTCCCATATGCCTTTTTCACCACTCTACTAAACTTGCCCTTCCGCTTTCAGAGATCTGTGGACAAGCATGCCAAGGTCCCTTTGTTCCACAGAACTTCCCCGTGTCCTACCATTCATTGAATACTTTCTTGTCAAATTACTCCTTCCAAAGTGTATCACCTCACACTTTTCAGAGTTAAATTCCACCTGCCACTTATCTTCCCATTTGTGAGATAATGCATTTTGGAAGGTTCAATGCATGTAGGAATTATACAGTAAATGGTAGAACCCTTCGGAGTATTTGACAGGCAGAGAGATCTGAGTGTACATGTCCACCGATCACTGAAAGTGGCAAAGCAGGTGGATAAGGTAGTCAAGAAAGCATACGGCATGCTTGACTTCATCGGTTAGGGCATTGAGTATAAAAATTGGCTGCAGCTGTACAGAATCCTAGTTAGGCCTCATTTAGAATATTTTGTACAATTCTGGTCGCCACACAACCAGAAGGCTGTGGATGCTTTGGAGAGGGTACCAAAGAGGTTTACCAGGATGTTGCCTGGTCTGGAGGGTATTAGCTATGAGGAGCGGTTGGATAAACTCGGTTTGTTCACACTGGAACAACGGAGGTTGAGGGGTGACCTGATAAAGGTTGACAAGATTATGAGTGGCATGGACAGAGTGGAGAGTCAGATGCTCTTTCCTAGGGTAGAAAAGTCAAGTACTAGGAGACATAGATTTAAAGTGCATGGGGAAAAGTTTAGAGGAGATGTGCGAGGCAGGTTTTTTTCACAGAGGGTGGTGAATGTCTGGAACGCGCTGCCTAGAGAGGTGGTGAGATCGGGTATAATAGTGGCATTTAAGGGGCATCTAGACGAATACATGAATCGGATGGGAATGGAAGGATATGGACTCTGTAAGTGCATACAGTTTTAGTTAAGGCAGGCATCATGATCAGTGCAGGCTTGGAGGGCCGAAGGGCCTGTTCCTGTGCTGTACTTTTCTTTGTTCTTTGACCATTTAGTCTCTATCTTCTTGTAGCCCAAGACACTCTGCCTCACTGTTAACCACCCGTCCAATCTTTGTGTCATCCACAAACTTACTAATCCTGCCCCTCACATAGTCATCAATGTCATTTATATAAATGACAAATAATATGGGACCCAACACAGATCCCCGTGGTACACCACTGGACACTGCTTCCAGTCACTAAAGCAGCCTTCTGTCATCATTCTCTGTCTCCTACAACTGAACCAATTTTGAAATTACCCTGTATCCCATGTGAATTTACCTTCTTTACAAGTCTCCCATGTGGGACCTTGTCAAAGATTTTGCTGAAATCCATATATATATACACTACTCTCGTCAACACACCTGGTCACCTCCTCAAAAAATTCAATCAAATTTGTTTGGCATGACCTCCCTTGGATGAAGCCATGCTGACTATCTCTGATCAAGCTTTGCCTCTCCAAGTGGAGATAAATGCTCTCCTTCAGAAGATTCTCTAATAATTTCCCTAACACTGATGTGAGATTCACTGGTCTGTAGTTCCTTGGTTTATCTCGACAATCCTTCTTAAATAGCGGAAGCACATTAGCTATTCTCCAGTCGTCTGGCACCTCCACCGTGGCCAGAGAGGAATTGAAAATTTGGGTCAGAGCCCCTACAATCTCCTCCCTTGCTTCCCACAGCAGCCTAAGGCACAATTCATCTGGACCTGGATATTTATCCATTTTAAGGCTGCCAACATCTGCAATACCTTGTCCTTCCCTATGTTAATTTGCTCAGGTACCTCACAGTCTCTGTCTCTGAATTCCCTACCATCATCCTCATTCTCTTGGGTGAAGACAGATGTAAAGTATTCATTCAACACTCCACTAATGTCCTCTGGCTTCACCCACAGATTGACCCCTCGTCTCTAATGGCCCTACTCTTTCCCTGGTTATCTTCTACCCAGTATTATACTTACAGAATATTTTGGGATTTTTCCCTACTTTTACCAGCTAGCGTCTTCTCTTTGCATTCCTAATTGCTTTCTTAAACTCCACCCTGCACTTTCTATACCTCACTAATTTGCCTGCACTGATTTGCTCTCCTTGTACTTTTTAAAAGCCTTTATTTTCTTTCTCAATGTATCCTGAATGTCTCTGGTCATCCATGGTCCTCTGGCTTGTTATTCTTACCTATCACCCTAGAGGGAACATGTTGGGCTTGAACCCTTTCCGTTTCCTTTTTGAATGCTCCCCACTGCTCTTCTGTAGATTCAGGCTGGCAAGGGCGGCTGGTGATAGTAATGAAAACACATATTTTGTAGCAACTATTCACAAAAACCAAACCATGATATTAGACGTGAAATTTATTTAAACACTCTGGTTGATCCATCTATGTATTTTTCTACATGCTTCTCATCTCTTGTGTCTTCCCATCCAGGTTCCCCCAGTGTTTGGGGATAGTAAGGCTGTTGGTTACCTAGCAGTATCCTGTACCTCTCAGGCCTGAAATGCTATTCCTCATGTGTTATTTATGTCTGACAGTGGAACAGTTAGAATCATAGAATCATAGAACCCTGCAGTGCAGAAGGACAGTAAGAGTTTTAACAACACCAGGTTAAAGTCCAACAGGTTTATTTGGTAGCAAATGCAGAAGGATGCCATTCAGCCCATCGAGTCTGCACCGACAACAGTCCCACCCTGGCTCTATCCCTATAACCCCATGCATTTAACCTAGCTATTCCCCTTGACACTAAGGGGCAATTTAGCATGGCCAATCCACCTAACCTGCATATCTTTGGACTGTGGGAGGAAACAGGGACATCCAGAGGAAACCCACGCAGACATGAGGAGAATGCGCAAACTCCACACAGACAATGACTTAAGCCGGGAATTGAACTCGGGTCCCTGGCACTGAGGCAGCACTGCTAACCACTGTGCCACTGTGCCGATGTAGCCCAAGTTATGAGCTAACTCAGCAGTTGCTTCTACACAGGTCTCTTTCCAGTCCATAACCAACTCTAGCCTGAGGTCATGTGTTTCTTTCCATCTCATTGTGGGCAGTGCTGTTTCCCAGTCCTACATTAACCCTTGCTATTCCAGATAGAGTTATACTATGCCTTCCTCCCACCCTGCTAAATCTTTACTCAGTGTATTTACATTACAGTTGTGCTACCCCTTCTCCCCCCACCCTAAAGTCCCTGACGTAATAAATTCAGATGGTCTGAAAGTTTGGCAATTCATCCAGATCTCATTCTGGTCACATCTGGAGGAGTGGTAAGTTCTGTCGATTTGGGCAACCTTTGTTGATTCAGAGTTTGAGTTGTAGCCTGTGCTTCTTTGGTTATCTTCTTCTGATATGCTTTTTCCACTCCTTGGAGTTGAACTGTTGTCAACTCCCCATCTTCTCTGCTCAGGGACCACAGGCCTGTCCCGTTCTTTCCAGAGAGAGTGTTCAATCCATTCATTTGTGATAGAAATCCATTTTTTCTTTTTCTGGTCTACAGTGTGCTTTGTGGGTTTGAGTGTGTCTCTCCCTGTTGTTTGGATATTTCTCATCAGTGGGCTGACCACCCAGTTTGACTTTTATCGCAATGCTGTCAAATTCCACACATATCTGTGCCTCACTTACTTGTGCTCTGGCAAGTCGATGGTTGTCAGTTCCTTGTTCCAGCATTGTCTTGCAGCTTTGCACATTAGTTAGAGGTTGTAGTGTCTGTGCCATAGTGTTAACAAGCAGTGTGACAGCAAATGTTGCAGCCTGGGGTTGGGGCTCATTCTTCTGTTGCTGGTCATTTTCCTGTGTATTTTCCACTCAAGGTAATTATCTGAAGGTTTGGCTAGTCTGACCAAAGAAGATCCTCTGCTGCTTGCAAGGAAATTGGGAATGCCCACTCCACAAACAGTGTTGACAATTCAGGCTGAAGTCCCAGTTGAGAGTCGTTTTATGGGTTGGCCTCTCATGAATTTTCAGTTCTCTATAATTGACGACTGAGGTTGCCTTGATGTCTTCTGCCATTTTAACAAGGTTAAGAACAGTGAGATCTCTCCTCGACAGAAAAAAATTGGTTTCGGATGACATACATAATTTTGAATATCTGCTTCTCGCTGAACCTTGGTGATTCTAGGATCATGCCTCTGACCAGAAGTTGGATTCTTCGAGGCCTGTCGCATGATGTCTTGTTCATAGTCAGAGGGAATCTCAGCCATGGTTCCTTATCTGAGAGGGCCTTAACACTGGCATCTATATCCAATTTGATTTGATTTGAGTTGATTTGATTTGAACAAAAAACAAAGACGAACAAAGAAAATTACAGCACAGGAAGAGGCCCTTTGGCCGCCAAGCCTGCACCGACCATGCTGCCCCGACTGAACTAAAACCCCCTACCCTCCCAGGGACCATATCCCTCCATTCCCATCTCATTCATGTATTTGTCAAGACGCCCCTTAAAAGACACTATCATATCTGCTTCCACTACCTCCCCCGGCAACGAGTTCCATGCACCCATCCCACCCTCTGTGTAAAAATAACTTGATGTGGAGATGCCGGCGTTGGACTGGGGTAAACACAGTAAGAAGTTTAACAACATCAGGTTAAAGTCCAACAGGTTTATTTGGTAGCAAAAGCCACACAAGCTTTCGAAGCTCTAAGCCCCTTCTTCAGGTGAGTGGGAATTCTGTTCACAAACAGAGCTTATAAAGACACAGACTCAATTTACATGAATAATGGTTGGAATGCGAATACTTACAACTAATCAAGTCTTTAAGAAACAAAACAATGGGAGTGGAGAGAGCATCAAGACAGGCTAAAAAGATGTGTATTGTCTCCAGACAAGACAGCCAGTGAAACTCTGCAGGTCCAACTCTGCAGAACAGTGACCAAGACACCACACAACCCTGCCACAGCAACCTCTGCAAGACGTGCCGGATCATCGACACAGATGCCATCATCTCACGTGAGAACACCATCCACCAGGTACACGGTACATACTCTTGCAACTCGGCCAACATTGTCTACCTGATACGCTGCAAGAAAGGATGTCCCGAGGCATGGTACATTGGGGAAACTATGCAGACGCTGCGACAACGGATGAATGAACACCGCTCGACAATCACCAGGCAAGACTGTTCTCTTCCTGTTGGGGAGCACTTCAGCGGTCACGGGCATTCGGCCTCTGATATTCGGGTAAGCGTTCTCCAAGGCGGCCTTTGCGACACACGACAGCGCAGAGTCGCTGAGCAGAAACTGATAGCCAAGTTCCGCACACACGAGGACGGCCTCAACTGGGATATTGGGTTCATGTCACACTATTTGTAACTCCCACAGTTGCGTGGACCTGCAGAGTTTCACTGGCTGTCTTGTCTGGAGACAATACACATCTTTTTAGCCTGTCTTGATGCTCTCTCCACTCCCATTGTTTTGTTTCTTAAAGACTTGATTAGTTGTAAGTATTCGCATTCCAACCATTATTCATGTAAATTGAGTCTGTGTCTTTATAAGCTCTGTTTGTGAACAGAATTCCCACCCACCTGAAGAAGGGGCTTAGAGCTTCGAAAGCTTGTGTGGCTTTTGCTACCAAATAAACCTGTTGGACTTTAACCTGGTGTTGTTAAACTTCTTACTGTAAAAATAACTTGCCTGCTCCATCTCTTTTAAACCTTGCCCCTCGCACTTAAACCTATGCCCCCTAGTAATTTACTCTTCCACCCTGGGAAAAAGCTTCTGACTATCCACTCTGTCCATGCCCCTCATAATCTCGTAGACTTCTCTCAGGTCGCCCCTCAACCACTGTCGTTCCAGTGAGAACAAACCAAGTTTCTCCAACCCGTCCTCATAGCTAATGACGGGCGGCATGGTAGCACAGTGGTTAGCACTGCTGCTTCACAGCTCCAGGGACCTGGGTTTGATTCCTGGCTTGGGACACTGTCTGTGTGGAATTTGCACATTCTCCTCGTGTCTGCGTGGGTTTCCTCCGGGTGCTCCGGTTTCCTCCCACAGTCCAAAGATGTGCGGGTTAGGTTGATTGGCCATGCTAAAATTGCCCTTAGTGTCCTGGGATGCTTAGGTTAGAGGGATTAGTGGGTAAATATGTAGGGATATGGGGGTAGGGCCTGGGTGGGATTGTGGTCGGTGCAGACTTGATGGGCCGAATGGCCTCTTTCTGTGCTGTAGGGTTTCTAAGATTTCTAAGATTCTAAGAATGCCCTCCATACAAGGCAAATATCATGGTAAATCTTTTCTGTACCCTCTCCAAAGTGTCTATGTCCTTGGTAGTGTGGCGACCAGAATTGAACACTATATTCCACAAATGCGGCCGCATGATAGTTCTGTAAAGCTGCAATATGACTTGCCAATTTTTAAACTCAGTGCCCCGGCTGATGAAGGCAAGCATGTCATAAGCCTTCTTGACTACCTTCTCCATCTGCATTGCCACTTTAAGTGACCTGTGTACCTGTACACCCAGATCCCTCTGCATATTGATACTCTTAAGGGTTCTTTCATTTACTGTATATTTGATTTGATTTATTGTTGTCACAGGTATTGGTATACAGTGAAAAATATTGTTTTTTACATGCTATACAGACAAAGCATACCGTTCATAGAGTAAATAGGGAGAAGGAAAGGAGAGAATGCAGAATGTAGTGTTACAGTCATATCTAGGGTATAGAGAAAGATCAACTTAATATAAGGCAGGTCCATTCAAAGGTCTGCTGGCAGCAGGGAAGAAGCTGTTCTTGAGTTGGTTGGTATGTGATCTAAGACTTTTGTATCATTTTTCCGAAGAAGGTGGAAGAGAGTATATCTGGGTTTTTGGGGTCCTTGACAATGCTGGCTGCTTTTCCAAGGCAGCGGGCAGAGTAGATGGAGTCAATGGATGGGAGGTTGGTTTGCATATCTTGCAATCTTGGTCAGAACAGGAGCCATCCCAAGCTGTGGTACATGTGAAAAATTGGTGAAAGTCGTAGCTGACATGCCGAATTTCCTTTGCCTCCTGAGAAAGTATAGCCTTTGGTGGACTTTCGTAACTATAGTGTGGTGTGGTGATCTGGGTACCTAGAAACTTGAAGCACTCGACCATTTTCACTTCATCCCCATTGATGTCGACAGGGGCATGTCCTCCACTCCGCTTCCTGAAGTCAATGATTATCTCCTTCATTTTACTGACATTGAGGGAGAGATTATTGTCGTCACACTAATTCACCAGATTCTCTATCTCTTTCCTGTACTCCGCCTCATCATGGTTTGAGATCCGACCCACTATAGTGGTGTCATCAGCAAACTTGAAAATTGATTTGGAGCAGAATTTGGCCACACAGTTCCCGGTGTAGAAAGAGTATAAGGGGCTGAGGACACAGCCTTGCAGGGCACCACTGTTGAGCATAATCATGGAGGAGGTGTTGTTGCCTGCCCTTACTGCTTGTGGTCTGTGGGTTAGGAAGTCGAGGATGCAGTCGCATGGGGAGGAGCCGAGCCCTAGGCCACAGAGTTTGGAGATGAGTTCTGTAGGAATAATGGTGTTGAAGGCTGAGTTGTAGTCAATAAATAGGAGTCTGACATAATTTGAAGTTGCTAAAGTGACTGTTTACTGAGATGTCTGCATTCCAAAAAGAACAGTAAGAAGTCTCACAACACCAGGTTAAAGATCAACAGGTTTATTTGGTACCAAATACCATAAGCTTTCGGAGCGCTGCCCCTTCGTCAGATGGAGTGGTTATCTGTTCTCAAACAGTGCAAACAGACACAGAAATCAAATTACAGAATACTGATTAGAATGCAAATCTCTACAGCCAGCCAGGTCTTAAATGTACAGACAACGTGGGTGGAGGGAGCATTCAACACAGGTTAAAGAGATGTGTATTGTCTCCAGACAGAACAGCCAGTGAAATTCTGCAAGCCAAGGAGGCAAGCTGTGGGGGTTACTGATAATGTGACATAAATCCAACATCCCGGTTGAGGCCGTCCTCATGTGTGCGGAACTTGGCTATCAGTTTCTGCTCAGCGATTCTGCGCTGTCATGTGTCGTGAAGGCCACCTTGGAGAACGCTTACCTGAAGATCCAAGGCTGAATGCCCGTGACTGCTGAAGTGCTCCCCCACAAGAAGAGAACAGTCTTGCCTGGTGATTGTCGAGCGGTGTTCATTCATCCGTTGTCGTAGCGTCTGCATGGTTTCCCCAATGTACCATGCCTCAGGACATCCTTTCTTGCAGCGTATCAGGTAGACAACGTTGGCCGAGTTGCAAGAGTAGGTACCGTGTACCTGGTAGATGGTGTTCTCACGTGAGATGATGGCATCCGTGTCGATGATCCGGCACGTCTTGCAGAGGTTGCTGTGGCAGGGTTGTGTGGTGTCGTGGTCACTGTTCTCCTGAAGGCTGGGTAGTTTGCTGCGGACAATGCACTGTTTGAAGGCAAGAAGTGGGGGTGTGGGGATGGCCTTGGCGAGATGTTCGTCTTCATCAATGACATGTTGAAGGCTCCGGAGGAGATGCCGTAGCTTCTCCGCTCCGGGGAAGTACTGGACGACGAAGGGTACTCTGTCCACCGTGTCCCATGTTTGTCTTCTGAGGAGGTCGGTGCAGTTTTTCGCTGTGGTGCGTCGGAACTGTTGATCGATGAGTCGAGCGCCATATCCTGTTCTTATGAGGGCATCTTTCAGCGTCTGGAGGTGTCTGTTGCGATCCTCCTCATCCGAGTAGATCCTGTGTATTCGGAGGGCTTGTCCGTAGGGGATGGCTTCTTTTACGTGTTTAGGGTGGAAGCTGAAGAAGTGGAGCATCATGAGGTTATCCGTGGGCTTGCGGTACAGTGAAGTGCTGAGGTGACCGTCCTTAATGGAGATGTGTGTGTCCAAGAATGCAACCGATTCCAGAGAGTAGTCCATGGTGAGTCTGGTGGTGGGATGGAACTTGTTGATGTCATCATATAGTTGTTTCAGTGATTGCTCACCATGACTCCAAAGG
This sequence comes from Mustelus asterias, assembly GCF_964213995.1. Lineage (NCBI taxonomy): Eukaryota > Metazoa > Chordata > Chondrichthyes > Carcharhiniformes > Triakidae > Mustelus > Mustelus asterias. The sequence goes on along the minus strand of NC_135814.1, from coordinate 77,808,431 downwards.
AAGAAAATATCATCGATGTATCTAGTGTATAGCATCGGTTGAAGGTCCTGTGCGGTGAAGAAGTCTTGTTCGAACCTGTGCATGAAGATGTTGGCATATTGAGGTGCGAATTTTGTCCCCATGGCTGTTCCGTGTGTCTGGATGAAGAACTGGTTGTTGAAGGTGAAGATATTGTGGTCCAGGATGACGCGGATGAGTTGTAAAATTGCATCTGGAAACTGGCAGTTGACGGCATTGAGTACTGAGGCCGTTGCAGCAATGCCATCATCATGGGGGATGCTGGTGTAGAGTGCCGAGACATCCATTGTGACAAGGAGTGCTCCTGGTTCAACTGCTCCATGTGTGCCGAGTTTCTGTAGGAAGTCCGTAGTGTCGCGACAAAAGCCGAGGGTTCTTTGTACAATGGGTTTCAAGATGCCCTCGACATAGCCGGAGAGGTTCTCGCACAGGGTTCCGTTTCCTGAAACGATGGGACGGCCGGGTGTGTTTGCCTTGTGTATTTTTGGGAGGCAGTAGAGATCTCCAACGCGTGGAGTACGTGGGATGAGAGCACGGAGGGTGCTCTGAAGGTCCGGATCAAAGGTTTTGATCAGAGTGTTGAGTTGACGGGTGTGTTCTTTGGTCGGATCTGTGGGTAACTGTCTGTAGTGTTCCTCGTTGTTCAGTTGTCGGTACACTTCTTTGCAGTAATCCGTTCTGTTCAGTATGACGATGGCCCCTCCTTTGTCTGCTGGTTTGATGACAATGTTGCGGTTGGTCTTGAGAGCGTGGATGGCGTTGCGTTGTGCTTGGGTGATGTTCGGTGCTGTCTTGTGAGTGCGGCTAATGAATTTGGTGTTGACGCACCTCCACATCATTCCAAAAAGAATCCAGGATCCTTAACCACATCCAAGTAGCACCGTTGAGTTTCTTCCTGGTGTGTTACCTCAATCTCATGGATTGTCTTGGGATCCTCTCTCTGCTCATCTGGGTATCTTAGCTTTGTGTAGCTACCCTAAGTGTCTCAGGCAGTTGAAACACTGCACTGAGGTTCCTGGACTTTGCTCTCATCTGTGAGATCATTTGGCTCCACAGCCTTGACATGGTCACCCACCCTGTTGTGGTTGGTTTGGGTAGTGCCCGGAATCTCTCTGCCCTTTTGTTGCTTTACCAGCTGGACAGTTGGTTGCTCTCTGTCCCATGGCTTGTTTTCACTACGTGAAATGGATTGGTGCTGATGGCAGATTTCAGATTGTCTGACTTATTGGATAGCTTTTCTAGAGTCAGATCTTCCTTGGCCAGTTGTGGGACATTGTCAGCCAATTGATCAACAATTCTGTTGCTAAGGTTACCATAATCACCTCTTTCAGCCGATCTGTAATAATTTATAAAAGAGTCAACTGGTTCTCCAGGCTGTTGGGCAACTTTGTTATCTCTAAATTTTTGTTGCTTCTTAGATTAAAATATGTATTTATTGATTTTAGAACTTCATCAAATTTATTTGAGGATTTGTTTATTCCTTGCCTCGCAATAATATTATCAGCTATCAGACCCACTGAATAAATATTGTATTTACCACCAACGCCTCTACTTTCTCAGAAAACCAAGGAAATTTGGCATGTCAGCTACGTCTCTCACCAACTTTTACAGATGCACCATAGAAAGCATTCTCTCTCGTTGTATCACAGCTTGGTATGGCTCCTGCCCTGCCCAAGACCGCAAGAAACTACAAAAGGTCATGAATGTAGCCCAATCCATCATGCAAACCAGCTTTCCATCCATTGACTCTATCTACACTTCCCGCTGCCTTGGCAAAGCGGCCAGCATAATTAAGGACCCCATGCACCCCGGACACACTCTCTTTCACCTTTTTCTATCGGGAAAAAGATACAAAAGTCTGAGGTCACGTACCAACCGACTCAAGAGCAGCTTCTTCCCTGCTACCGTCAGACTTTTGAATGGACTTACCTTGCATTAAGTTGATCTTTCTCTACACCCTAGCTATGACTGTAACACTATATTCTACACTCTCTCGTGTCCTTCTCTATGAATAGTATGCTTTGTCTGTATAGCATGTAAGAAACAATACTTTTCACTGTATGCTAATACATGTGACAATAGTAAATCAAATCAGATCAAATCAAATCAAACCTTCTGTCTGTTTATCTAATCCTGAGTCTATCGTGTGTCTTAAGAATCCTTTCCCCAACGTCCCCAATTTTGGTCTAGCCCTTGGATCAGTCCAAATATGTCTGGTAATGTTGCTTTTTCATCCATGGTTGCTTTAAAGTTCAGGTGAGTACAGCTTTAAATGCTGTACATGTTTTAAAGATGGTGCCACAGTAACAGTTTTTCAAAGAGTCTTCCGCATTTGTTGTGTTTTGGTGGGCTCCTGCAGTGATAGCGGACCTGAACTCTTTGGGGTTTCGTTTTTGCAGTCAAAGATTTAAGGCCTTCCCTGCAATATCAAGTATTTTGGCCATTTTATGTAGAAACATAGATTTGGAACATAGAAAATAGGAGCAGAAATTGGCTATTTAGCCCTACGAGCCTGGCCCACCATTCATAGAATCCCTACAGCGCAGAAGGAGGCCATTCCAACCATTGAGCCTGCACCGACAACAATCCCACCCAGGCCCTTTCCCCATAACCCCACGTGTTTACCCTGCTCGTCCCCCTGACACGAAGGGGTAATTTGGCATGGCCAAGCAACCTAACAAACACACATCTGTGTGGACTGTGGGAGGAAACCAGAGCAATCGGAGGAAACTCACACAGACACGGGGAGAACGTACAAACTCCACACAGACAGTGACCTGAGGCCGGAATTGAACCTGGGTCCCTGGTACTGTGAGGCAGCAGTGTTAACCACTGTGCAACTGTGCTGCCCATTTATTATGATCATGACTGATCATCCGCCTGCATTAGACCCCCCATATCCTTTGAACCTTTAGCCCCAAGATCTTTATCTAACTCCTTCTTGAAAACATGCAATGTTTTGGATTCAACTGCTTTCTGCAGCACAGTATTATGTAGGCTCGCTGCTCTCTGGGTGAAGAAATGTCTCCTTATCTCAGAGTTAAATGGTTTACCCTGTATCCTTTGACTATGACCCCTGGTTTTGGACTTCCCTGGCATCGGGAACATCCTTCCTGTATCTACCCTGTCTAGTCCTATTAGAATGTTATAGGTTCTATGAGATCCCCCCCCACCCCCCCACTCATTCTTCTAAACCCAGCGAATATAATCCTAACTGACTCGATCTCTCCTCATACATCAGTCTCACTGTCCCAGCAATCAGTTTGGTAAACCTTCTCTGTACTGCCTCCGGAGCAAGAACATCCTTTCTCAAGTAAGGAGACCAAAACTGCACACAATATTCCAGGTGTGGCCTCACCAAGGCCCTGTATAATTGTAGCAAGATATCTCTGTTCCAGTACTCGCTATGTAGACCAAGATACCATTTGCCTTCTTCACTGCCTGCTGCACCTGCATGCTTACTTTCAGCAACTAGTGTACAAGGACATCCAGGTCTCATTGCTCATTCCCCATCTTAAATTATAGCCATTCAAATAATAACCTGCCTTCCTGTTTGTGCTACCAAAGTGGATAACCTCACATTTATCCATATCATACTGCATCTGCCATGAATTTGTCTACTCACTCAATTTGTCTGAATCACACTGAAGCTTCTCTGCATCCTCCTCACAGCTCACCCTCCCATCCAGACATTACATTTCGTTCCCTCATCTAAATCATTAATATATATTGTGAATAGCTGGGATTCCAGCACTGATCTCTGCAGTACCTCACTAGTTACCGCCTAAGATTTGGAAAATGAGCCATTTATTCCTACTCTTTGGTTCCTATCTGCCAACCAGTTTTCCATCCATCTCAATGTACTATCGCCAACCCCATGCGCTTTAATTTTACAATTGATTTTACAATTTTACAGTTGATTCCCGCTTTGATTTTTTTTAAGCCTTCTGCTTTTACTTTCGTTACAGTGAGCTCGGCATCCAGTTGCAATGGTGCTGATTCTGAATCCGGGCTGTCCGTGGTGCTTTAGGAAACAGGATGCTCTGACTTTGCTTACAGAACTGAAGCATTCTAAACTATTCCTCGCTTAGAACTGAGTCTTTTGCTCACCCCAGCTGGGTCCATGGACTCTGCATTCTGTGGACATTCACAATGGACCTCCAAGAAATCTTGTAGAGTCCTCAGCTGTTTGATGGAGTTTTTTCTTCTGCCTTTTTGCTTCCAATTCTGCAATGGAGCTTCTTTCTGGCAATCTCCTGTGTCTTCACTTCAGGTGCTTTCCATCAGGTCAGAATGTTGCTCCTTTAATTTTCCAGCTTTTGAATTTCTGCTCCAGCTTCTCTGAGGTTCTAGGATTTCCACAGCCACAGGTGAGGTGCCTGAAGACTGGAGGGTGGCAAATGTTGTGTCTTTGTTTAAGAAGGGCTGCAAGGAAAAGCCTGGGAACTACAGGCCGGTGAGCCTCTCATCTGTAATGGATAAGTTGTTAGAAGGTATTCTGAGAGACAGGATCTACAGGCATTTAGAGAGGCAAGGCCTGATTAGGAACAATCAGCATGGCTTTGTGAGTGGAAAATCATGTCTCACACGTTTGATAGAGTTTTTGGAGGGGTAGCCAAGAAGGTAGATGAGGGCAGTGAAGTTGATGTTGTCTACGTGGACTTTAGCAAGGCCTTTGACAAGGTACTGCATGGTAAGTTGTTGCATAAGGTTAAATCTCACAGGATCCAGGGTGAGGTAGCGAAATGGATACAAAATTGACTTGATGACAGAAGCCAGAGTGGTTGTAGAGGTGGTTGTAGAGGGTTGTTTTTCAAACTGGAGGTCTATGACCAGCGTTGTGCATCAGGGATTGGTGCTGGGTCCACTGTTAGTTGTCATTTATATTACTGATTTGGATGAGGATTCAGGAGGCATGGTTAGTAAGTTTGCAGATGACACCAAGATTGGTGGCATAGTGGACAGTGAAGAAGGTTATCTAGGGTTGCAATGGAATCTTGATCAATTGGGCCAGTGGGCTGACGAATGGCAGATGAAGTTTAATTTGGATAAATGCAAGGTGATGCATTTTGGTAGATCGATCCAGGGCAGGACTTACTCAGTTAATGGGAAGAGGGCTTTGGGAAGTGTTATAGAACAAAGAGATCTCGGGGTACATGTTCATAGCTCCTTGAAAGTGGAGTCACAGTTGGACAGAGTGGTGAAAAGGCATTCAGCATGCTTGGTTTCATTGGTCAGAACATTGATTGCAGGAGTTGGGACGTCTTGTTGAAGTTGTACAAGACATTGGGAAGACCACACTTGAAATACTGTGTACAGTTCTGGTCACTCTATTATAGAAAGGATATTATTAAACTAGAAAGAGTGCAGAAAAGATTTACGAGGATGCTACCGGGACTTGATGGTTTGAGTTCTAAGGAGAGGCTTGATAGACTGGGACTTTTTTCTTTGGAGTGTAGGAGGCTTAGGGGTGAATTTATAGAGGTCTATAAAATAATGAGGGGCATAGATCAGCTAGATAGTCAATATCTTTTCCCAAAGGTAGGGGATTCTAAAACTGGAGGACATGGGTGAGAGGGGAGAGCTACAAAAGTGTCCAGAGGGGCAATTCTTTCACACAGAGGGTTGTGAGTGTCTGAAACAGACTGCCAGAGGTAGTATTGGAGGCGGGTACAATTTTGTCTTTTAAAAAGCATTTAGACAGTTACGTGGGTAAGATGAGTATGGAGGGATAAGGGCCAAACGTGGGCAATTGGGACTAGCTTAGTGGTTTAAAAAAAGGGCGGCATGGACAAGTTGGGCCAAAGGGCCTGCTTCCATGCTGTAAACCTCTATGACTCTTTGACTCTATTAGTTGCCACCATGTTGTATGTTCAGGAGTACTCACAAGAGATTCTGAGTCTTGTACGGTTGAACATTAAGAATTTATTGATAACACCTAACTGTGTACATAGGGCGGCACGGTGGCAGAGTGGTTAGCACTGCTGCCTCACAGTGCCAGGGACCCGGGTTTGATTCCTGGCTTGGGTCACTATCTGTGTGAAGTTTGCATATTCTCCCTGTGTTTGCGTGGGTTTCCTCCGGGTGCTCCAGTTTCTTCCCACAGTCCAAGGGTGTGCAGGTTAGGTTGATTGGCCATGCTAAATTGCCACTTAGTGTCAGGGGACTAACTCAGGTAAATGCATGGGGTTATGAGGATAGAGCCTAGGTGGGATTGTGGCTGGTGCAGACTCAATGGCCCGAATGGCTTCCTTCTGCACTGTAGGATTCTATGATTCTATGATATGTATAGCATATAGCCCAAACTATGAGCTAACTCCAAGCTTGCTTCTATACAGGTCTCCGTCCAGTCCACAGTTGACTTTAATCTCAGATCATGTGTCTCTTTCCAGCACACTGTGGCTGGTAGTATTTCCCAATACCACATTCATCCTTTCTGTGCCAGATACCCTTGTATTACAGACACTTCCTGCTGAGTTGGCAATAGCACTGAAGATTTGTGCTCCAGAACTAGCTGTCTCACTACATCTGCCCAACAATGTGGAAAATTGCCCAGTGATGTCTTGTCCACAAAGAGCAGTATAAATCCAATCTGGCCAATTACTGGCCATTCAGCCTACTCTTGATTATCAGCAAACTAATGGAATGTGTTGTCAACAGTGCTAAAAAGTGGCACTTACTCTGTCGTGCTGATGTTCAATTTAGGTTCACCCAGGGCCATTTGGCTCCTGACCACATTACAGCTTTGGTCTAAACATGGATTAAAGAGCTGAACTCAGCGTGTGGGCTGGTGAGAATAACTTCCCTTGATATCAAAGAACAAAGAACAAAGAACAGTACAGCACAGGAAACAGGCCCTTCGGCCCTCCAAGCCTGTGCCGCTCCTTGGTCCAACTAGACCAATCGTTTGTATCCCTCCATTCCCAGGCTGCTCATGTGACTATCCAGGTAAGTCTTAAACGATGTCAGCGTGCCTGCCTCCACCACCCTACTTGGCAGCGCATTCCAGGCCCCCACCACCCTCTGTGTAAAAAACATCCCTCTAATATCTGAAATATCAAGGCAGCATTTGGCAGCAAGGAGCTGTGGAAACATTTAAATCAATGGGAATCAGATCTTTGAGTCATGCCTGGCACAAGGGATGATGGTTGTGGTTGTTGGAGATCAAACATCTCATTCCTAGGACATCATTGCAGGAGTTTCTCAGGGTCCTGTGCCCCAACACTTCAGCTGCTTCATCAATGACCATCTTTCCATCATGAGGTCAGAAGTGGGATGTTCACTGATGATTGCACAATGTTCACAACTCCTCGGACTGAAGCAGTCCATGTACAAATGTAGCAAGACATTATCCAGTCTTGGGCTGACAAGTGGCATATAACGTTCATGATACATCCGTACCAGGCAATGACCATCTCCAAAAAGAGAGCATCTAACCATCACCCCTTGACATTTAATAGCATTACCATTGCAGAATGCCCCATTATCTACATCCTAGGGATTACCATTGCCCAGACACTGAACTGGAGCAGCCATATAAATGATTACAAGAACAGATTAGAGCCTAGTAACCCTGAAGCGATTAACTCATAGAACCATAGAACCATAGAAAATTACAGCTCAGAAACAGGCCTTTTGGCCCTTCTTATCTGTGCCGAACCATTTTTTGCCTTGATCTGCACTTGGACCATATCCCTCCACACCCCTCTCATCCATGAACCCATCCAAGTTTTTCTTAAATGTTAAAAGTGACCTCGCATTTACCACTTTATCCGGCAGCACATTCCACACTCCCACCACTCTCTGCGTGAAGAAGCCCCCCCTAATATTCCCTTTATTTAAACTTTTCTCCTTTCACCCTTAACCCATGCCCTCTGGTTTTTTTCTCCCCTAGCCTCAGCGGAAAAAGCCTGCTTGCATTCACTCTATCTATACCCATCAAAATCTTATACACCTCTATCAAATCTCCCCTCAATCTTCTACGTTCCAGAGAATAAAGTCCCAACCTATTCAATCTCTCTCTGTAACTCAGCTTCTCAAGTCCCGGCAACATCCTTGTGAACCTTCTCTGCACTCTTTCAACCTTATTTACATCCTTCCTGTAACTAGGTGACCAAAACTGTACACAATACTCCAAATTCGGCCTCACCAATGCCTTATATAACCTTACCATAATATACTCGATACTCCGATTTATAAAGGCCAATGTACCAAAGGCACTCTTTACGACCCTATCCACCTGTGACGTCACTTTTAGGGAATTCTGTACCTGTATTCCCAGATCCCTCTGTTCAACTGCACTCTTCAGAGTCCTACCATTTACCCTGTACGTTCTTTCATCTCCTGAGTCCCCAAAGCCTGTCCACCATCTATAAGGCGCAAGTCAGTAGTGAGGTGCAATACTCTCCACTTGCCTGGATGAGTGCAGCTCCAACAACATTCAAGAAGCTGAACACCACCCGGGACAAAGCAGCCACTTAATTGGTACCCCATTTACCAACTTAAACATTTATTCCTGACCACTGACGCATAGTGTGGCAGTATGTACTATATACAAGCTCCACAGCAGAAATTCATCAAGGCTCATTCGAAGCCACCCAGAAGGACATGGACAGAAAATGCATGGGAACACCACCACATGCAAGGTCTTAGCCTGGCTAAAGTCACCATTCTGACTTGGAAATATATCACCCTTCCTTCGTTGACATGGGATCAAATTTCTGGAACTCCCTGCTTTACAGCACCGTGGGGGTACCTACACCACATGGACTACAGCGGTTCAAGAAGGCAACAAATGCTGGCCTTGCCAGAATCCTTTTGAAAGAATAAATTAAAGTCTCTAACCTTAATATTTTCTTGTTACCAACCCCCAGCAACCAAAATCCCCAGCAGGTTATTTACTTTGAGGGCACAATACACATCCTATTTATCCTTCTTTATTTACAGTGCCTATGGTAGGAGATGATAATCATATCAACATGACGCATTTCCACATTAGAAATGCTACTTGTTCCTGAAGGAACTGAATCCAATTTGAATAATCTGGAATTACTTTAGATTTGTATTTAAAGATAGGGTCATGCTTAATTCGGAATCTGCTGCTGCTCAGAAGGTTGGTGAGCTCTAAGTAGTTGCATGTCCCCGATCAATAAGGCCTTAAAAACCGAAGTCCCAACTAGAAGTGTCAGAAATAATTATTTTGGAGGTCTTGCTTTGAATTACGCTTAAGTGCAGTGGCGAGTAGCAAAGCAACAAATTGAGGACATGTAATATTTAATAAGACTGATTTGTGGTAAGTTACAAATGACTGATGTACTACATTCAGGAAATAAATGTCTTATGTTTTGGCTAGAATGTCTTTTGATCCAGCTTTCAGTATTGTAGTTAACTTGGTCATTTCAATGATTTCCGAAAACTTCCCTCATCATTGCTGGATAAACAAAATAAACCAGCACAAGTGTTAAGAGTTGCATTGCAAAATCCATCATTCCCCAATCAATGTATTCTGTTTGTGGAATGTCTTTGAATTACTTTAGGATTTTTGCAGTATCTTAATTTTTAAGTTAATTTTGCACCACATCAATGATATGGGACAAGTGCTGGAAGATAAGATTAGTGTGACTTGAGTGGTAGTTATTGTCGGTGCAGACTTGATGGGCCGAAGGGGATTTGCTGTGCTATATGACTCTATGGCTCTATGCCATTTGGGTGCACAGTTATTCTAAGAGTGGACAATACATATGCATCTTTTATGTTTTCACATTGAATTTTTAAAAATTCATTCATGGGACATGGGTGTCACTGGCTGGCCAGCATTTATTGCCCATCCTTAGTTGCCCTTGCCATTGCTGTGGTTCTGGAGTCACATGTAGACCAGACCAGGTAAAGGACATTAGTGAACCAGATGGGTTTTTCCGACAATTGACAATGGTTTCGTGGTCACCAATAGATTCTTAATTCTAGATTTTTTTTCCTGAATTCAAATTCCACCATGTGCTGTGGCGGGATTCGAATCTGGGTCCCGAGAACATTAGCTGAGTTTCTGGATTAATAGTCTAGTGATAATACCACTAGGCCATCACCTTCCCTATTTTGGAACATTCAAAAATCATGTATTTTTTCTGTGATACAAAGCAAAAACCATGAGGTGCCAGCCCAATGAACACACATTCTGGAGAAGTAACATTTTTTCCAGAATGATCATTTCCTAAACTGATGTTTAATTTAAGTTAGAAATAGAGGAAGTGATTGTCTGATTGTTCATATCAATGGATATTTATGAGTCCTATATCATTGCCTTTCTCTTTGGCCGTGTTGCGTAATTTTATTAGCTTTGATTATTGAGTAAAGGTCAAATGGCTTTGTCATTGTAATGTTACTGCCCAGTTTCACTTTTCACTTAAACCCATGTGCACCTCTGATATGTATAGATCTCTGAAGCATGCAAATCATCTCCTTTGTTGCAATGTATATTTTGCCTCTTAATAGGAAATCTGATTAAGTCTACCATTTTGTCCTGTAAACCACAGCACATAACACAGGTCCACTGTGTATTTCTCCTGGTGTAAGGTGTGTCCCCACATGAGGATATTTGTTTTCTGACAGTTCAATTGCTGATGTTGCAAAATTGTGCTTGCCCATTCTAATTACATTTTCATTCTATCACTGTGGGCCAAAGCTTTTCAATCAGGTTATCTTTTTTTGTCATAAAATGAGTAAGAAAGTAATTGCACTGTTTAATTGCTCACAGCATCATTATATCCATATGTATCAGAACATGTCTCTCAGTGTTGAGCTCATTGTAGAATATTTAAATCACCAAAACAGTAACTTTCCAGTGGTGTTGGCTACAATTTATTTGCTAAGTATAAGATGGTGACAGTGTTGAAAGCAAATCTTCAGAAACTCAGCCTACAGAGCCACTTACTGTACATGCACTGCAACTACATTGTGATGGTTGATGTAAAAAAACAAACGTAAAATGTTGGCAATTTACAGCAATGAATATTGATAGAAAATTCTGAACAAAAATCATAACAAGAAATAAGGGATCGAACAAGATGTTTAATAGTATGTAAATTGTTCATGTAAGGATATACACATGGATTATTAAATAAAATGAGCTAGTTAGCATTGGATAGATATACAGTATTGGGCTAATAAACTTGGGTTAAAGCACACTTCAGAAACACTGACAGATGCATCAGACGTATTTTTGGCACTACATTGTGTTATAAATGTGGAGCTTTATAAGACAAATATATTTAAACTGTCTCCTTTTAAGTGAAGGTATTAGTTGGCTGTTTGCTAGTGTTTGATCAATCTTGATTTTAGTTTGTTACAGTAAAAGTATTAAAACATGACATCTTATCCTGTACCAGTTACTGGAAAATTCATCTCTTTTTTTAAATGTTGTTGGTCTCTATGGGAATTATAAGCTCTTTCTTCTTCTTGACCAGGGCGCTTGAGGCCCTGGTCAAGAAGAAAGAGGCACATGACATGCATAGGCAGCTGGGATCAAGTGAATCCGTTGAAGAGTATAGGGGGTGTAGGAATAGAGTTAAGAGAGAAATCAGGAGGGCAAAAAGGGGACACGAGATTGTTTTGGCAGATAAGGCAAAGGAGAATTCAAAGAGCTTCTACAAATACATAAAGGGCAAAAGAGTAACAAGGGAGAGAGTAGGGCCTCTTAAGGATCAACAAGGTCATTTATGTGCAGATCCACAAGGGATGGGTGAGATCCTAAATGAATATTTCTCATCAGTATTTACTATTGAGAAAAGCATGGATGTTGGGGAACTTGGGGAAATAAATAGTGATGTCCTGAGGAGTGTACATATTACAGAGAAGGAGGTGCTGGAAGTCTTAAAGTGCATCAAAGTAGATAAATCCCCGGGACCTGATGAAGTGTATCCCAGGACGTTGTGAGAGGCTAGGGAGGAAATTGCGGGTCCCCTAGCCGAGGTATTTGAATCATCGATAGTCACGGGTGAGGTACCTGAAGATTGGAGGGTGGCAAATGTTGTGCCTTTGTTTAAAAAGGGCTGCAGGGAAAAGCCTGGGAACTACAGGCCAGTGAGCCTCACATCTGTGATGGGTAAATTGTTGGAAAGTATTTTGAGAGACAGGATCTACAGGCATTTAGAGACTGATTAGGGACAGTCAGCATGGTTTTGTGAGTGGAAAATCATGTCTCACAAATTTGATTGAGTTTTTTGAAGAGGTAACCAAGAAATTAGATGAGGGCAATGCAGTTGATAGAACCATAGAACCATAGGAAATTACAGCTCAGAAACAGGCCTTTTGGCCCTTCTTGTCTGTGCCGAACCATTTTATGCCTAGTCCCACTGACCTGCACTTGGACCATATCCCTCCACACCCCTCTCATCCATGAACCCGTCCAAGTTTTTCTTAAATGTTAAAAGTGACCCCGCATTTACCACTTTATCCGGCAGCTCATTCCACACTCCCACCACTCTCTGCGTGAAGAAGCCCCCCCTAATATTCCCTTTAAACTTTTCTCCTTTCACCCTTAACCCATGCCCTCTGGTTTTTTTCTCCCCTAGCCTCAGCGGAAAAAGCCTGCTTGCATTCACTCTATCTATACCCATCAAAATCTTATACACCTCTATCAAATCTCCCCTCAATCTTCTACGCTCCAGGGAATAAAGTCCCAACCTATTCAATCTCTCTCTGTAACTCAGCTTCTCAAGTCCCGGCAACATCCTTGTGAACCTTCTCTGCACTCTTTCAATCTTATTTACATCCTTCCTGTAACTAGGTGACCAAAACTGTACACAATACTCCAAATTCGGCCTCACCAATGCCTTATATAACCTTACCATAACACTTGATGTTGTCCACATGGACTTTAGCAAGGCCTTTGACAAGGTACCGCATGGTAGGTTGTTGCATAAGGTTAAATCTCACGGGATCCAGCGTGAGGTATCTAAATGGATACAAAATTGTCTTACATAGAAACCCTACAGTGCAGAAGGAGGCCATTCGGCCCATCGAGTCTGCACCGACCACAACCCCACCCAGGCCCTACCCCCACATATTTACCCGCTAACTACACATCTCAGGGACAATTTTTAACCTGGCCAATCAACCTAACCCGCACATCTTTGGACTGTGGGAGGAAACCGGAGTACCCAGAGGAAACCCACACAGACACGAGGAGAATGTGCAAACTCCACACAGACAGTGACCCGAGCCGGGAATTGAACCCAGGACCCTGGAGCTGTGAAGCAGCAGTGCTAACCACTGTGCTACCGTTAGCAGATCAGCTAAATAGTCTTCTTGACAGAAGTCAGAGGGTGGTTGTAGAGGGTTGTTTTTCAAACTGGAGGCCTGTGACCAGCGGTGTGCCTCAGGGATCAGTGCTGGGTCCACTGTTATTTGTAATTTATATTAATAATTTGGATGAGAATATAGGAGGCATGGTTAGTAAGTTAGCAGATGATACCAAGATTGGTGGCATAGTGAACAGTGAAGAAGGTTATATCCTATTGCAACGGGATCTTGATCAATTGGGCCAGTGGGCTGACGAATGGCAGATGGAGTTTAATTCAGACAAATGCGAGGTGATGCATTTTGGTAGATTGAACCAGGGCAGGACTTACTCAGTTAATGTAGGGCGTTGGGGAGAGTTACAGAACAAAGAGATCTCGGGGTACATGTTCATAGCTCCTTGAAAGTGGAGTCACAGATGGGCAGAGTAGTGAAGAAGGCATTCGGTATGCTTGGTTTCATCGGTCAGAACATTGAATACAGGAGTTGGGACGTCTTGTTGAAGTTGTACAAGACATTGGTAAGGCCATACTTGGAATACTGTGTGCAGTTCTGGTCACCCTATTATAGAAAAGATATTATTAAACGAGAAAAAGTGTAGAAAGGATTTACTAAGGTGCTACCGGGATTTGATGGTTTGGGTTATAAGGAGAGGCTTGATAGACTGGGACTTTTTTCTCTGGAGCGTAGGAGGTTGAGGGGTGATCTTATAGAGGTCTATAAAATAATGAGGTGCACAGATCAGCTAAATAGTCAATATCTTTTCCCAAAGGTAGGGGAGTCTAAAACTAGAGAGCATAAGTTTAAGGTGAGAAGGGAGAGATACAAAAGTGTCCAGAGGGGCAATTTTTTCACACAGAGGATGGTGAGTCTCCGGAACAAGCTTCCAGAGTTAGTAGTAGAGACGGGTACAAATTTGTCTTTTAAAAAGCATTTAGATAGTTACATGGATAAGATGGGTATAGAGGGATATGGGCCAAATGTGGGCAATTGGGATTAGCTTAGGGGTTTAAAAAAAAAGTGCGGCATGGACAAGTTGGGCCGAAGGGCCTGTTTCCATGCTGTAAACCTCTATGACTCAAAGGCTAGGATAGAGCCAAGATGAGTTGCCTGCAATTATCTGAAGGAGTTCTTGGTACATGAGCATAACCATTACCTATATCTTATGCACGATGCATTTAAGGGATTGTGCATTATGATCTTAATGAATTAATCAAATAATGAGTATTAAGACACTTCAGTGTTTCCTAATTCTTCAATTCATATCCGATGCAAAAAAAGGTGACAATATCATACAATAACTCCAGTAAGGGCAATAGTGATACATGGAAATATTCTATATAGTCCCTGCAGTTCTTAAATATAAAGGAGTTGACGATTAATCAATTCCTACTGCAGACACTCCAATTTCAGTAAAAATATGAAAACTGCCTTAATGGTTTATTTTGCATTGGCCTGAGTGAAAGAGTTACTGCAAAAAAGAAAGAAGTAATTTTTTTGTGTTAGCCACCAAGCAGAATACTGGTCAGAATTGGTACTCTGTTTGAAAGCACAGGACTTTTTTTTAAATTCATTTGTGGGACATGGGCTACTGGCTGGCCAGCTGGGCAGCATCACTAGTTGCCCCTGAGAAAGTAGTGGTGAGCTGCCTTCTTGAATCGCTGCAGTGCATGTGCTGTGGGTTGCCCACAATGCCATGAGGGAGGGAATTCCAGGATTTTGACCCAGCGACTGCAAAGGAATGGAGATATATTTCCAAGTCAGGATGGTGAGTGGTTTGGAGGGGAACTTGCAGGTGGTGGTGTTCCCATGTATCCCCTGCCCTTGTCCTTCTATTTGGAAGTGGTCATGGGTTTGGAATGTGCTGTCTAAGGATCTTTGATGAATTGCTGCATTGCATATTGTAGATAGTACACATTGCTGCTACTGAGCATTGATAGTGGAGGGAGTGGATGTTTGTAGATGTGCTGCCAATCAAGCAAGCTGTTTTGTACTGGATGGTGTCAAGCTTCCTGGAGCTAAGTGGGGAGTATTCCATCACAGTCCTAGAATCATAGAATCCTACAGTGCAGAAAGAGGCCATTAGGCCCATTGAGTCTGCACCAACCACAATCCCACCCAGGCCCTATCCACATATTCCTACATATTTACCTACTAACCCCTCTAACCTATGCATCCCGGGACACTAAGGGGCAATTTAGAATTGCCAATCAACCTCGCCTGCACATCTTTGGATGACTTGTGTCTTGTAGATAGTGCATAGGCTTTGGGAAGTAAGAGGTGAGTTACTCGCCCCAGTATTCTTAGCCTCTGACCTGCTCTTGTAGCCATTCTGTTTATGTGGTGAGTCCAGTTGAGTTTCTGGTCAATGGTAACCCCAAGGACGTTGACAGTGTGGGATTCAGTGATGGTAACACCATTGAATGTCATGGGGCAGTGGTTAGAGTGTCTCTTATTGGTGATGATCATTGTCTGGCATTTGTGTGGTGCATATGTTACTTGGCTCTTGTCAGCCCGAGCCTGGATATTGTCCAGATCTTGTTGCACTTGAACATGGATTGCTTCAGTATCTGAGGAGTCGCGAATGGTGCTGAACATTGTGCAATCATCAGCGTACATCCCCACTTCTGACCTTATGACAGAGGAAAGGTCATTGATGAAGCAGCTGAAGATTGTTGGGCCTAGGACATTCCCCTGAGGAACTCCTGCAGAGATGTCCTGGAGCTGAGATGATTGACCCTCCACAACCACAACCATCTTCCTATGTACCAGGATTGAGTCCAACCAGCGGAGAGTTTGCCCTGATACCCATTGATTTCAGTTTTGCTGGGCTCCTTGATGCCACACTCAGTCGAATGCGGCCTTGATGTCAAGGGCTGTCACTCTCACCTCACCTCTGGAATTCAATTGCTTTGTCCATGTTTGAACCAAGGCTGTAATGAGATCAGGAGCTGAGTGACCCTGGCGAAACCCAAACTGGGCGTCACTGAGCAGGTTATTGCTGAGCAGGTGCTGCTTGATATCACCGTTGATGATCCCTTCCATCACTTTGCTGATGATCGAGAGTAGACTGATTGGGCAGTAATTGGCCGGGTTAGATTTGTCCTGCTCTTTGTGCACAGGACATACCTGTGCAATTTTCAAACATTATTGGGTGGATGCCAGTGTTGTAAATGTACTAGAAGAGCTTGGCTAGGGGAGCGGCAAGTTCTGGAGCACAAGTCTTCAGTACTATTGCTGGAATATTATCAGGACCCATTGCCTTTGCAGTATCTAGTGCCTCCAACCATTTCTTGATATCACGTAGAATGAATTGAATTGGCTAGAGACTGACATCTGAGATGCTGAGGTCCACTGAAGGAGGCTGAGATGCTTCAGCCTTATCTTTTGCACTGACGTGCTGGGCTCCTCCATCGTTGAGGATGGAGATATTTGTGGAGCTTCCTCCTCCAGTGAGTTGTTTAATTGTCCACCATCATTCACAATTGGATGAGGCAGGACTGCAGAATTTAGATCTGATCCGCTGGTTGTGAGATCACTTGCCTCTGTCTGTCACTTGCTCCTTATGCTGTTTGGCATGCAAGTAGTCCTGTTTGGTAGCTTCACCAGGTTGACACCTCATTTTTAGATAGGCCTGGTGCTGCTACTGGTATGCCCTCCTGTACTCTCCATTGAAGAGTTGATCCCCTGGCTTGATGATAATGGTTGAGTGGGGGATATGGTGGGTCATGATTGTGCTGGAGTACAGTTCTGCTGCTGTTGATAGTCAAAGAGAAAACAACTAACTATTCTAATCCCATTTTCCAGCACTTGGCCCAAAGCCTTGTATGCCTTGACATCATAAGGGTACATCTAGATATTTCTTAAATGTTATGAGAGTCTCTGCCTCCACCACACTTTCAGGCAGTGAGTTTCTGACTCCCACTACCCTTTGCGTGAGGGTTGAATGGGGGGGGGGGGGCGGTGGGGGTGGTGCGGGAGGGGGGGGGGGGGTGCGAGGAGCTGTAAATAGACAGCCCATTTTCTCTCTCCACAGTTGCTGTCAGACCTGCTGAGTTTCTCCAGCATTTTCTGTTTTTGTTCCATATTCTGTGGAGTTTGGAAGAATGAAAGTTGACCTCATTGAAACAGATGCATTTCTTAAGGGGCTAAGACAGGTAAACAGGTTGGGGTGGTGGGGGAGGAGGAATGTTTCCCCAGGCTCCTGAAACTAAAACACAGGGGTCACAGTCTCAGAATAAAGGAAGCTTTGACCATTTGGGACTGAAACGAGGAGACATTTCTTCACTCAGAGAATTGTGAACCTTTGTAATTCTGGTAGGGGGCGCGGTGGCACGGTTGTGAAGGCTCAGTACTCATAGAGTCATAGAGGTTTACAGTATGGAAACAGGCCCTTTGGCCCAATTTATGCCACCCCTTTTTTTAACCCCTAAGCTAGTCCCCATTGCCCACGTTTGGCCTGTATCCCTCTCTACCCATCTTACCCATGTAACTGTCTAAATGCTTTTTAAAAAACAAAATTGTACCCACCTCTACTACTACCTCTGGCAGCTTGTTCCAGACACTCACCACCCTCTGTGTGAAAAAATTGTTCCTCTGGACCCTTTTGTATCTCTCCCCTCTCACCTTAAACCTATGCCCTCTCGTTTTAGACTCCTCTACCTTTGGGAAAAGATATTGACTATCTACCTGATCTATGCCCCTCATTATTTTATAGACTTCTACAAGATTACCGGTCAGCCTCCAGAGAAAAAAGTCCCAGTCTATCCAGCCTCTCCTTATAACTCCATCCTAGTAAATCTTTTCTTTACTCTTTCTAGTTTAATAATATCATTTCTATAATGGGGTGACCAGAACTGTACACGGTATTCCAAGTGTGGTCTTACCAATGCCTTGTACAACTTCAACAAGACATCCCAACTCCTGTATTCAATGTTCAGACCAAGTACTGCATTGAATATATTCAAAGCAGAGATTGATGCATGTTTTGAAGAGAGAGGGAATCAAAGCTTATGTGGAGACTGTGGAAAGGTGGAGTTGAGGCGGAAAATAACCTGGGATTTGATCGAATTGGAGCAAAGATTGGAATGGTGTACCCCAGCTGTTCTGAAATGATAAGCAGTATGTCCAAATGCTTTGAAACGGTAAGGTCAGGTATAAAACGTTTGCATTTACTTGTTGCGTTTTATATTTGAAGGTTATTCAAATTGCAATAATGGCGATTTTAATGCGAAGATTGCAATCTATTCAAATGAGATGTGATGTTTGTACATTTTGCGCATTCCGCGCGCAATTATCTGTGCTCTCTGTCTCAGTCCCATCGTTTGTTCCCGATATGGGTATCTGTTTTCATCTTTATTTATTTTTTAAAATCGTAATAAAAAATACAAATAAAGAGACCAGCAGAACTCCCCATGGACTATCCACTCGGAGTGAATTGATGTCGTATCTGAATCAATGTGCATTCCAATCAGTTCTGCTGGAACCCTGAGGTTAATTATGCGCTGGGAGAGTGAAGCCAGTAAGTCGGGGTAATAATTACTCTCAAAGTTCTTTTTCACCCTTTGTTTATTGACTCAATTTCAATAAAACGAACGCGCGAAGCAGAGCAAATTCCTTGTGGCAAAAATGGAAGAGAATTGCAACTTACTGGAACGTTTACAGGCGGCCCTGGCTGTCACTGCTGGGACTCGGTGACAAATTGCAGAGATTTCACATCAGCAGTTCCCTGCACAGATTTAAAATATCCAGATTTGTTGTAATGTCTAGGATTTATTCATAAAGACGATGCAATTGCTTTGCAGGCAATCCATAAACACAGTGTGAAATATCTCGAGTCATTATAAGTAAACAACAACCATTATAGTAAACCATTCAGTGATTGTCCCTGGCAAGAGTTCTTACTGCGATGAAATGTGTCACCGAGATGTTATCGCTCTTCCAGTTGTCTGTGAAATAATGAAATCAAACATTTGGTGCGTTAATCTAGGGTTATAAAGAATTCTATTTCCAAAATGCATTATTAACAAGTGCATACAAGACTTGTTCCGGGAAGTGGCCAGAGTCCGCCAGTGCCCAGCTCAGCGGCCAGCAGTGTGTCTGGCTGAAAAGATAGGTAACTGGGAACACTTATCAGCTATTGGTAGGAAAGCGAAGCGTTTCAGCTATTAACACATTTTGTCATTGGCATCGAGGGGGTTAATTTTATTTTACATTTTAAGAGAAGTGCAAAAAATGGCTTCTGAGGTTGTTTGTATGATTACATATTGACCGATTTATCGATAAGAAAGATAGGAGCCAAATTTGACAAACTGCCTGATCGAGCAGTGAGGGTTCTTAAATGACTTGTCCATTTGGTCATTTTACTGATAGGTATCCTCTTCACTTTCAAACACATTCTGGGTTCCAGGTCCATTCTTTCTGGGAGACATGTTCCAATGCCCCCCCCCCCCCCCAACTCTTCTTTGGCACCTTTGCTGACAATTTTAAATCGTTTCTTTCCCCTTGTAGTCAATTGAGAAATAGATCCATTGATTTATTCCACCTCTTATTTACACATCCCCAATACATCGCAAGAAAGAAGTGAAACTGATGTCTGCAATCCGCTATCTGAAGCAGTGCTTGGAATTAGGTTCCAGAGTCTCTCTGTGTCAATGTATCACAGGAAGACCCCTCCTCTCCCCGCCCACCCAGCTCCTCGTTTACCCTTCCAAGTGGGCCAACAATCAAGATTTTATTTAAGAGAAAGTTTCGTTGTTGAACCTGCTTTACAGAAACGTATCGATCAGAGAAGTGGAATCAGGCGAATTTGGGATAGATCACAACAACATTCTGACAAAAAACGGCGACAGCGTTTCATTAGAGACTAATTAACAAGGAGAGGGTGGGAGGGAGTGCCGTTTGCGGCTCGTTTTGATTGGGCTTAAGAATTGCAGACTTGGTCAGGCAGTGTTCAGGTTTCGATCCGAGACGGACTGGGGAAAAGCACCGGGGCTCGGGGCAAGTGCGTCACACCCAACTTTAACGTCTTTGAAGCGATTTATCCCTCTTTGAATCTGTTAGGCCTTGTGCTTAGTATTCAGCCCCCTATCCGAGACTCCCTTTAGCCGTGTGGAATGGAGTAAACATTTCAAAAGGGGGACATTTGCAATACTATAGGAAACAGGGTGTGGGACTAAATGGCTCATTCTTTCAAACAGCAGGACCCAGGCAAGGCGGCCAGAATTTCAACCCTCTTGTCGCGGTTCTATAATCAATCCACACATTTATTGGTTAAAGACTGAAACAATCTCGGAGCAGCGGAAGAGAAAAAAAGGTGACAGGTCTTGGCGTCGCGCTGTTCCAGGACCTCCGTTGCAATTGCCATCTTCCCAATGAACACTGAGCGATTAGCTGGCGAGAATTGAAAACGAACGCAATTAAATCTTTATCCCTGAACCCGCCCCCCCCCTCCCTCCACCCCAAGTCTTAGATGTAAAAAAAGGCTGCTGAAATTTCAAGAGTGAAAATGTTAATTTTTTACGTCTTGCCGCCAGCATCGATTACTGATCGGTCGTGGGTGTATTAGGACCAGGGATTTGCTCGTGTTTTGCCAATACCATAGGAAATGCAGCACGGAGTTAAGATTATTTAAAACGCACAATCTGGGCTTTACCCCGTGTTAAAAACACACACTAAACCTCAACCCCACAGCACAAGTCCACACCTCACTGACTTAGAGTCAGCGGCCCAACAAAGATCACTTGCAAATTGTTGCATAAAGCACAGTTCAAGGTATTTCAATCTCCAATGAACAAGGCACAAATGCTCAACGAGACATCGATTAGTCTCCATTACATGTCTTTTTCGAAAAATTAAACGATTTAGATTCTAACTTCATAATATAGTTGAGTTTTTTTTAACTTTGTAAATTTTATTTTGATGCCCACCACCCCCCCCCCCCCCTCTCCCCCGCGTGATTTCAGAATCAAGTGTGAAAGGTCAGTTTGACCAGAGTGGCTTTGGGATCACTGAGTTGCAGTGTAGACAGGACAAGGACCCCTCTGGATTCCGCACAAGCAGCGATGCCTTGCTGAGTGAGAGAGAACCCGCTCGATCGATGTGTAAAGACCCAGTCAGCATTGGAGGAGATAGGGCAAGTTAGTTTGGAATGACTTGTCCTGTGAGAAATGGACCGCAGACCTTCAGCTGGAATCGTTTCTGCTGCTTTTTTGGTGCGGACGTTTTGCCTGGACTTCTATTTTTTCGGAATGTCAATTTCAAAATAAATCCCTGTTTCTGTTAGGACAGATTCGAACTGAGATTAATCTTGCTACTAACTCGTGAATCTTCAGAACCATTATACATAATTATACATCTGTGGGGCGGGAAAAGAGGGATGAACATGTTTGGGGGAGGGAGAGGTGACTGCGAGCGAACGGATTTAACGTTTGGTAAATAAATCCTAACCTTTATTAGGCGCTTGTCCAATAGCTATAGTCCAAACCGGCATGAATCCTGTCTCTAGATTGGGCTTTATTTGTGTAATAATAGATTCGTTAGGGCTGCAGAAACATTCACTTTGGAAATGTAATGTCATTAGAGTACGCTTTAAATCACTGTATCGAAAGAAATGCCTATGGTTTAATTTTCCAAAGTGTGAACCCACTGTACTGGGAAATTCATCTCAATCGAGTGGAGACATTTTGCAACGGGATTTACTGCCGTTTGGGGTCATGGGCAAAGTGTATCAGTGTTGCTTTCCTTGTTTCAGTCCTATTGCGGGACGTTTGAATTTGTTTACATTTTGTAAAATCTCCTTGTCCCTCGAGTTTTCTCTTCCTGTTGGATTTGCAATGGGATTATACTATCAAAGCGAACAGTTCCTGAGTGAGTCTTAAACATACTTTTATTTAATAAAGATACCAAAACGTGAAACTGTTCTATTGAAACTTTCCCACCGATTATCAGAAAATAGTAATTATGCTAGAAACTTCAGTGGTTGCCAGACAGAATAACCACACTTACTATTTTAAAGGCTTTTATATATTTAAAAGTTTCTATTGGAAGCGGGCATTTTAACAGCTGGTGAACAATGTATTCGTCTGACTGACTGGATGTCTAATGTACCATTGCTGCAATACTGCACCAGCACAGCCTCTGGCTACAATCTAAACTGTAAAGATCTTCAGTTAGGGGTTTGATATTTGCTTTTTTGTAGGGACTGCGGTGAACGCATTATTTGATCTACAACCGGTGGATTTATAGCCATTCCATTAGATTTTATTTACATAATGTGTCATAAGCACAGTTTTATATATTCTTAACAGCTCAAGAGGATCAGGCGATATCTTTCATGGGGCTGCCTGTTTGTAGCGTAAGGGCCATTTGCACCGAGTCCCGGGCAGGTAACGAACGACTTGCTTTTCACAGTGCCCCAGGTGTGCGGCTGAAGAAGAATCGTGTCTTTGAGAGACTTGACACGAGAGGAACTTTCGTTTCGAAATAATCAAAGCGCCGGCTCAATGCTTTCAAATTGATCTTTACGCCAGTGTCTTGTTGTTAAGGGCGCAGCTATATTTGCATCTGAGAGAGAAACGAAATGTTCAAGATTATTGCTGAATACTAATTTTCCCCTCTGAACACAAATAAGCCCATTTAAGCTTTCCTGTAAGCATTTATAAAAAATAAGTACCAGGTCGGTTATATTTTATGGTATATAATTAAGTTTAAATACGGTGTAATTGGCCGTTTATATAAATATCCTCAGCCATTTCTTAAATAGCCGTGTGATTTATGAAAGTTACTAAACGATAATCGCTCATTGACTAAGCATCGTGGAATAAAAGTTTCTTTGTCATTCCTGTGTGTGACACACTTTGCAGGATCATATTATTATTTTAAACATCTATTTCACTTAAGCCTTTGCCATGACATATTATTGTTTCCTTACTGAAAAAGCCAAAAGGTTACATGAAAGCAACTGAAAAATGGATGCTGTAATCAGTTATTCGGTCATCGGGTGAAATGTCTCTTCCTCATACACACAGACACCTAGACAGACACGCAGGCACCCAGACAGACACTCAGGCACCCAGAAAGACATGCAGGAACCTAGACAGACACCCAGACAGACAGGCAGACACCCAGACAGACGTGCAGACACAACCAGAAACCCAGACAGACACACACGCAATTTTACACACAGAAACACAGATACACGCAGACACAAAAGTAGACACTCGTACACGTACACATACAGACACATAGAGAAATACAGATACACACAAACACTCAGACACGCACATAGGCACACGCATACACATACATTAATACACTAATACACACCTACACATAATATGTACGCAAAGACACATACACACACTCGTGCACACCTACATATCATGCATATACTAAAACGCAAACTGACACAAATGCCACTGATGGCAATAAAGCAAACATGCACATTCACTTGTCCAAAAATGTATGGGAATAAGTATAATCCCTGGGCATATCGATATCTTCATGATTTCGATAACAAAATCAAACTAACAACAAAAATAAGGAGAAACAATTCAAAGTCTGTGAATGCCAACAGCAAGTGGCAAACCTATAACCCGCGCAATTGAACGAGTTGCGGCGACACTGAAGCAACATTTGATTGGGAATGGAGTTGAATTTGGTACAGCAATGTTCGTATATACCCGGTATATATGTGTGCTGCGCGTTTGTGTAGATAGATAGAGGCAGACAGATGATAGGTAGACAGACAGTTAAATGAAAGGCAGATTATAGAAAGCAGAACGATGTTTGTGCCCGCCAATAAGTCAAAAAAGGGTGACTCGGAAAAGCTTTTTGTTCTATTCACGGTTAAATACTTAAATACTTGTGTTTTGTTTTGACATTTGGCAGATGTGTCGCCAAGTGTGTGGGTTAAGGCCTCAATTACTGTCTGATGGGTTTTGTTATGGTGAGATGGCGATTAAAGGGACAGTGCCCATTCTGTACACGCTGAGTTCTAAACTCAGTATAACTCTCCAATACACACACTCTAAACTAGGGCATTTGGAAACTAGTTCGTGAAAATGACAAGGGAAGATTCGCATTGTTAATAATGTGTTGTTAACACAATAAAATTGCTGCGAATATATCTGGAATTCATTTAATGATTTTAAAGGAACGTATTATGAAGAATTTTTATTATTGAATATGTGAATAGCTATTGGACTATCCTGTTGTCTCTAATTCTGTAACTATTGAAGAGTTTTGCATCGAGTGGGGCGTTTTGTGTTTGAAGGTCGGATTTTGATGGAGGTAAACCGAATCCCTCATCTTATTTTCATAAATTCAGGTCAACTTAATGATGACATTGTCTGGCTTTAGAAAATATGCCTTAAAATGTCATTGTGTGTAAATATGATTTCAAACTACCTGAACACCTTGAAAAAAAGATCATATTTGACGAACTTAGCCGCCTGACCACCCAGTCTTGGGAAAACCACGCACAGTATGTGGTGCACGCCTATTCGGACTGAAGTGCATTTGAATGGAATTATTTCAAATAACATGTTTTCTCGATTCCAGTGTCTCTGATGTGGCTGCTCCTAAGGTAATGTATTTACCAAAGCATCCACTGGATGGCGGCCTGAGCACCCTATTCGCCAATGAAAGCAAACTCAAAAACACAACTTTCAGATTCACAGCATCAGGAAATTTCTGCAGCCATTTCGATAACTCTTCACAAGAGGAGATTAAACTGGTGTGTGTGTGTGTGGGGGGGGGGGGGGGGGGTGACTGGTGTGTGTGTGTGTGTGTGTGTGGGGCGGGGTAGCAGCCTGGTTTGAACCCGGGCTTCCTAGATTTCAATTAAATATATTCATCTTTTGTACAAGTGTATGTTGCAAGTAGTGTAGTTATTAATTATAACAGGTTCGGCGAGGGAACACTTAGCACGCAGACTACCTTATTAAATGCTTAAGAGATCAGCTTTGCCATGTTCAGTGCAAAACACCATGGGTTAAAATGAGTTTTCAGCATTATTAGTTTCAGTAAAGTGTTCTCTGGTCGGATTGACGCCAGTGATTTTTGAATTTGTTACATTACAGAAACTGACAAAAGATGAAAGACGACAAAGTCTGCATTTACCTGCATTCCGTCATTTAAATGCGTGTTTCGAGGCAACTGAATTAAAATTCAAACGCACGAGGAAGGAGTTTTTGTTTTAAATTCCGCTCGGTGCAAGCGTGCAGGCAAAGCAAGATGTTCGGCGGGAGTTGTAGCGTGTGCTGTCCCCGATCGCCCTCACGTACTCTGACCGTGTCTCTGCACGTTTTGTGGCTTGTGCCGGTGTTTATTATGATAGGTCCGGTAGCCAGAGAGCCAAGACCACCGATTGAGATGAGAGGGGGATAAAAAAACAACTTTTATTTTTCGGAGCGGACAATAGTGAACCTTGTCACCAATTCTTTAAGATAAACTTAAGTGATGTGTTCCTAAATTGGAGTGAATCGGGTTCACTCACGTTATGCTGCCCTTAAAATCAACTTAACGAGAGGCACCAACAAGCGGTGCTGGGGGCAAATCTCCCATCTCTCTAAATCAGTGTAAATGTATTTCTAGAGGCATCTGCAATCACCTTAGGGGCAGAAAACCGAATATTAGCTCCGTGTGCGAAAAACTTAGATTGCTTTGGGTACAGTGCGCCTCCGTGCATTCTAAAATAGATATTAAATAAGATGGCCACAGTGTGAGTTAAGCACATTTTAATGGAAGAGTTAATAAATAATCTTTATGGACCATTTCTACAGCTTGAAGTTCTATGCATGACCGCCTATTTAATTAAGCGTATTATTCGATAGATTTTTAACAAAATCCAACGGAACCTGTTGCTCTGAGACGTTTCAAGGTGGATTAAATGATCGTCAGTGTGGCTGTCAATCCTAAACCTAGTCGTTCCAATAAGGTATTTCTTTAAAATCCATCCAAAATATTCTGACTGATGAAAAAATGTCGTTTATTTTCCTTGTTTTGGTAACTCAATTAAACCCCGAATATTAGCAGTTACAATGGGATGCTGCACACGC
The DNA here is from genome assembly GCF_964213995.1 of Mustelus asterias. Classification (NCBI taxonomy): domain Eukaryota; kingdom Metazoa; phylum Chordata; class Chondrichthyes; order Carcharhiniformes; family Triakidae; genus Mustelus; species Mustelus asterias. The sequence goes on along the minus strand of NC_135814.1, from coordinate 77,782,059 downwards.
AGCATCCCATTGAGTGTATGTTTCTGAAATAAAGCAACAGCGAAGTTTCTGGAGGTTATTCGGATGGTTAGCATTCACGCGTATACACATATGAATACACGGATAGGTAGATTTAAACATACCACGCGCATACACACATTGGTGCAGATATTTGTACATATGGATGCAAACTTACACGAATTTAAACAGATATAAACAGATCTGTATATATGATGTATACGTCTACATATTATATCTTTATGTATATATGCGTCGAATAAACCTCCACGGTAAGCAATATATTCAGAATGGACAGTTTGCCTGTTCGCTTTATAATTAAAAGCAAATGATTTGATCCCCCCCTCCCCCTTATATTCTGATGTGGACACTATTCCAGTCATAGGCTTAACATGAAGTAAAATAATATGGGATTCGTGCTAAATTCCCGTTCTTCCTTGCGGATACTAGTTGGGAACAGAAACACATTTAAGAGGGAATTTTAGTGAATGGCACAGGTCGGCTTTGTACCAAAGAACACTTTTCACGGTTTTTTCGCGCGCGATAGCGAATTTCCAACAAACATAATCGAGCAGAAAGTATTGGAGTAACCTCTGATGTCCGCCTCACCCCCGCCCCCTCGTCCGTTTAATATTGAATGCAACAGTAGGTGGGTGGATTAAAACTTATAAAACACAAAATCACACCCGAGTTTAATCTTCAAATTTTTATTGTTAAGATGTCAACGAGAAATGAATATTAACACTTTTAAACATTTAATACATCTCATATCATAGGTGCGTTGAGACGTAACATCAATGAAATACTCAATATGGATTACAGCATTAAAATAGAACATAAGACTCTTTTCCGAGGCTTTTTGGGATTCAACTCCACTAAAAGGCCTTTATGTATATAATGATTTGGAAGTTGTGACTACTTCTTGTGTGCAGTCAGTATCCTCGGGAAAGGTCTGTTCCATTTCAAGGGGGTTTGTGACATTGTTCACTGATCGCATTTTCCCTTCTCCGCAATAATCCTGGGCACACAGGTTCATCAATTATTTCTGAATTTATGAAATCGATCTGAATTTTCAAGTTATTCCTGGGGAAGAGATCTAGCAGCTTGCTCGCGCTGAAGACATGTTCCAAGCTTGCCTTGGTCAGAATGTTTTTTTAAAGTATATTACTGAGTTGCTCAAAAGGTTGTAAGGATCACAGAGTCTCACTCAGTGGGATCTTGTCGTCAGGTGCGTGGAGAGGCTTGCAGATCACAGGGTTTTCTTCACAATGAACAGTCAAAGGGACGCCTTCTCTTTCCTGGCAATTGAAATAATTATTTGTAGATCTTAGAAGAATTCTTAGAATCCCTACAGCACAGAAAGAGGCCATTCGGCCCATCGAGTCTGCACCGACCACAATCCCACCCAGGCCCTACCCCCATATCCCTACAAGTGTCTTTGTGACACTTTGAATAATTCTTCAGTCTGTGTGGCATTTTTTAACCAACTCCAGCACTGTGGTCATTTTATGGTCAGTATCATCCATAAAAAGTATAATTTAAATGGTTGCAGTAGTTTTTAAGAGACAGATCACGAGTATTTAACAAAAGTAAATCACGAGGCGGAGGGTGTACTTTAATCTCTTGCCCATTCCGGGCTGTGCAAACTGTCACATGAAACGACCTAAACGAGCCTCTGCTTAAATTTTCATCCTTGCCTCTCTCTTATGAAAAGTCTATTTTCAAAACTTATATCTCTCAACTTTGTCACTCTTTCCCGGCCACTCCAAAGCGATGCACACGTGTAGGATGTAAAAGTCGCCAGCCAGTTAAATGTAGGGTTCATAACAAAAAAAAAGAACAGCCTGAACGATCTCTCGAACATCTTCCCCTCATTTAGTAACTTGTGTGTGTGTGTTTGTTTGTGATAGCCTGACGCGAGGAATAAATATATTTGCACCCTTCCGATCTGGGTTGGAACAAATACATTTCTTAATTTATTGGGGTTTTGTTTTCCCTCTGGGGCTGGGGAGAAGACACCTCGAGACAGACTGCCCCAGACAATGGCAAGCAGAGAGATCGGCTCACACTCTAATCTTAGTTAACACAGGCCAGCGTTAGGAAGAAGCAGTCCCCGCTAAGGAGGGTAGCGGGAGGGTGGGAGGCTGCCATGCACTCCAGAAAAAAATCCAATTTTCCATTCCAATCAGTTACATCTGCGAGCTTCTCAGTTTCAGGCATTTAATTCCCCCTCCCCCCGCATCGTCAAACTTCCGCCTCTTAAAAAACAAACTTCTGTAATTAATTGTCGACCCTTGAAGTCAGCCGTCATATTTTATGCATTAAGTAGTTAATACATGATACCACACAGGAGAGAAACACTCTGACTCGCAGCAGCACTTTCTGCAAACATTGTGTAGGGGAAACATGCAGCAAACTGTGAACCTCCATTGGAAACTACTCAATATCCAGTCAATGTGCCGACAGATGCCGTCGGATGGGCACTAAACTGCAGATCTATAATTAAAACCAATTATAATGCAATGAATATCGAGCGAGACCGTATTGAACGCCAACACGCTGATCATCCTGGAGATAGATATTATCAGGCTATTGATGTGTGGCTTCTGAGCGCTTTTTACTCACTGACTTCTCAGCGTCTGCGGCCGGCTCATTTCACTCAACTCTCCAGGACTCCTTGACATTCATTTTTTTAGGGGGAAGATTCACCCCCCCCCCCCCCTTTCCCGAGTCGCTTCCAAGTTGGATTTCTCTTTCTCGTCTCGCGGTTTCTTTAGTCGAATCGTCTCCCCGGAAAGGTAAATATTTCTGTTGTGTGAGTGTCTCCCCCCCCCCCCCCCCCCGCCTCCCATCCAAATCCCGATTGGCCCTACTTTATTTGATTTTCGAGGTGATTGAGGGCCGATTGACATGAGACGGGTGGTGGCCAGGGCAGGCCAGAGCAGGCAGGAATTTCGAGTTGTGCGATCCGGTTACGCTGCTGCTGTGTGGCACAGTGGCGCCACCGTAAGGGCGGCTCTCTCTCCCTCAACTTAAGGAGGATCTATGTTCAGGAGCTGTTCCCATTATTCACAATCTTAAAGATTGAGTTTTGTTTTAAATGCAACGGAGAAAGCCCAATTGGCAAAATAGCCCCCAACTCTCACCCAAAATGTAGCTGCCAGAGGAGGAATATTATGTTTTCATCTCTCAAATAGACACTTTACAACATTACCTTAACGCGGCTACAATGTTGCAGTTTGCAGATGTACCAAAGTTAATAGATAACATATTTATGTCGGTTTTCATTCCGCATGTAGTCATGGTGGTGCGGAAGAATGTGACTGGTTGTTTTGAGAAGCTCGCAGTGTCGGATCTGGCTGCATCTTACAATTCAGGGAGACGGAGAATCTGTCTTTGTGGTTTCAGAGACTGAATTAAATAACGACATTGATTTCTCTTTGGTTTTTTGAAATATTGGTAATTAGTCTGAGGCTGAAAATCCAGCGTAAACCCCGGGGTTCATTTTAAGTGTGTGTGTGTGTGTGTTGGGGGTGGGGAGCTGGGGTGCTTTAAGTCCCGCTGCACTTTGTTTTCACGATTTAGACCAGGGGTTAAATAATGTGGCAATCGCAGCATGTACTTGTTAACTGGAATTTTAATCGGTTTTTTTGTCATTGTCCGAATGCACTTTGCTTTTTGAAATGGAGCAAGTTGGTTTGAGACGCTTCCGATCCACCTTAAACAACGCTCTGTGACTCCTAACAGCACAAGGCAGTAACAAAATAACGCCAGCAAGTTTCTGTTATTGAGCCGCGCTAATGAACTGACCTCTTGTCCATTGATCTGCTCAAACCGAAATCGCAATTTGTGTGATGCAGGGAATCCTGGTCAATCAAGGTGCAGGAAAAGGAAAGATGTTAAGAGATATGTGTGCGTGTGTGGGTTCTCTTTCTCTCTCCGGAGGATATATTCCGCATTGGGTTTGGAGCAGAGAATCTGCCCTGGTGTCAAATATGAGAATAGAGAGAGCGAAGGAGGAAACGGCATCCCCACTCTCCAGCAACTGGACTCGGAGCCCAGAAACTCCCGGTGCACTCCTTATCCCGCCCTTTCTCTCTCCTTGTCTCTCTGTACAGGCACACACACGGCTTAGCGGCATTTTAGATATTTGGGTTTAATAGAGAAAGCAAACGGAAAGAGTGGGAGAGGAGAGAGACTAAAATAAGTGTTGACTTTATTAAATATTCAACGCAGGCTGCTAGACAAATTTACGTTCGCGCTCATAAATTATTAAAAGTCGAAAGCATCTGTCTATTAACACGCAGTTTATCATTAACTAATTTTACATGACAGTGGACTTGTTTTATTTATACAGAGCGCTGCTGATTTTTTTTTAAAGCAGGAGAGTGTACTATGGGCTTGATTGTTGATGAACACCCGGGGGAGGACAAACTGTAATGAACGCATCTCCATTTGACAGGCACTTCCTCGTGTGTACAATGTATCATATTGATATAGGAATTTAGGATGGCACTTTGTAAGGAGAATGTAATTCTGTATATATGCACCTCTGTGAGTCTGGATGGCTGCCTGTATCGGTGTTACTGCACGTGTTTCTCACTCTTGTGCCTATGTGTATGTGTCTATGTGCCTGTTTTGTCTGCGTCTGTCTATGTGTATGTCTATGTCTGTATCTTTGTCTATGTGTCTATCTGTATGTGTGTCTGTGTGTGTGTCTATGTCAGTGTGTGTCAGTATATCTGTGTGTGTCAGTATGTGTATGTCTCTCTGTGTATGTGTGTGTCTATGTCAGTGTGTCTGTGTGTGTGTCAGTGTTTGCTGTGTTGCGTGCATCCAGAGGGCTCATCGAGGCATCTAATGATCTGATCATGTGGTATTATTATCTGTAATAAATGCAAACCGTCTTACAGTAATCAAGCTGATTAAAAATTACTGCGCGCCAAACACGGGAAGAAAATGTGGTTCTCATGTTTGATTCCTTTAATCAATCTGAGTGAGCCACGCTAGCAGCAACACTGCTGTCCCCTCCCTCTGTCCCTCTTTCACTTTAGAGGCTCCATCACTCGTACCGCTGTGGATGTTGCACACACAAAAAAGAGTCTGTCCCGGACCAGGAACGGAAGCGAGCAGTGATATGCAAAAAGGACAACCAGAGGAGTGCTGATGAGTCAACGCAACTAATAATTTCTTTCTCATTCTGTCGCTGTCAGTCCCACCGTCTGCACTGTGGAGAGAGATATGATGAAAGTGACACAGTCTATCCTCCCCCTTCCTTCCGCACTGGATCGGCAGCTCCCCTGAAAGTTTGTCTTCATATATGGAATCTTGGAAAAGATTGTTTTCAATCTGTTTCTTGTTTTTATATATAAAAAAGAGAGTTTTAATTATTATTGATTTGTGACAAGGAGTGACCGCTTGAAGGAAAACCTCTGGAGTTGTGTGTATGTGAGTTTCACCTTCTTTCGCCCCCTCCTCACCATCCACACCCTCCCCCCAAATGCGAGATCGGACAGGAGCCGTCAACACAGAGGATCTGACTGCAGATTCAGCTTGTTAAACATCTAGACCTGGATCCCCTGCTTCTCACACATGGTCAGAGTTATATTTCAGTACATCCACTTTACAGGCACATCCTAGTAGTAAGTCACAGGGACACAGTGGGAAGAGATTTTTTTCACACTGCGAGAGAGAGATACGGCCGCCTCTCCAGTGAAGGATCTAAAAAGAGAGCAGTTGTTAAAAGTTGGATTTGAACCAAAGGAGATAGTGACATTAGATATAGCTACGATGTCACATTAAATAACTTTAATCCTTCGCAGCGTGCTGTTACTACCTCTCGATGCAGTTAAACGGCGGTATCTCCCCCAAGTGTAGGAGGAAAAGTGCTTCTTGTCAGAGTTAAAATGTCAAACAGCTGTTTGAAGCGTTAGAAAGTGACAAGTTCATTTAAGGGAAAGCTTTGATATAATGCATTTTGATGCCGAAATGTTCGTTTCTCGCAGTCCATTAGAGGGATTTAAGGTCTGTTTAAGTTGACAAAGTCACATTTACAATAATCTGAAACCATTAACTGCAGATTTCTTTAAAAAAAGATATGAATTGATAGGAACGGTTTTGGGTGGGCCAGATCACTTTCTATTTCATAAGGTATGCTTAGAGGCTCCGTGTATCTTCAGTACAGCTTCCACTTTTTACTACATAAGAGGCAAATCGACTTTATTTTAATCACCGTGCGTGTGTGATCTGTCTAACTGCAAAGGGAGATACTTGTTTTCTGAGGTCGGGCAAGTCGGCGCACTGTAATCAGAACAAACTTGACCCATATTCTGTTCTTCCGACTGTTTTCTCTCACAGGTCTATGCAATCGCCACGGTGATCTGCCTCCGGGAGCTCTCACCACCACCCACCCGTGGCGGAGAATGGAAATGAGAAGTGCGAGCCCCCATCCCTACCCCCGAGACAGCCCGGAGAGAAGAAACAGCAGCCCCGAGGCGCAAGGTCCACCCCCCGGTAAGAAGGCCAGGCTGGAGCCGAATGGTAGCCCGACAGACGGAAGCAGACGGAGGTCCAATGGCTCCCCAGTCAAGGCGCTGGGAGGTATGATGCACCGAGTCTGGGAGCTGACAGCAAGGGCCACATTCACACTGGGTGTCAGGGTTCACGTTGGTTAAACTTTCTGTGTGCTCGGTGTAGGATTACAGGAAGAAGCTCGGCAGATTTCCAGTTCTTTGATGCCCTGCCCAGTATGAGCAGCACCTATCAGCCCCCGTGTCACCGTTCAAGGAGAGAGACACCAGACTTTCCCCGAAGTGGGGAAACTTAATGGGCTCTTTGCCACTTAACGTTATCCACGGCTACCGCCGGCAGGTTCCTGTGCTAGCGCTCTCTTTTCGTTTTGGGGGCGTTTAAAGAACATTTTTTTAAACCAGAAGTGATTCGTTTAAAACGCTCTAAAGTTGAGAGAGGCGTGCTAGTTAACAGGGTACTTTAGGACTCTAATTGTGGCAGTGAGTGAAAGGGAATATGAAAGGGTACCTGCACGTATTTGCAAAATAAAAGTAGCATGTCCCAAACTTCCCCTGTATGGAAGCAAATTACTGCGGATGCTGGAAATCTGAAATAAAAACAGAAAATGCTGGATAAACTCAGCAGGTCATGCAGCATCTGTGGAGAGAGAAAGGTAGTTAAAGTTTCAGCTCGAAATGATCCTTCTACAGAACTAATCATTTAGATAGTAGAAGGATAATTTAGATCCGAAACGTTAACTGTTTCTTGTTCCACAGATGCTGCCAGACCTGCTGAATTTATCCAGCATTTTCTGTTTTTATTCCCCGATATTGTAGCTTGTTCTCCAGTGAAAGAACACCAGTCTGTCTGACTATGGCCGAAGGCCGCCAGTACATTAAGGAGATTGACTGAATATAGATTTTCGTCGCACCATCTTTAGATTGTAATCTTGTTAGCACAACTTTTCTGCTAGTTCGTCTTCACTCTGCCCTTTAAAACACGTTGTCGCTCAGAGAAGCAGTTGTTCAAAACGTCTTCCAATGCTTTAGTAGCGTTAGGAGATGAGTTGGAATTGGGCTATATAAAACGGCAGGATAGTACCAGTGTGTGTCTGGGTGAACATGATGAATGGGCTGTGACCCGTTTTCGGAGGAGATGGGGATTTCCAGAGTCGAAAATCCGAATTATTAAAATCACCAGTTTGAACCATGAATAGTTAAATTGTAAAACCAGACCGAAAACACAAACAATGCCAAATAAAAGATTTGTTCGTCCTGTTCACTGAATAATTGATACCATTTTAGGGAACCTCAGAATGTTTTCGGATAAAGGTAGTGTTATCTCTCCAGGAGCCCCGGCTAGTTTTGAAAAGCTGCCGAATCTTGTGTTCTCTGTGAATGTGACCGAGGGAATGACTACTCTCTCATTTGCACGAGCTGTTATTGGGGGTGTTTATTTGTGAACAGCTCCCTTATATCTTCATATGTCCTCGGTAATGCAGGATATTTACTTATCTGCTTTCACCTAATTTAATTGTAGACCCTGTCAGAAGTCTGAACAAGTCAGATGTTGGTTTGATCCCACAGTAGCGATAGGTTCAGGTTATTAGAACTAAAATATTGCAATCTTGTTACTCTAGTTAACATTACTCCAGTTAAAACAAAGTAGGAAATAATCTACAGATTCATTTTTAAAGCGTCAAGGGGATTAGAACATAGAACATAGAAAGCCACAGCACAAACAGGCCCTTCGGCCCACAAGTTGCGCCGATCACATCCCCACCTCTAGGCCTATCTATAGCCCTCAATCCCATTAAATCCCATGTACTCATCCAGAAGTCTCTTAAAAGACCCTGATTGCCGGAAAGAAAGTTAAATTCCAAGAGGCAATTTGGTAATCACACTTGGTGAAGTCAAGGGGTCTAAATGACCAAAGGACCAAATGATAAAGAAGCGGTTAGGTGATAATGACTGCACCATTAAGATTTTTACAGTGAAAATATTGACACTAGTGTATGTCGCTGAGTTATGGTTATGTAGTATGGATTTGCACTTGTTAAGAAGATGTAAAATGTTTCGGATGTATATTTAAGTTGTAAAATCGGCAGTTAACATTCACGAGGAACAACGTGCATGTAAAACCGAGACTTTTAACAATGTTAAAAAGCTTACCAAATGGAAATAAACTACAGCTTTGCAAACTGTAGGCTGCAGGAAAATTTGGTTGAGATATGAGTTTGTATTTATGTCCAGAGCTGCCTGGGAGGGTGGTAGAGGTGAGTTGCCTCTCATCATTTAAAAAGTACCTGGATCAGCACTTGGCACGTCATAACATTCAAAGCTATGGGCCAAGTGCTGGTAAATCGGACTCGGTAGGGAGGTCAGGTGTTTCTCGCGAGTTGGTGCAGACTCGAAGGGTTGTAGGGTCTCTTCTGCGCTATATGGTTCCATGATTATAAATTAAAGAAAAACAAATATTATAGTGGGACCTACCTATAGGAGGCATTCCTTACCTTCTAACTGGCATCGGTTGTCTATTCATTCCCAAGTGCCTCCAGATTGCAGAAAACCCCAAAGAATGAGAATACGGTATTTTGGGCTATTGAAGTTTGTCCCCTTCTAGCACATCCAGTCTCTAATCGAGCCATCTGTTTGTATTTTGTTTTTCAACTAAGACTGTAATTTATAGAATGGGGCTGTTGGATGCACTTTGTAAATGTATTTGCCGACAGTATTTACTGAAAAAGCATGGCCATACACAGTTGCTGGATTGATTCTGCAAATTTAGCAGTGAGATTTCAGCATTCGATATTCTCGCCTTCTGCTGATCACATTTGCTTAGCAATGTACCCATTGCAGAAAGCACAGAGTGACCTGACCAGGGTTACCTATTGACTAATTAGCCTATATGTTTTCTGTATCTGGATCTTAATTGAGTCGGTATTTAGAGAGTACTAACCCTGCGCCCCCTTAAAATTAGACTTATAAAGAACTGCAGTCAACTTTAACGTTCATTTTTCTTTTCGTTTTTTCCCCTGTGGTAAGTTTTTGAGCATTGTTTTTTGAACAGTGAGTCACCTTTAAAGAATTTGTACACATCAGTTAATGAGTCTGACACAATGAGAAAGCAGAATTAACATTGGTGGGGATACTGAAAGCAAGTAAAGATTTAATATTCTGATGCAGCTTCCTGTATGTACCACAAAACCCAATTATTCTGCAAGTCAAAAACTAATCCCATTCCCTCATCAAAATCCATTGCTCAAAATCAAGTTAAACTGAGTGAGAATATTTTGCAAATGGTCTGATTTTTTTCAATGAGGAAAAATCCTTGATAAATTCCTGCTAGACAAATTATAACTTTTTTTGTTTAAACGTTTGGGAAGTGTAACAAGTTTTTCATTTTGCAGCTGACTCTGGCAGCAAATGTTTTCTGTTTTCTCAGAGGACTTTGCACTTCTGGGTCTGTTCTGAGACCTCTTGCCTCTAATGTGCTTGCTGTGCACGTTGTCAGCGTTTCAGAGGGAATTAAGTAGTATTATTTTTTGCTCAAACTAAACTAAAATGTCGTTAAAGCAATCTCCCCAGTGACTTTCAGAGTTGTGCATGGGCTAGGTTAAAAGATGGTGGCAGTCAGGAGTGCATAGAGCTGCGGTACGCAATAAAGACACTCTCTGAGCTCTGAAATCTGGCCTGTTTACCAAAAGCATCGGTGTACAGCTAGCATTAATAAACAAGTCACCGGAGAAAATCTACGTGCTGTCAAACAGCATTAACTAGTGACTGCGCTGTGATCAGATCTGACTGTTTTCGAAACAAAAGCCCGTGTGTTATTAGGATTTTTTTTTCACCCCACATTCAGGATCAACCCTGCCTGTGTTCTGTGTGGTGGAGCAGTCGGACAATCCTGTAGAATGCGAAGGCAAAGAGGAGCATGCTGAATTTGTGCTGATTCGGAAAGACGTGCTGTTCAATCAGCTCATCGAGACAGCCCTCTTATCCCTTGGATATTCCCATAGTTCAGCAGCACAGGCTCAAGGTAGGATCCATTCTTCTTTATTTGGCCACTGTACTTGTGTTCTGATTTGAAGAGGGGGAAGAGGAAAAATCATCCTTAAATCCAGTATCAAAAACTTGCCGTGGAGTGAAGGCAAACAAAAAAAAGTTGGTATTCATTGCGATGTAAAAATGTTTTAGCAATGAGAGTTTGGTCCCTATTTCTGTGAAGTGTAACCTCACAATGGTAACATCCCACAGAATTCATATCAATAGGACCTCAAGCGGTTTGAGGATGACACAGTATTGTAATCATTACAATACTATTATGTCTTATGGCATCAGAAATCATCTGTTAGTGATTTGATATGGAAGAGTTTCCTAATTTTATATTTCTCGGTTGGGAGATAAATGTGCAGAATCACGAACAGCAAGATATCATGACATTTGATTGTGGTGTTGTAATTTCCCAAATGTTGGGATATTAAGCAATTTGTTTTAATGGTGTCACATGCATTGGACAGGAAGGGGCTGTGATGCATCTCTTACCATATAATGAATCATTTTTTTAAATACTTGGAGAGTACATTCAAAGAGGGGGGAAAAACGTCCCAAGTTTATGTCACCGTTGGGCAGGTCGGACTGTTGGCTGGAATTGCTCTTTCCCACCCATTCCACACAACCTAGTACTGTAGTGTCAGCATTGTGGCCTGCAGTTATAGTGTAAATGAGGCCTGAATCCAGGTTTAGGTTCTGACCCTAACACAGGAGCAAAACTTTGCTTTGGATTCAATTTGGGCCTTAAAAAACAATATACACAGCACAGGTTTAACAGCAGTGTGAAGCCCAAAATAGACTTTGTATCAATTGTCTAAACACATCTCAAGACATACTGTATATATTCCATGCCTTTTGTTTTTTTTATCATCTGACTGAAAATCAAATTTTCCAATTCATTGTTATCAGGCCTTAACTGCCCTTAGTGTAGGAGTCCAACATTTAGAATTCATTAAAATATATTAAGATGGGATCACGGGTGTCAGTCTATGTAGAAAAATACATACTTTGTACCCTCATTTTGCTTTGTTTAAACTGGGCTGGACTGTGTGTGGGGTCACTTCATGTACAATTTATGCCTTTTGATACTGATAGAGACACAACAATGCCACTCATGGCAATTTGCATTAATAGATTGGATAATGAAAAATACTCAAGACAACACCAAGAATTCTGTAATTGGATCTTGAAGAGTATTTGAGGACTTCAGTGTATATTCTCCCTAATAATAATGTACTGACATTATAATCATAACTGAATTCTAGGTGGTTCAATAACTCTAGCTGCAATATTTCAGGTGAGCTCGATGGATCTTTTGCTTGATCGTACTGTCTTAAGCTCAGTAAAACACTGATCTGCCATTCTACGGGCCCAGGATTAAATCCAGTCTTGACTCCCACTCCAACCTTGTTGGTCAAAGTGAGAGAGTTTTTGGACTTCCATCTGGGTTTTCAAATGGAGTTACCTGATGTCAGGCCGTCCAGCTTGATAAGAGGAAAATTCAGGTACAGTGAGCCTCAGGTTGCAGAAATACATCTTCCAAAAGTGCTGACACCACCCATATCGAAATCTATGCCCTAACAATCAACAACAAGTTGTATTCATGTAGCGGCTTTAATGAAGTAAAATGTCTGATGGCTCTTCAAGGGGATGTAATCATATATTAAAAAAATGAACCCAGAGCTAAAAAGGAAACATTACAACCAGTGATCAAAAGCTTGGTTAAAAAGGTCGTCTCCCCTCTTGGATGATTCAAGAAACTATATAAAGTAAAAGGGGAGAAATTCTAAATATGGTTTGTTTGTGAAAGCAACCAACTATCGAGTTAGGTTTCAAGTAAGATTAATCCATTTCTAATCCCACTCCATCCCACATAATGGAATGTCATAGGAAGGAAACAGGTGGCAGTGGTCTTGGGGTGTGTGGGGTTTTGCCTGGCAAGGGACCTCGTGCACAAGTTTGATATGTCCTGCTTGGGACCTCTGACTTGTTTGTGTTACACAGCCCGAACTCAATCCCTGACTTTGCCAAAATTGGGACATAGTCCACATGGACCAGTTGTATGGAGCCAGAGTACATTAGGTCAAGAATTTGGCCTACTTTTTTTATTCAAACTTTTTACTTGGACTGACACTTGCTTGCAGCAAGAGCTGGTTATGACAATCGGGTCCACTCAGGGCTCATTCAGGCTCCCATCCAATTATGTAAGTTTTACAGCATAAATGCCATCCCTGCAAACAGGGTTATAAACACAGAATTTGTGTAATCAAGAGTCAGAATGCATGATGTATGAGAAATAAGTTTAGCTTCTGAAATCTGGTTAGATTACAACCTCAAACTAACTCTTTGATACTTGCCAGGCGATGTATTAGCCTTGGGAGAGTGATGTCACCTTGATCCAGCTTTATTAAGTTATTTTGTGGATTTTATTGTGAGGGGTAATTTTCCAACATTTTATTGCAGAGTGGGGTCACCTTTTCCTACCAGCAGCAGGTCACATAACTGGGAGTGTACATCATGCTTTCCCAGAATGTTGATTAATAGTTAGAGAATTGTGAATTGCACATGCTCAAATTGCAGGTATGTACTTTTATTGGATGGGTCTTGAAGATCAGTGACTAGCTCCTCTCTGCTTTTTTAATAATAAGCCGTGTTAAGTGAAAGGACAGGTAGAACCCAGTGCTAGAGTCCTCCAACTGTTCTTTTGTAACCACGGACAGACATTCCATATGATTGACACAGATCAGCTATTAGGAAGACCAAAACCATTGCCTTCTACACCTGCCATTAACTCTACTTCCCTTCCTGGCTACTGCCTCCAACTGAATCAGATATTTATAATCTCAGCAGTCTACTCAACCTGGGGCTGCGCTTCCAACCGCATGCCCTCCCCATCACAAAACCTATATCTACCTCAGTTCATCTGCCATGGAAACACTCATTCGTGTCTTGGTTACCTCCGAATTTGATTATTTCAATGTTGGGGTACTGTCCAAAATTCTGCTGTTTGTATCCTATCCACCATGAAGTCCCACTCACTCATCTACCCATATACTTGTTGATTTATTTTGGTGCCTGGTTCCCCGACATCTCAAACATAAATGTTTCATTCTCCCATTTAATTCTCTTTTTGCTTTTGTCCTCCCTAACCTCCTCCAACACTCCGCCAAAACATTGCATTTCCTTGCATCCTTGTCTCTTGTGCATTCCCTCTTCCTTCATCCCACTGCCTTCAGTTACCTTGGCCTCATGTATTGAAATTTTTCCTCTAAAACACTTTCCCTCCCTCTCCCTTTCTAAGACCTTCCTTAAAACTACTTCTGATTTACTTTTTTATCAACCCTTCATATCCTTTTTTTTGGTTTGCAATCCTTTTTTAAAATTGTACTCCTGAGAAGCACTTTCCTACATTAAAGACACTATATAAAGGCAACTTGATTTTGAGTGTGGTGGTTATTTTGTGGTGTATTTTTGGGGCTATTCAAATTCAGGCATACCTCCTGATAAACTCCCCTCAAATTCAGCTAGAGGGAGTCAGGCTCAAGGACACACAACTTAGTTGACTGAATCTAAACAGCCTCCACCCAAAGGAAAAGAATCAGTCAAGATTATTCCTTTCTTCCTGTCAGCCTTATTTTCAATTAGTTTTTAGCTAGATTGTAATTTTCCTGGATATTATAAAGGTCTGGGTGAACTATTCCCCATCAAAAGAGAATAGAAATTGGGTTCATTGAGTGTTTGATACAGGAGACCGAGTGAGACAATTTAAATTTTAAAAACACACAAACATTTATTATAAAAAGCAAGCATGCAATTTGGTGTTCAGTTTTTATATGAAAAGCATTAATTGCAAAACTAAATAAATCCCAAAAAAGAAAGGATAGCTAGTTCTTGCATGGAAATTTCCCATCCCACCCACTGCAAGAATTGTAGCGGGTGGGACAGAAAATTTGGTGGACCATTTAAAGGTCCATTGAGCGTGGGCAGGAATTGGAGCATCTGTGGCTAGAAAATCCTGCCCCTTATTACTTATGGAGAATCCAAAATTCAAACTTTACTTGTTATAGAAATAACACTTTCAAAATCAAATGATAAAATAAGGTTACCCGAATCATTGGTTAGGTTTGAAACATATCTAAAACAAATCTAACCTTATTTTAATTATAATGGGATATTTATAATGAATTTTTGGACTTATATAATTAATGACCACGTAGATGATGTTCTCTTGACCAATAATAGACTACTCCTAATTCACCTCTCATATTTGGTGAAAGCACCAACTATTATAATGAGTGCATCCCTTCAATTTCTATTAAATTGGGCAGAATTTTCCCCATAAAGTACCGGCCAGTGTGGCAAGCTGATAAGATAGGGCGAGAGGTGAAAAATTGGGTTTGCACCCGGTTTCTCACCTTCCCTGATGTAAGCAGCACTGTTTTGCGAGCGAAATCAGCTTTGCGCTGAAGCTGTTTTCAATATTAACAACATTACTGAGTCCCAGATGCTATCGTCCGGGCTCACTTACCAATGATGCGTAGGTTAGAGGGATTAGTGAGTAAAATATGCAGGGATATGGGGGTAGGGCCTGGGTGGGATTGTGCTCGGTGCAGACGCGATGGGCCGAATGGCCTCTTTCTGTACTGTAGGGATTCTATCAATGATTGAGGGGGGCGAGGTGGGGGTGAGGTACGGTGATTGAGGGGGTGTCGCTGTCCAGGGCAGTGATCGGTGGGGGGGGGGGCAAAGTCCAGGCAGCTATTGGGGGGGGATTGATCGTTGGGGGCGGCGATCTGGGGGGGAGGGGGGGCTTGGGACTGGAGGCATGTCCAGGCCAGTGACCAAAGGAGTGGGCAATGTCTTGGGTGATGAGATGGTGTGTGGGGTGGGAGAGGGGGGTCGATTGGTGCAGGCAGTGATCGGGGGTTTGAAGTCCGGGTGGCAATCGAGGTTGTGCGATGTCCGGGGCGGCACCCGGGGGGGTGGGGGGATAATGGTGTCCGGGAGGGGGGGGAGGGGGGGGGAATGATAGGAGATTGGGCCACCTGTGTAGTGGCGCCCCTAGAGTTCAGCAGCCAGCTTCACAGGCGAGCTGAGGATCTCCTCCTCTCTCTCTCTCTCCCCCCCCCCTCCCCCACTTACCTTGCTGGAAAAACCTGCGAGAAAACTTGCCGTTTTCTTGCCTGTTCAACACTTAGAATTTTTCTGAGAAAACTCTGCCCTAAATGACATCATGGTGCGAATACCAGTGTGATCCATGCCGGTCTCTCAGGCATGCTCTGCATTTCAATCATCCCACACTTTTTGGGAGAATGGTGAGTTGCTCGCTGGTACTGGGGTGAAGGGACCTAAACATGCCAGTGAGCCTGGTTGCAGAGCACTCGGGCATCACTTTGCAAGGGTGCCCTAATCTCACAAAGCATTGGGAGACCCTTCCCTTTCCCTATGGATGTGCCCCCATCCCTCCCCTACATCAGTAGCATGGTCGCCCACCCTCTTCCTGACACGGTCGCCAGCATTGTGAAATTGGGGTCCCCCAATGGGTCCCCCTGCCTGACTTCCAACATGCCCCCCGTCATAGCCCCACTCAGGCCCCACCCCTTTGGCACTGCCCTGAAACATTGACACTGACCAACTGTCACTTCCAGGGTGCCCCGTAGGCACTGCCAGGTGGGCACTGCCAAATGCGCACTTCCCAGCTTTGCCCTCGATAACGCAGGGGCTTCAATGGCATCAGAGTCCCCCCAGTGTAGCCATCACACCTGATCTCTACCCTTGCAGTGACAGTTGGTCAGTAGTGGAGACCAGTACTGATTCGTGCCTGTGTGACATCCCGCTGGAGAGGTGGGAACATTAATGGAGGGGGATGATTGCATGCCGAACCCATTAATGAGATTGGAAAATAGTCAATCTCGTGCTAATCTGCCTTGTGCCCTTTTTGGGCGTGTTCCAGTTTGTGTTAGTAGAAAGGGGTGTGATGATCGCAAACTGTTCGGCGCTGGGAGTGGAACTGATTTTTAGGCCCATACATTATTTTTTGTGATTGGCACAATCTATGCTAATGGTGGTGAGGTCAGAAAATCGCCCCCATTGTTTCGAATTTATTCTTGAACTGGACCTTAAGTAACAGTCATGTTGGTCAATTTTGCTTAGTCAAGATATTGAGAGGAATTTGGCGGGTGGTCGGGGCGGGGGGGGGGGGGGGGGGGGGGGGGGGGTGGGGGGGGGGGGGGGGGGGACCAAGCAACGGTCCATTGATTTAGGGTGGGATTTTCCGGTTTTGCGGCGAGCGCAGACAGAAAATCCCACCCATAGTGTCCAGAAAGATAAGACTTGGAGCCTAATATTCTTTGATCTGATTGTGGTTTCAATTATCGGAGCTCACAATTGTATGCTTACATGCTAGTGTAATAGCAAGAACCATAGAATACAATTTTTTTAGGTGTGTGAATCTCTTATTGGTGAATTCACATTGTATTCAGGGGAATACTGTGTCGTAAGATAGTTCTGCATCTGTTAAAATATGTTTTATTGTTCGTTTGGGTTTAATCTCAGTTGTTTGGATTTAATCTCAGTCGTTTGGGTTTAATCTCAGTTGTTTGGGTTTAATCTCAGTTGTTTGGATTTAATATCAGTAATTTGGACTTAATCTCAGTTATTTGGGTTTAATCTCAGTTGTTTGGGTTTAATCTCAGTTGTTTGGATTTAATATCAGTAATTTGGACTTAATCTCAGTTATTTGGGTTTAATCTCAGTTGTTTGGGTTTAATCTCAGTTATTTGGGTTTAATCTCAGTTGTTTGGGTTTAATCTCAGTTACTTGGATTTAATCTCAGTTGTTTGGGTTTAATCTCAGTTGTTTGGATTTAATATCAGTAATTTGGACTTAATCTCAGTTATCTGGGTTTAATCTCAGTTGTTTGGGTTTAATCTCAGTTGTTTGGATTTAATATCAGTAATTTGGACTTAATCTCAGTTATTTGGGTTTAATCTCAGTTGTTTGGGTTTAATCTCAGTTATTTGGGTTTAATCTCAGTTGTTTGGGTTTAATCTCAGTTACTTGGATTTAATCTCAGTTGTTTGGGTTTAATCTCAGTTGTTTGCATTTAATATCAGTAATTTGGACTTAATCTCAGTTACTTGGATTTAATCTCAGTTGTTTGGATTTAATATCAGTAATTTGGACTTAATCTCAGTTATTTGGGTTTAATCTCAGTTGTTTGGGTTTAATCTCAGTTGTTTGGGTTTAATCTCAGTTGTTTGGGTTTAATCTCAGTTGTTTGGGTTTAATCTCAGTTGTTTGGGTTTAATCTCAGTTATTTGGGTTTAATCTCAGTTGTTTGGATTTAATATCAGTTGTTTGGGTTTAATCTCAGTTACTTGGATTTAATCTCAGTTGTTTGGATTTAATATCAGTACTTTGGGTTTAATCTCAGTTGTTTGGGTTTAATCTCAGTTGTTTGGATTTAATATCAGTAATTTGGACTTAATCTCAGTTACTTGGATTTAATCTCAGTTGTTTGGATTTAATATCAGTAATTTGGACTTAATCTCAGTTACTTGGATTTAATGTCAGTTGTTTGGGTTTAATCTCAGTTGTTTGGGTTTAATCTCAGTTGTTTGGGTTTAATCTCAGTTGTTTGGATTTAATCTCAGTTGTTTGGATTTAATATCAGTAATTTGGACTTAATCTCAGTTATTTGGGTTTAATCTCAGTTGTTTGGGTTTAATCTCAGTTGTTTGGGTTTAATCTCAGTTGTTTGGGTTTAATCTCAGTTGTTTGGGTTTAATCTCAGTTATTTGGGTTTAATCTCAGTTGTTTGGATTTAATATCAGTTGTTTGGGTTTAATCTCAGTTCCTTGGATTTAATCTCAGTTGTTTCGATTTAATATCAGTAATTTGGGTTTAATCTCAGTTGTTTGGGTTTAATCTCAGTTGTTTGGATTTAATATCAGTAATTTGGACTTAATCTCAGTTACTTGGATTTAATCTCAGTTGTTTGGATTTAATATCAGTAATTTGGACTTAATCTCAGTTACTTGGATTTAATCTCAGTTGTTTGGGTTTAATCTCAGTTGTTTGGGTTTAATCTCAGTTGTTTGGGTTTAATCTCAGTTGTTTGGATTTAATCTCAGTTGTTTGGATTTAATATCAGTAATTTGGACTTAATCTCAGTTATTTGGGTTTAATCTCAGTTGTTTGGGTTTAATCTCAGTTGTTTGGGTTTAATCTCAGTTATTTGGGTTTAATCTCAGTTGTTTGGATTTAATATCAGTAATTTGGATTTAATATCAGTTGTTTGGATTTAATCTCAGTTGTTTGGATTTAATATCAGTAATTTGGACTTAATCTCAGTTGTTTGGGTTTAATCTCAGTTGTTTGGGTTTAATCTCAGTTGTTTGGGTTTAATCTCAGTTGTTTGGGTTTAATCTCGGTTATTTGGGTTTAATCTCAGTTGTTTGGACTTAATCTCAGTTGTTTGGGTTTAATCTCAGTTGTTTGGATTTAATCTCAGTTGTTTGGATTTAATCTCAGTTGTTTGGATTTAATCTCAGTTGTTTGGGTTTAATCTCAGTTGTTTGGGTTTAATCTCAGTTGTTTGGATTTAATCTCAGTTGTTTGGATTTAATCTCAGTTGTTTGGATTTAATCTCAGTTGTTTGGATTTAATCTCAGTTGTTTGGGTTTAATCTCAGTTGTTTGGGTTTAATATCAGTTGTTTGGGTTTAATCTCAGTTGTTTGGGTTTAATCTCAGTTGTTTGGATTTAATCTCAGTTGTTTGGGTTTAATATCAGTTGTTTGGATTTAATCTCAGTCGTTTGGGTTTAATCTCAGTTGTTTGGATTTAATCTCAGTTGTTTGGGTTTAATCTCAGTTGTTTGGGTTTAATCTCAGTTGTTTGGGTTTAATCTCAGTTGTTTGGGTTTAATCTCAGTTGTTTGGATTTAATCTCAGTCGTTTGGGTTTAATCTCAGTTGTTTGGATTTAATCTCAGTTGTTTGGATTTAATCTCAGTTGTTTGGATTTAATCTCAGTTGTTTGGGTTTAATCTCAGTTGTTTGGGTTTAATCTCAGTTGTTTGGGTTTAATCTCAGTTGTTTGGGTTTAATCTCAGTTGTTTGGATTTAATCTCAGTTGTTTGGATTTAATCTCAGTTGTTTGGATTTAATCTCAGTTGTTTGGATTTAATCTCAGTTGTTTGGATTTAATCTCAGTTCTTTGGGTTTAATCTCAGTTGTTTGGATTTAATCTCAGTTGTTTGGGTTTAATCTCAGTTGTTTGGGTTTAATCTCAGTTGTTTGGGTTTAATCTCAGTCGTTTGGGTTTAATCTCAGTTGTTTGGATTTAATCTCAGTTGTTTGGGTTTAATCTCAGTTGTTTGGATTTAATCTCAGTTGTTTGGATTTAATCTCAGTTATTTGGGTTTAATCTCAGTTGTTTGGATTTAATCTCAGTTGTTTGTATTTAATCTCAGTTGTTTGGGTTTAATCTCAGTTGTTTGGGTTTAATCTCAGTTGTTTGGGTTTAATCTCAGTTGTTTGGGTTTAATCTCAGTTGTTTGGGTTTAATCTCAGTTACTTGGATTTAATCTCAGTTGTTTGGGTTTAATCTCAGTTGTTTGGATTTAATCTCAGTCGTTTGGGTTTAATCTCAGTTACTTGGATTTAATCTCAGTTGTTTGGGTTTAATCTCAGTTGTTTGGGTTTAATCTCAGTTACTTGGATTTAATCTCAGTTGTTTGGGTTTAATCTCAGTTGTTTGGATTTAATCTCAGTCGTTTGGGTTTAATCTCAGTTACTTGGATTTAATCTCAGTTGTTTGGGTTTAATCTCAGTTGTTTGGATTTAATCTCAGTCGTTTGGGTTTAATCTCAGTTACTTGGATTTAATCTCAGTTGTTTGGGTTTAATCTCAGTTGTTTGGGTTTAATCTCAGTTGTTTGGGTTTAATCTCAGTTGTTTGAGTTTAATCTCGGTTTGTTTGGATTTAATATCAGTTGTTTGGGTTTAATCTCAGTTACTTGGACTTAATCTCAGTTGTTTGGATTTAATCTCAGTTGTTTGGATTTAAAATCAGTTACTTGGATTATATATCAGTTGTTTGAGTTTAATCTCGGTTTGTTTGGATTTAATCTCGGGTGTTTGGGTTTAATCTCAGTTGTTTGGATTTAACCTCAGTTGTTTGGATTTAATCTCAGTTGTTTGGGTTTAATCTCGGTTATTTGGGTTTAATCTCAGTTGTTTGGATTTAATCTCAGTTACTTGGATTATATATCAGTTGTTTGGGTTTAATCTCGGTTTGTTTGGATTTAATATCAGTTGTTTGGGTTTAATCTCAGTTACTTGGATTTAATCTCAGTTGTTTGGATTTAATCTCGGTTGTTTGGATTTAATCTCGGTTGTTTGGGTTTAATCTCGGTTATTTGGGTTTAATCTCAGTTGTTTGGATTTAATCTCAGTTGTTTGGGTTTAATCTCAGTTGTTTGGATTTAATCTCAGTTGTTTGGATTTAATCTCGGTTGTTTGGGTTTAATCTCGGTTATTTGGGTTTAATCTCAGTTGTTTGGATTTAATCTCAGTTGTTTGGGTTTAATCTCAGTTGTTTGGATTTAATCTCAGTTGTTTGGATTTAATCTCAGTTGTTTGGGTTTAATCTCAGTTGTTTGGATTTAATCTCAGTTGTTTGGATTTAATCTCAGTTGTTTGGGTTTAATCTCAGTTATTTGGGTTTAATCTCAGTTGTTTGGGTTTAATATCAGTTGTTTGGATTTAATCTCAGTTGTTTGGATTTAATCTCAGTTGTTTGGATTTAATCTCAGTTGTTTGGGTTTAATCTCAGTTTGTTTGGGTTTATTCTCAGTTGTTTGGGTTTAATATCAGTTATTTGGAATTAATCTCAGTTGTTTGGGTTTAATCTCAGTTGTTTCGATTTAATATCAGTTGTTTAGATCTAATATCAGTTGTTTGGATTTAATATCAATTGTTTGGATTTAATCTCAGTTGTTTGGGGTTAATCTCAGTTATTTGGGTTTAATCTCAGTTGTTTGGATTTAATCTCAGTTTGTTTGGATTTAATATCAGTTGTTTGGGTTTAATCTCAGTTGTTTGAGTTTAATCTCAGTTTGTTTGGGTTTAATCTCAATTTTAGAGTCTCCCACCCTCCCCCCTCCTCTAACCTAAAAAAAAAGGACTCGGAGTGAGAGCAGGTATGCTTTTTTTTTTCTCTCTTTCATTTCTTATTAAGGGAAGTTAGCAGGGATGTCAGTGCAGGCAGTGCAATGTTCCTCCTGTGGGATGTTTGAGGTGAGGGACACCAGTAGTGTCCCAGCTGAGCACACCTGCAGGAAGTGCATCCAATTCCAACTCCTTGAAGACCGTGTTAGGGATCTGGAGCTGGAGCTGGATGAACTTCGGATCATTCGGGAGGTAGAGGTGGTCATAGATAGAAGCTTCAGGGATGTAGTTACTCTGAAGAATGAAGATAGATGGGTGATGGTGAGAGGGGTTGAGAGGAAGCAGTCAGTGCAGTGATCCCCTGTGGTCATTCCGCTCGGCAAGAAATATACCGCTTTGGATACTGTTGGGGGGGGGGGGACCTCCAGTGGTAAGCCACGGTGACCGGATCTCCAGCACTGAGTCCGTCCCCGTGGCTCAGAAGAGAAGAGAGGAGGACAGAAGAGCAATAGTCATTGGGGACTCGATAGTTAGAGGGACAGATAGGAAGTTCTGTGGCAGCGAAAGAGACTCACGGATGGTATGTTGCCTCCTGGCTGCCAGGGTCCGTGACGTCTCGGACCGTGTTTTCAGGATTCTAAAGGGGGAGGGGGAACAGTCACAAGTCGTGGTGCACATCGGTACCAACGACATAGGTAAGAGAAGGGACGGGGATTTGAAACAGGAATTTAGGGAGCTAGGGTGGAAGCTGAGAGCCAAGACAAACCATGTTGTCATCTCTGGTTTGTTGCCAGTGCCACGTGCTAGCGAGTTGAGGAACAGGGAGAGAGTGCAGATAAACATGTGGCTGCAGGGATGGTGTAGGAGGGAGGGTTTCAGTTTCATGGATAATTGGAGCACATTCTGGGGGAGGTGGGACCTGTACAAACAGGACAGTTTGCACCTGAACCAGAGGGGCACCAATATCCTGGGAGGGAAATTTGCTACGGCTCTTCGGGGGGGCGGTTTAAACTAATTTGTCAGGGGGATGGGAAAACGAGCTGTAGTCCAGAAGCCAGTTTTGAGGTACTGAGGAGGGTATCAAGGTCGCAGGAGTGTACCAGCAGACAGGAAGATGGGTTGAAGTAGGGCGGCACGGTAGCACAGTGGTTAGCACTGCTGCTTCACAGCTCCAGGGTCCCGGGTTCGATTCCCGGCTTGGGTCACTGTCTGTGTGGAGTTTGCACATTCTCCTCGTGTCTGCGTGGGTTTCCTCCGGGTGCTCCGGTTTCCTCCCACAGTCCAAAGATGTGCGGGTTAGGTTGATTGGCCAGGTTAAAAATTGCCCCTTAGAGTCCTGAGATGCGTAGGTTAGAGGGATTAGTGGGTAAATATGTGGGGGTAGGGCCTGGGTGGGATTGTGGTCGGTGCAGACTCGATGGGCCGAATGGCCTCCTTCTGCACTGTAGGGTTTCTATGATTTCTATGATTCTATGAAGTGTGTCTACTTCAATGCAAGGAGCATCTGGAATAAGGTAGGTGAACTTGGAGCGTGGATTGGTACTTGGGACTATGATGTTGTGGCCATTACGGAGACATGGTTAGAACAGGGACAGGAATGGTTGTTGGAAGTTCCGGGGTATAGATGTTTCAGTAAGAGTAGCGAAGGTGGTAAAAGAGGTGGAGGAGTAGCATTGTTGATCAAGGATAGTTTAACGGCTGCAGAAAGGCAGTTCGAGGGGGATCTGCCTACTGAGATAATATGGGCTGAAGTTAGAAATAGGAAAGGAGTGGTCACGTTGTTGGGGGTTTTCTATAGGCCCCCAAATAGTAATAGAGATGTGGAGGAAGAAATTGCAAAGCAGATTATGGATGGGTGTGGAGGTCACAGGGTAGTTGTCATGGGTGATTTTAACTTTCCAAACATCAATTGGAACCTTTATAGGTCGAATAGTTTGGATGGGGCAGTTTTTGTACAGTGTGTGCAGGAGGGTTTCCTGACACAATATGTGGATAGGCTGACAAGAGGTGGGGCCACATTGGATTTGGTACTGGGGTAATGAACTGGGCCAAGTGTTAGATTTGGTTGTGGGAGAGCACTTTGGAGATAGTGACCATAATTCGGTGTCTTTCATTATTGCAATGGAGAGGGATAGGACCTTACGGCAGGGCAAGGTTTATTATAATTGGGGGAGGGGTAATTATGATGCGATTAGGCAAGAATTAGGGAGCATAAGATGGGAATAGAAACTGTCAGGGAAAGGCACAAATGAAAAGTGGGGCTTGTTCAAGGAACAAATACTACGTGTCCTTGATTCATATGTCCCTGTCAGGCGGGGAGGAAATGGCCGAGTGAGGGAACCATAGTTAACAAAAGAGGTTGAATGTCTTGTCAAGAGGAAAAAGGAAGCATATGTAAGGATGAGAAAACAAGGTTCAGTTGGGTCGCTTGAGGGTTACAAGGTAGCAAGGAATGAGCTAAAAAAAGGGCTTAGGAGAGCTAGGAGGGGGCATGAGAAGTCCTTGGCGGGTTGGATCAAGGAAAACGCCAAGGCTTTTTACTCTTATGTGAGAAATAAAAGAATGACCGGGTGAGGTTAGGTCTGGTCAAGGATAGTAGTGGGAACTTGTGCATGGAGTCAGAAGAGATAGGAGAGGTGATGAATGAATACTTTTCTTCAGTGTTCACCAAGGAGAGGGGCCATGTTTTTGAGGATGAGAATGGGATACAGGCTGATAGGCTGGAGGAGGTAGATGTTCTGAGGGAAGGTGTATTAGCAATTTTGAAAAACCTGAGGGTCGATAAATCACCTGAGCCAGATGGGATATATCCTAGGATTCTTTTGGAGGCAAGAGATGAGATTGCAGAGCCTTTGGCTTTGATCTTTGGGTCCTCATTGTCCACGGGGATAGTGCCAGAGGACTGGAGAGTGGCGAATGTTGTTCCTCTGTTCAAGAAAGGAAATAGGAATGACCCTGGTAATTAGACTTCGGTGGTCGGTACGTTAATGGAAAAGGTCCTGAGGGATAGGATTTATGACCATTTGGAAAGATGCAGCTTAATCCGTGATAGTCAACACGGATTCGTGAAGGGTAAGTCTTGCCTCACAAATTTGATTGAATTCTTTGAGGAGGTAACTAAGTGTGTAGATGAAGGTAGAGCAGTTGATGTCGTATACATGGATTTTAGTAAGGCGTTTGATAAGGTTCCCCATGGTAGGCTCATGAAGAAAGTAAGGAGGTGTGGGATAGAGGGAAATTTGGCCAATTGCATAAGTAACTGGCTATCTCATAGAAAGAGTTTTAACAACACCAGGTTAAAGTCCAACAGGTTTATTTGGTAGCAAATGCCATTAGCTTTCGGAGCGCTGTTCCTTCATCAGATGGAGTGGAAATCTGCTCTCAAACAGGGCACAGAGTCCAAAATCAAGTTACAGAATACTGATTAGAATGCGAATCTCTACAACCAATCAGGTCTTAAAGATACAATCTATACTCACATTGCAGCAAGGCCTATAGTGTGTTAGCGTTTATTAACAGGGGGTTGGAGTTTAAGAGCCGTGGGGTTATGCTGCAACTGTACAGGACTTTGGTGAGACCACATTTGGAATATTGTGTACAGTTCTGGTCACCTCACTATAAGAAGGATGTGGAAGCATTGGAGAGAGTGCAGAGGAGATTTACCAGGATGCTGCCTGGTTTGTAGGCTGCAAAGAGACATTGATAGGATGCAGAGCTGGGCTGAAAAATGGCAGATGGAGTTTAACACTGATAAGTGCGAGGTGATTCATTTTGGGAGGACAAATTTGAATGTGGATTACAGGGTCAACGGCAGGGTTCTGAGGAATGTGGAGGAACAGAGAGATCGTGGGGTTCATATCCACAGATCTCTGTAGGTTGCCACTCAAGTGGATAGAGCTGTGAAGAAGGCCTATAGTGTGTTAGCGTTTATTAACAGGGGGTTTGAGTTTAAGAGCCGTGGGGTTGTGCTGCAACTGCACAGGACCTTGGTGAGACCACATTTGGAATATTGTGTGCAGTTCTGGTCACCTCACTATAAGAAGGATATGGAAGCATTGGAGAGAGTGCAGAGGAGATTTACCAGGATGCTGCCTGGTTTGGAGGGTAGATCTTATGAGGAAAGGTTGAGGGAGCTAGGGCTCTTTAGAGCAGAGGAGGATGAGAGGCCACTTAATAGAGGTTTAGAAGATGATAAGGGGGATAGATAGAGTGGACGTTCAGAAACTATTTCCTCGGGTGAATGTAGCTGTTTTTAGGGGGCATAACTATAAGTTTCATGGTGGGAGATATAGGAGGGATGTCCGAGGTAGGTTCTTTACTCAGAGAGTGGTTGGGGTGTGGAATGGACTGCCTGCTGTGATAGTGGAGTCGGACACTTTAGGAACTTTCAAGCGGTTATTGGATAAGCACATGGAGCACACCAGGATGATAGGGAGTGGGATAGCTTGATCTTGGTTTTGGACAAAGCTTGGCACAACATCGAGGGCCGAAGGGCCTGTACTGTGCTGTACTGTTCTATGTTCTATGTTCTAGTTTACCCAAAGTTACTTATAACTTTAAAGCCAAATACTGCAGATGCTGGAATCTGGAACAAAAACAGAAAGTACTGGTAAATCTCAGCAGGTCTGACAGCATCTATCAAGGAGAGAGAATGGAGTCAAAGTTTTAAGTCTGGATGACCCTTTGTCAGAGCTGAAGAGAAGGAAAATCGGACAAGATTTATACTATGAGGGTGAAGGGGTGCATGTTGAGATGGCTGTAATTGATAGGACTAGCATAAAC